>NC_042496.1:34351393-34475513 GCF_005508785.2 Acyrthosiphon pisum
TTTAGACACTCCAAAACACACTGTTTGCATTGGCACTGCATGACGTGTATTTTCCACTACCGTCCCACCACGCACCCACTGCAGATCATCACGTGCATATACCCATCCGTATACACACAGAGATACATTACGAGCGTAAACATGGGCATTATATCGAATACCACACGAATTTTAAGGACAATATAGTGTCTTGTGAGTTGTAACAACCAAGAGACTATAAAAACATTTCGATACTTGTGTTGTCGTAGAAAATAAACTTTTCTAGATTTCATAAAATAAAATACATTTTAAGACTTGCTACACACAATAACGTATCATCGTTGAAATTGTTCAACTTTTATTTATCTTAAAATCGTTTTACAAAATATACACGTCATTATTACTAATTGTCCCATAAACTGTTGGCATTCATCGACGGTATACTTATACACACAATAATATATACATTTAGCTTGCTGCTTTCGTGTTAGGCATTATCGATTGTCAGTTCCATATTTATTACTTTCTCGCCCTTCACGTGAGTGTGAACAATTCTACGAATAAGAAATTATTTTTCTTCAGTACCTATTAATAGATATGAGTTGATAAAATTCAAAATTTCGTTTCGTTTTTTTACCATTGCTAGGAGCATGCTATTTCAAAATGGACGGGTGGAGTCTATGAGTGGTGATTTTTTTTTCGACACGAAAGTCGTGAGGAGCGCTTTTAATATCCGACACACGTCACCAGCGGGGGGAAAATAAACGCTGACGACGGACCCCGTGGGTCGTTATTATTGGCCTGGTGTCAAAATTTCAAACGATGGAAGTGCGGGATAGGTAAATACCGAAAGGTCAAACATAGCGCGACTAACTCGGATGGCATTTTGAGAGGGTGACATTTGTGAGTGCACGTAGTGGCAGAAGGGGGGAGAGTTCAAGGGAAGGTGCGTCATTAGAGAGCAAAGGCCGCGGCTAGGACGTGATCGAGTTGTCAACGGTTTTCGGTCAAGTCGTTAAGACGGTGACTGAGTTCCACCCCTATCCACACCGTCCTTTTCTACTTCCTGTTCGCCACCCGTACGCCTTTCCTTATCCTTTTATAACCAGCTAGCCTAACGAACCGGCAACTGGACAACAAGAACGAAATTCCCTTTGTAAGGATGCATATACACACGCGCGCGTGAGCTACACACACACATTAAAAAATATAAACCGACACGACTCATTGGACAGTTGGTTCATTATGCAACAACAAAGCAATTTTTTTTCTTTTTGAAAATATTTTTCTTCTCTCTCTCATCCATTCTTATTCTTTATTGAACTTTTTAAATCTTTATTAAGACATTTCATCATTATTTTCACGATGGAAATAATGGATATAAGATTATTTCCGTAGAGAGGTGAAATTATCGACAAGTAACTTTTAAAGATACAACTATGCATAATTATTATAATTATTCCGTGATGGTATTGTATCTTAAAAACATAATAATATATTATGTATTAGAAATTACAATAGTTGTGTATACAATTGAATAATGTTCGTTATTTTTATATTAGTTTTGTTATATACCTACTGTTTACTGTTTAGTATAATACTGCTGAAAGTAATTACCGAATCGAGATATTTCTTAATCATAACATTTTTATGGTGAACATGTGTTCATGCTCCGGTTGAGACAAACTTTGTCTTCCTGTGCCTTCGTTTCATTTAATGCAAAACCAGATTGTGTGTATGCAAATACTTTGAGAAAGTAACCGGGCGTGTTCTTCTTAAGCACCTAACGCTCGAGGGTTATCATAGAGACGTGATGTGCATTATACGGGATTAACAAACGAAAGCAGAACGTGACGTACCCAGATTGAATAAATGCAACTTAAAAAATAACCGACCATAAAGTTTTCGACCAAATGTTGAGGCCCCGGAAAAGCCTAAGTTCAACCGGCCTCGACGATACACACTATGTATTCTTGTCCTTTGTCCAGCACATTGTTTAAATCGGAAATAAATTGGAAAACTTTTAGCCAACGTGTACAAAGTATGACAAAAGAAGGCGAAAACTTTTTTAATTCGTTTGAATTCGTCAGTTGAAAATTGAAGACAAAAAATTGGATATGACAAACTTGTAATCTTATTTTATACCTACTGAAATAAATTGTATATATACATTTTACCATGAAAGTTATAAGTTATTTCAAATATGGATAATTACATGTATTGAAAATCTAAAGAATATGTAAAACAACTTTAAAAATATATCGTCATATTGTATTTGACTTGGAAATCGATAATGTGCTTCTATTAAAAATGTCTACATTGGGCTCTTTTTATTATTAATGGTTAAAATAAAAAACATATTTATCGGAAAATAGAAAATTGAAAATCAGAAATTTAATTTTGTCGTGACTAGCTCTTTATGAAAAACTTTTCAGTGATTGGTATAGGTCTTATAATATTTTGGTTAATTGTAATTTACCCCTTTAATGACTATAGTATAATATATTCTAGGGGGTTCAAAAAACGTAAAAAGTTTGTTCCGTAAAAACTTAACGTTCGTATCTAATAAGTTGCACTAAAAGCAAACTTCAGAAATTTAGCTATAGACGGTTTCCTATAATTATTGATCAAAGCAGCGTCATATTTACAATACAGTACATAATGTTTGTCGTCCCTTTTTCTTCTTTCTTTTCGGCACTGAGTATTGTTATTGTTTTTATCACCCTTCTGCGTTAAATAAAAACTGTATTTTATTAGCAAACTCCAATTTATTTATTTTTTTTTTAAATCCGATTGTTTAAGCCACCCCACATTTATCGTATACATTATTGTAGGAAAACTTCCCCGTCCTGTTCGAAACGATAATCTAAATGTGTTTCTGTGCATGTGACTCACACGTCACCGAGCTCCTCTCTTTCTCTCGATTTCTATTTGACGGATCACTTAATACCGCGTTCGTTCCTTCCTCATGTACATAATATATTATATATAGTAATCTTGTATATTATTCCAGCAAGGTCCTAATCTGATACGACACGCCGAGACGATGCGACGCCCACCACCCCTCATATAATACATATTATAGCGTACTATTTAATACTGCCCGGGATAATGTCCCTTATTCCGATTACAGACTTCACTCTTGTCGTCTTCGTCCCCACGGTTTTAATCCTGCCGCGAGCTCACGGTATTACGACCAGAATCAATTGCTATTTCATGAGAGACTGAGGGGTGGTGGTTGAAGGTGTCAAACGGGATTCGACTACACGCTGATCGGCGGAAAGTTATCTCTAGGTTTTCTTCCGCTCCCATTGTTCCATTTTTCCTATAGTTCTAACTCAGTTT
The DNA here is from genome assembly GCF_005508785.2 of Acyrthosiphon pisum. Classification (NCBI taxonomy): domain Eukaryota; kingdom Metazoa; phylum Arthropoda; class Insecta; order Hemiptera; family Aphididae; genus Acyrthosiphon; species Acyrthosiphon pisum. The sequence goes on from NC_042496.1 coordinate 34,354,718, forward strand.
CGTTGAATTGTGCATATAATTTATAAATGTCTAATATTTTTTTATATTTTAATTTTAATGTTGTGCATGTATTTATCCACACAAATACCAAATTTCCACAAAAAAAAACATCTATTATTTTATTATTTTATTAAATTTTATAAAAATTCTAAACCTTAGTATAATAATTTATCCATGACAAATACAGCGTTATTGAAATTTCAATTATATATAGTGTTCATATAAAAAAAAAAATGATACTGTATAAATTACAGTTTAACATTTAAATGATATATACCTAATATCTATTGTTTACCTATCTCTAAATACATGGATTGAATTCGTTGGTTATAATATTCGTAGGAAATATAGATACCGATAATATTACTAGTTTTTTAATAAAATAAACGTAACATTGATTTTAATTTTGTGTATTTTATTTACAGGTTGTCTACTAAACGATTCTTTGAGAAATCCACCAGATGTGCCACCGAGAAATCCCGGCACGATGAGTAGGTTGAACGGTCGGCTGAAGGGTTCCGGACAGGGATCCAATGCCGGCACGATGGTACATCTTGCAGGAGACCATCAACACCCGATGGACTTAGACTTTGAACCATCCAATTGTGTCATAAGAACTGCTTCCGGGTCCGTTTACATACAGCCGGGTATGGATCACAGTAATAATAAATAATACGACTTTCCTTCATCTTTATTTCTGTTCCACTTAACTGAAAATATTTAACGATATCCTCTGAAATAAAATGAAAAAGAAACGCCATTAGCAAACAATGACATAAAAGACGGTTTTGAGAAAAGTTGGAGGGCTCTCAATTATTATTCCGAACACTGTCGTCGTCGGAAAGAACGCCGAGCCGTTAATAATGCATCTAGAAATTCTCCTTTTAAAAATCATACAGTTGAGTTAACACTTTCTTAAGTGGAAGGGGAGGGACAGTGATTTTGAACTGATTATAATATTATATAGTCTTGAAAAAAAAAAACATAGTGCAATATTAAATTTGAGTCCTTTTTTAAGTAAACCGTATTACCGTAGAATATTTTTATAATGAATATAATTTATACTTTTATGTTATTACAGACATGACGAAAAGTGTGTTGGACTACAAGAATACGTCATCATGCAGTAGTCCTTCTAAGACTGATATTCATAAATCATCGGAAAGGTTTGTTCAAAATATTCAATAACTGGTGGTGAAACGAAACATTATGTTATTAACGTTATGAGTTAAGCTGGAAAAGTTGACTTATGGCTATATTTATTATTTATTATTATTTATAATCATTTTTTTTTTTTTGATATCTTGATCATGATTGATATACTCGGTTTTTACCTATACGTAAACACGTGTCGGAAACAAGACTCGGGTGTCCTAGCGTCATACTTTTTGTTTTGTTTCGGAGAGAGGGTTCAAAAACATAAATCAGTCATAATGAAAGGAGCCATTACGTATGGTATTGTTGGAATTACTTAATGGGGTTCGTTCTGGGAACCGTTTTGAAAAACGAATTCTAACTAGCAAATGGAAACGCCCGCCAATTGCTATTAAAAACAGAGAGGGTTCTGCTGACCACATGATTTCGCCCCTCATCATTTCTGTAAAATGATATTATTATGATAGAAATCTTTCTGATATACATACATGTAACTTATCGGCATTTCTGTTGAGTATGTCATCATTGAATTATGATACCACTGGTCACTGAGTAAAACTTCTATCATAGTTATTATTATTTTATCTACTATAGGTTTCGTTTTATCATCAAAATAATATAATATATAATAATCAATATAATACTACAATAAGATTAACTGTATTAACATTAGTTTATTTTTCTACTGCAACCAAATAAAAATTTGTTGAGTCATATCAATGATACGAGTGGTGTATTTTTTATTTTGAATAATTTTGTATAATATTTTTATTGTAACACTAAGATTAAATTTAAAAAAAAATGATAACAAGTCAGTAAATATAATGATTTATTGCACCAATGCAAAAAAAAAAAAAAAACCGCGATTAAAAATGATTAAAAATGTTGAAACAAATCATGAAAAATATTTTTTTATTACAATTTATAGTATGTACATTGTACACATATTATGCAATGTCAAACGGAGCTTTTGAAAATTCAAAAATAAATAAATTATATCCCATTCAATATCGTTTATGTTTTATACAAGTAAAACACCATTTTATTTTATATTATAGGAATTTTTAGTTATGTTAGTGATGTTCAAAATAACACTTATCAAATCGATTTATTTGTATTATTATTATTCATATAAATATTTACGTATTAGAACATTTAGAACATTTTAACAAAATCAATACATAATAAATCCTATTGTCCTACAAATAAATATTTTAAATAAGTTATAATATAATACATCACGAACTCAAATCGTATTTTTTTCTGTTCATCTAAGAATTATTATAGTATTTGATTGAAATACATGACGTGTGATTACAGGTGCTCTTTAGGTTACGGTGTAGGCATGCCGGTACTACCAGTCAGGAATAACCTGAGACGACCAACGTCTTCTCATCATTTTTCATCCGCGTCCCGGTTCCAGTTCCAAAAAGGTTTCGCTTCCCGGTGTTCATGGAAGTGCACGTCAATAGTGTTAATAATTGTGTGCTTGTTGATGGCTGTTGCATTAACTTATATCACGTGTAAGTTTTCAGAATACGTTTATTCGTACTGTATTGAATATTAATAAAATAAATAATACACTTACGTGTAATAATCTATAGGTATAACTAAAACAGGAAAAAAATTACAGTAATACAAAATATGTTTATTCGTTTGATTTGCAGCATCAAACCTTTTGCGGTTATCGTACCAAGGTCCAGCATCGTGTTCGGTGCTGGTTGATGAGAATGGTGGAAACGGTGACTCACTGGCCATGCCGAAATCGCTGAACCACACGAAAACTTCGGAAAACACAGGTAGGTGGCGTCCACGAGACCTAGAATCCCGCGCACGTAGTAAACGTAGTTTGGAACGACAACGTCAAAATCACCGACCACTGGACTTGCTTGACGGCGGTGATGGTGACGTTGGAGCTAACGGTGATGGTACGGTAGTTGAGCATGATAACCCGGTAGAAGATAGTTTATCCTCTAGCACGCTTTACGCACGTACTAACAGAGCTTTGCCCCGACAAATGGACGACGCCATGATGGTGGTGAAGTCTTCGTCGTCCAAACGGCTACCTCCGACCCGTAAACATCGGAAACGGCAGGCTTCTGACATGATTGTGTACCGGAAGGATTCCGATGACGATGACGACGGCAATATCATGGCTGGAAGCGTGGATATCGTGCCGTTGGATTCCGAACACCGCATTCGGGTAAATCTGACGATAGCATCTGACGATGACTCGGCTGGAAGTCCGATGTACGCCTTGTCCCTGTCGTTGCCCAGAGCCGATCAGGTTGAACCTGTAAGAGTCCCTGCTGCCGTCGCGAATCCGCCGAACTCTGTGCCGCCATTGCTACCATCGCCCGGCGCAGAGTGCGATTGTTTCTGTCCGTGTCTCGGTCAAGACGACGATGATGACGACGACGGAGATAGGATGGTCACGGCTAATATCGTATCGACAATTCCTTCGACATTCTCACCGATCGGTAACACGACGACCGATACGATTTGGACTACAGAGTATTCCACAACCGAATCTCCCGAACCGACTGTGGACGTAGTTTCATGTCCTCCTCCCGTTCTGCTGTTTTGTGACACAGGTAAGTCGCCACTATCTCATGTATACCTTAGAACGTGATGAAAATGAAGGCGACAACCACCAACAACTTTATAAGCTGGCCCGTAGAAGTAACTTTATATCGTTTGAACTTTTCAAGTTTAGACACCTGTTTTTAACACCAATTTTTTTTCCTTAATAATATAATTATTTTATTAGTGCTTGGTGATTGAAACTATTGTATATTTTATATGCGTTGTTTTGAATTCAGTAGTTGGTTTTGGTAATGGTGCTTAGATCTTATTTCACTTTTTAGTAGTTTAGATGATTTCATTTAGTATTAATATAATTGATTATTCTTATTATTGTATTACGTACTTTGCTAACATAATTAATCATTATATATGTTTCGTGCAAATACAAAAACTGTAATTTATATAGTGTATTAGGTGTTGTATTAATATTTTTTTGAGTTTAATAACAACGTGAATATACTTAATATTTGCACACGAAATTTTAATAGTCCACATCATATAATTTACAAACAAATCAACTTGCAATTTAAAATAACTTTAATGAATTGTATACATAAACGTATTACATTACTCAATCAACAAATAATTTAAATGAATAATCAAATTATATTTTCAATAAGTATTTGATAATTTGTGTAAATTGAATGCGATATAGCAGGTTTCAATAATTTCCAGAAGGAAATTCAATTAAAATTAAACGCACGTAGTTATACTGGTAGGCAATTTATTGATATTGCAATGTGCTACAAAATTACCTTGTTAACTTGGTCATTGGTCAATATTATAAAAAAATATTTCTCATATTGTTTATTTATTTATTCATAAACCCTTTGGTACAAGAACATAAAATGGTATTTAATGTACATACATGTGTATATGATTTAATTACGTTTTCCATTTGATGAAAAAAAATGAAATACAAAACGCCATTTGTTTGTCCGCAGTTTTATAAATTTGAGCTCATATTTTAAATGTATTGACACGGCGGTAGCACATTGCAATGTTTAATGTGAATAATCATTAGTGGATTTTTACTTATTATTTCGTTTGATGTATGTAGGGTCAAAGTTATTCCCAGTCAGGACGGCACCACCCGACGGTACTACTTTTGCGCAGATAACATTAGGCGATAAAATTGACGGAGAAATACCGGCATTCGGCTACTGGAATGTCCAGTTTTATCATTCACGGGCTGCCTACGTACGGTTCAACTATGACTTTCCAAGAGGCGCCAGCATTGCCGTGTACGGGCGAAGGAACGCACTACCTACGCACACCCAGTACGAGATATTGGAGCTGCTCAATGGTTTTCAATCTCGACAGACCCGGTCCGCACACGTGAGTTTTTCAAACACTTTAATTCTTTTGTCCATCTGTCAGTTTTCCAATTTAATAACACATACGCTATTCTAGTAGCTTAAATAGTATTGTTGTATTGAAAATTTCCAATATAAAAAAAAAAAAATTGCAATTCAAAACTAATTAGGTAACTAATCACAAATAATAACCCCCCCCCAAAAAAAAAAAAAAATGTTTTACTGAAATAAAGAAAATTAATATTGTAAAAATTTAATATAGGTAGGAGGTACCCTATTTCCTTATTTATCAATTAATTGAAATCAATAAAATTTTTATATTATCTTGCATTTTTAGTTAAGATTTCAATAACATCAATTGGCATGGTACCCAAATAGACTATTGAAATACAATTTTTGCATTTATTGCAAAATCTATTTTTTTAATGTTCAGTAGGCACCTATATATAATTTATTTTTTAAATACAAGTTTGAATAGTTTGTAGCCGTAGAGTGTAGGTACTAAAGTACTTGTACATCAAATATTGTCACGCTAAATTATTAATTGACAATGATTAGCGATTTCCATGATTATAAATAAACATAGCAATTGAATGCAACAAACTACTATTATTAACATTTGGTAATCGAGTTATATTAATTATAAAGTACATAATTAGATAAATACGTTAGTATAATTTAATTTGACCGTCATAATGTAATTGGAAATAACATCAAATTGTTATCGTATTGTTTTGAGAATCCAACCATGATTTCTGTTTATTGTACTTTAGTATAATATTATTTTACTAAATACATGTTTAAATATAAATAATGTATCTTAATCTTACAGCCAATCATCAAAAAGGAAGTTACTCATTATCTGGAACCCGGTCACTGGTTTGTATCGATGTATAATGACGATGGAGATTTAACTACGTTGACGTTCTCAGCATCAGTATCGCAAGACATGACGTTGAGCTGTCCTAATGGATGTAGTGGTAAAGGGGAATGCATGGTAGGCCATTGTCAGTGCAACCCTGGATTTAGCGGAGACGACTGCAGTGACAGTAAGTAGCCTAACACTATATTTTGAATTTTATGATTTTTTTTTCTACAGGTGTTTCTGAAATTCAATCTCTTCGGCCAATTTTGGAATTATTCACGTTTTTTTTTTTTTTTTACTAACAATTTTTTTAAACATTTATGTTTCATAATATTTTATTGCTTTATCATTATTATTTTTTCACTATGCATCATATTATTATTTTAAAACAATTGATGTTCGTCTAAAGAATGATGGTTATTTCTGGTACCATAATATGTTACTAATGTTATTTTAATTTTAAACGCATAATATTTGAGGTGTGCTTTAATAGCATGTTATCGTTTGTATTCAATGTATAACTAGTTGTTTGCGATAAACGATTAAATAGTAATTTTATTATTTTCATTAAAGGCGTTTGTCCAGTATTATGCAGCCAAAGAGGCGAGTACATCAATGGTGAATGCCAGTGCAACCCTGGATGGAAAGGCAAAGAGTGTAATCTGAGACACGATGAATGTGAAGTGCCCGATTGCAATGGTCATGGTTATTGCACGAATGGTAAATGTATTTGTGCACTTGGATTCAAAGGGAAATTTTGTTCGGAAGGTAAATTTTTGAAAAAACGATAAATTCAAAGCATAGTAATTAATAACATTTTTATTGAATTATGTAGTGGACTGCCCAAATCCAAATTGTAGTGGCCACGGGGTTTGTGTTGAGGGAACTTGTATTTGCAAAAAAGGTTGGAAGGGCGTGAACTGTGATGAAATGGATAAAGACGCCCTACAATGTCTGCCCGATTGCTCGGGACACGGGACGTTCGATTTAGAAGCACAGACATGTCAATGTGAACCCATGTGGTCTGGTGAAGATTGTTCTAAAGGTAAAATATATTTCTCACGTTATTTCTTCAAAATTAATTAAGTTCATACACAAATAAGCATACAAAAATGTATTTTAAATAATTTTAAAGTCATGGGTTATTTATTAATACGTTATTTGTCAGATGTTCATTACAAGTTTTAATATGGATAATATATTATTTTGTAGAATTGTGTGACCTGGACTGTGGTACACATGGACATTGTGTAGGTGATACTTGTGCCTGTCATTCTGGTTGGTCTGGTCAGTATTGCAATTTAAAACTATGTGATAACCGATGCAATGAGCACGGACAATGCAAAAATGGCACTTGTTTGTGCGTCACTGGTTGGAATGGCAAACATTGTACACTCGAAGGATGTCCAAATAGTTGTTCTGGACACGGACAGTGTCGGGTAAACAGCGACAACGTGTGGCAATGTAAATGTTCTGACGGATGGGATGGTTTGGATTGTAATACTCAATTAGAACGAGACTGTAACGATAATATCGATAATGACAAAGGTAATTATAACTAAAATTTAGCAGTAATAGTGTAAAACGTTAAAATCTATCGAAAATATCTGTAATATATGCACAAAATATAATTAGTCTTACAACATTTATAGCCTGAGCTAGGCATAGGCTTACACGATTGGGGTCTTCTGTAGATTTAACCATCTCGGAAGTTTCTAGAACACCCCCGCAAAAAAAAAATGTAAAATAATTGAACTATAATTTTATGTACACCCTCTGACTAATATTAATCAGGGTGTGGGCAACTTCGGATAATGTGAATTTTCAAGTAAATGTTCTAAGGATTATTTATGTGCGAAATATAGTTAGAAATATAATTAGACAATAATATTGTGTTTGTTCAGATGGTCTTATGGACTGCGAAGATCCGGAATGTTGTTTAAACCATTTGTGCCGCAGTAGTCAGCACTGCGTGTCATCGCCAAAGCCCATTGACATACTCTTACGTAAACAACCTCCGGCAATAACTGCATCGTTTTTCGAACGAACAAAATTTTTAATCGAAGAAGGCAGTCTACAAAATTATGTTAGACCTGATACATTCAATGAAAGGTAATTTTTAAGCATATAATTATTATTTTTTTATTTTGTAACGACTGAATAAAACTCATAATTTGTTGTACTCGGGGAACAAATAGGACTAGTAAATTACTAGAAATTCCGTAGTTCTCTGAAAATGTTATAATATGACATTATTGAGAGAATATCGGAATGCCAGAAAATGATAAACACATATCGATGTATTATATAATTTGAAATTCTTAAGTGACTGTGTTTATTGTGTATGGTGTTACCTTCAATGTTTTCTGTCTTGAATCTTTCTATTGAAACTGCGTTGTGCCCATGTGAAAATATCCTTTCCTCAATGTTCCAGTCTCTATTGATTAAATGTCAATAGCATCACTTCTCAGCATATGCATATAAACGATATCCGATAAAAGAAAATTTATAAATTTAATCTATTATTGTATCTTTTTTTTTTTGATATTTAAATTGTACCTACCGATATGCAAATGTTGAAAGGTAGTGCTTGCATTTAACATTACAATTAACGACTACCAAGCAGCTTAATGTGTACCTATGCTTAATGTGTACTAATAGGGATTCATATTTTTTATTAACAATTGCGAAAAAAAAACCTATCAAATAAAAATATCTATATACCTTTTTTTATTACTAAACTAAAGCCTAACGCTTTCTTTCGAATATTATCTTGTTTCCAGCATTTTCTGGAGTCACTTCAACACGAGGTAAGAAATGGCCATAGTTTGCCCAGAATGGATTTTGTTTTTGTATTATTTTTGAAGGGAAATATAACTCCTTTTATTTATTTACGGGTGTTTTTATATTCTCTTTCGTCTTCTCCTATATATTTCGCTTAGCAAAAATTAGTATTTCTCACACAAATCATATTTATTACCAAATAAAAAAATTAAATTCAAAAATATATAAAATAAAATTCACATTAATATTTTCGAATGAATAAATACTTTTAGTGCCTATTAATTACAAAATATTGATAGGCCTTTCATCAATACTACACGATGCGTTTAATTAAATATATTTCACAATTTGATTAGGCATAAAATGAGCTTTTGCTTGCATGACCTATACGCTTTTATCCAAAAAAAACCCCTTTGTATTGTGTACTCGTCAAAGCTTTATTCTTCATTTGTAGTTGTACATGTTTGTGTTGTTTTAATAAATTGTGACGTTTTGTGTTTGGTTCCATTAACTGGAAATAATTAGATACGTAACACAAATTCTATCACTTGATGCTTTGTCGTATGATTTATATAATCATTCAAGTGAAATACATTTTGACTTTGTAATTTTGTATAATCAAATTTAAAAATATATACACTCTATGGGGGAGAAATACATAAAATAAAATAATTAAATTAAAATTGTTTTTCAGTTTAAAAATAAAATGTGACGTAATAATATCCCTGAATAATTTTCTTTTACTTAGTTGGATATTGTTTTTTATTATTATTGTTTTAACATTTTTATGCATAGCACGTTAAATACAGTAAATTAGATTTTTTGATTTTTAATTCAAACTCAAAAAAACGTTAAAATTAAACAAAATATTTATTTTATCTAGCCGATCGGCTGTTATTCGTGGTCGAGTTGTTACGTCAACTGGAATGGGATTAATGGGTGTTCGGGTTAGCACGAACATTGCACCCGAAGGATTCACATTAACTCGTGAAGATGGTTGGTTTGATTTATTGGTAAATGGAGGAGGAGCTGTAACTTTGCAGTTTGGTAGAAGTCCGTTTAAAGCACAGACTCAAATTGTAAACGTTCCTTGGAATGAGGTAATGTTTATTTGGGTGATTAGATATTTAAAATTATATAATTAATCTAACTTTTGCATTTAAATTTTACATCGGTAGATCGTTATTATTGAGACAATAGTGATGTCACTGACGGAAGATAAAGGTATTCAGCTTAGCGGACAAGCTTGCAAAGCACACGATTATGACCTTATGAAACCCGTTGTATTAGCATCCTGGAAACACGGTTTTCAAGGATCTTGGTCTGATAAGAGTGCGGTTTTAGCTGAATCTCAGGTTAATAGTTAAATTTATAATTGATATATTAATAGTTTGTTCTTTTCAAATTTTATATTTAATAAGCGTACTGTTACGTATTAATATTTGTATTACTTTTTAATATATAATTATATTATTCAAATTAGGTTGTACAAGAAAGCTTCCAAATTCCGGGAACAGGGTTAAACTTGGTTTATCATAGCTCCAGATCAGCTGGATATTTGTCTACAATACAATTACAACTCACACCCGAGACAATTCCATCAACTTTGAAATTGATTCACTTACGAATAACTATAGAAGGAATACTTTTTGAAAAAACATTCGAGGCTGATCCTGTTATAAAATATACGTACGCTTGGAACAGACTTAACGTTTATCGTCAAAACGTATATGGAGTCACAACAGCTTTGGTTAAGGTCGGATATGAATATACCGACTGTCGGAATATTGTTTGGGACGTTCAGACAACCAAACTGAGTGGAAATGATATGAGCATATCAGAAGTAGGATCTTGGAATCTAGATATTCATCATCGGTACAATTTTCACGAAGGCATACTGCAAAAGGGCGATGGATCGAATATTTATTTGAAACAAAAGCCTAGGATTATTTTGACTACTATGGGTGATGGACATCAAAGGCCATTAGATTGTATAGACTGTGATGGCGATAATGGCTTAAAACAGAGACTTTTGGCTCCAGTCGCATTAGCTTCTGCCCCAGATGGCTCTATATATGTTGGTGATTTTAATCTGATTCGACGTATTATGACAGACGGCACAGTTAAAACCGTTGTCAGATTAAAGTAAGGATATCATTTAATTTCAATTATAGTTGTAATTTGTATTACCTATAACGAAATAATAATTACATATTAAATTTATTTTATAGTGTTACGAGGGTGTCATATCGGTATCATATCGCCGTTAGTCCTTTAGATGGATCATTGTTTATTTCTGATCCAGAGAGCCATCAAATTCTAAAAGTAAAGAACCCAAATAACTTTTCCGATCCAGATCATAACTGGGAACCAGCAGTTGGATCGGGCGAACGTTGTCTACCGGGAGATGAAGCGCATTGTGGAGATGGTGCATTAGCTAGAGATGCGAAATTAGCATACCCCAAAGGTACACTATAATCAATGAATAATTTTCATATCAAATGTATTATACCATGTATTATTATTTTAGGTGTTGCTATATCTTCAGACAACATTTTATACTTTGCCGATGGGACAAACATTCGGATGGTGGACAAAGATGGTTTAGTATCCACTTTGATTGGTAACCATATGCATAAATCACACTGGAAACCTATACCTTGTGAAGGGACTTTAAACACAGGCGAAGTGCATCTAAGGTGGCCAACCGATCTTAGTATCAACCCCTTGGATAATACTTTACACATTATCGACGACCACATGGTACTGAAGTTGACCACAGACAACAGGTTAAAAGTTATTGCCGGCCGTCCAATGCACTGCCCACCCGTTGGACGTACTGGTCTAAATACGGATCAGGAATTAGCTATACAAACGGCATTAGTTATGCCTCAGAGTATTGCTTTTGCACCTAATGGCAATATGTATGTCGCTGAATCGGATTCACAGAGAACAAATAGGATTAGAGTCATAAGTAAGTTTTGACGTTTGTTTGAACAATCATTTTTATTTACATTTTTCTTTTTAAAATGGTTGATTTATTTGATGATCATAAAACTATTATCTCTATTGTAAAATGAAACTAATAATTAGGTACCATAATTATTATTTAGTTTTTATATTATTTTTTTCAAGAGAATGTTTAAATTAAAAAAAACAGAGTAATAACTTTATTGCATTATAGTGTGTAGTACCTTATAACTGGGTGTCATATGAACTTGGTCAATGAGTAAGTCACTGTAATAGCTAGTGTGTTAAATATCATAGTACTTATACGAACAACGATTATGTGTAGAAATTGTTTTTCAGACTATATTACTAAGAACATTTTACATTCCTATTAAAGTTCTATTTTTTTCTATTAATAACACGGTAGTTTGAGTAATTTTTTTCCGTAAACAAAAAGCATATTATATTATATAATAATTAATTAATAATTTGATTTTATATATTATTTCACATAACATTACTAGCTGTTGTTATTAATAAACTTATAAGTCAATACCCACGTACCGTAGAACAGTGTACATAATTGCATAGTATAAATAGTTTAAAACTAATCTAAATATCTTGAAAATTTCATTGTGTACCTATAGAAAATGATAATTTAAGTGACAGTAAATGTTTCATTTTTATCGGTAAATATTTTTTTTAATTATTACAAAAAAAAAAACAAAATTGATTTCGTAAAAATCTGTGTTTCGTAAATATTACGTTTTCTGAGTTTTGTTTTATTTTTATTATTTTTTAAAAAGACTGGTGATTTTTATTTTTAACTCTCCCCCGCAAAAAAATTATAATTGATACAATTGTATACCGTAAATCAGTCTCAATATTGAAGGCATTTTTTCTGTTGTAAAAGGTGTCTTCAGGTACACAACAAAAATACACATCATTATAAAACCGACACATCCATCGATTCGCTAAGTATCTAAAATTAATGTGGTTCACTTATCAGTTATTTGCAAATACTATAGTTGCGTATATTCGAAGGAGTAAATGGTTATTTTATTCAATCTATTTAAGATATGCATGATATAGGTACATCATACATAATTCATTTCAGAAAATTAGTTTTGGAAATCTATTAGGTATACAATGAATATAATTATATTATAATATATAAATGTATATTTATACGTCATGTCATGTGTTAATATTATTTTTATTTTTTTCTTTAATTTGTAATATAATATTAATTCATTTAATATTATTATTACAAAATAATTTTAAATATAATATTATATAATCTTCAAAGTTAAGCATTTGAAGTATTTACATGATATTTTACTTATTATCAACAAATCGGTACATTTTGAATTTATTACTTAATTAATTCAAACTAAAACATTTTTTATAATATATACAATATATGTGAATAAATTTAAATAAAAATATTATAATATAATATAAATATTTTAGGTACTGAAGGTAAGATTTCTCGTTTCGCCGGTACAGAGTCAAAATGTAATTGTTTGGACCGTGGGTGTGACTGCTATGAAGAAGACCATTATTTAGCAGCAACTGCAAAGTTTAATACAATTTCGTCAATCTCTGTATCTCCCGATGGTGTAGTCCATGTAGCAGATCAAGCCAATTACAGGTAAGTTTCTAAACAATTTTGGTTTTATTTTTATAATTTATTTATAATGTTTTATAAATATTTCAGAATAAGATCTATTATGTCGAGGTCCCCAGAAGCGACAGCTACACGCGAATACGAAGTTTACTCACCAACCACTCAAGAACTTTATGTTTTCAACCGTTTTGGTCAACATATCACAACTCGTAATATTCTTACTGGAGAGACTAGCTATCAATTCACTTATAATCAATTCACCAGTAGTGGAAAACTAAGTTCTGTTACTGATGCAGCTGGCAATAAAGTGTTCTTATTAAGAGATCATGCACAGCAAGTCAATTCAATCGAAAATACTAAAGGCCAAAAATGTAGACTACGCATGTCTCGTATGAAACTATTAACGGAGGTTAACACTCCCGATAATTATAATATAACTTTTGATTATTACGGACCGTCTGGTTTATTACGATCAAAGTTAGATTCAGCTGGTAGGGGTTATGTGTACACATATGATGATTTTGGACGATTAATTGGTGCTGTTACGCCTACTGGAAAACTCATTAGATTGGCATTTGACTTGAGCGTAAAAGGAGCAACTGTAATGGTATACAACGATGATAGTCAACCAATAACAATGTTGATTAAGGGAACGTCTGTAGAAACCAAATTAGGTAAATTGTTTATTTTAATTTTGATCAGATAATAAAATATTAGATCAATGAGGTACTTATATATATATATTAAATTCTTTATTTATTAGGTGGTTCAGAGGAACATACATCAATAACTAGTGAAGGTGATATTGTATCGGAGACGTCTTGGGGAAATCGAGTGACAATAGAGTCAGTTCCTTATGCTGTACTGATGGAAGCAAACTCAGTATTAGTTGAGAGTTACCCTGTGCCAGGAAAATTAAAAACTGAAATAGGATCTGAATTGGCCAATAGGTTTGAATGGAGATACTATTTAAGAGGACAATCAGGAGGCAAATTGAAACCTGGCGAAGGTAATAATATTATCTATAAAAGAATAAATAATATAGTCATTGAAATTAACATGTTAAATAATTACATTTAATTTACAGCTAAATCTGTTGCACAAGTGGGTAAAAAATTACGAATCAACGGTGAAAATATCGTATCTCTTGAGTTTGACCGAGATAGTGGTACCGTGGCAGCATTTATTGACGAACACATTGAACTAATAAATATAACCTACGATATCGCTGGAAGACCGTTTAGATGGGGACCTAGGTAATTTAATGTCAAATTATATTACCTACATTATGTATGTTATTTTACCGTATTGAACTGAATTTAATTACTTTTTTTAACAGGAACAAAATATATTCAGAAGTGGAGTTGACATATGATCGTTTTAGTAGACTTAGTGTATGGCGTTGGGGCGACCTCAAAGAAATGTATGGTTATGATAGAGCCGGTCGATTAGCTGAAATTCGTTATGCGGATGGCAAATCTACGCTTTACGTTTTCAAAGATATGTTTAGTAGTTTGGTAAGTTTTTGAATATAAAATAACTCATGTTTGTAGATATTTAATAATCATTTATTGTACAGCCGTTGAAAGTGACTACCCCTAGAGGAAGTGATTACCTATTACAATATGACGAATCTGGTGCTCTTCAGTCACTAACAACTCCTAGAGGACACATACACGCATTTTCAATACAAACTTCATTAGGTTTCTATAAGTACCAATACCATTCGCCAGTAAGCCCACACCCATATGAATTAAGATACGATGACAACACGAATATTTTGGCGAAAATTTATCCACATCAATCCGGCCGTGTATCTTACTTATACGACCAACATGGAAACATTGAAATAATATTAGCTGGTGCGTAAAACTAATATTTTTTGTGTAGATCACAATTTTAATCATGATATATTTTTTAGGACTCTTATCCATACACTATACCTACCAAGTCAATACAAATTTGGTAAAAAATATAAATGTAGTTGAACCTGGTTTTGAGTTAAAACATGAAATTCGTTATCATCTTGGTATGATCAAGGATGAACGTTATTTGTTTAGTGCAAAATGTGGATTACATAATACACATTTGAAGTAAGTTAAATACTCACATAACAAAATTATGAAACAACTATTTTCCTCATTATCTTATTTTGCAATTATTATTTTTTAGATACCAAACAGATGGAAATGCACGCGTAACTTCTATTGATGTCACCATCGGTAACAAAGAACTTTCCCAGTTAAAACTAAAATATAATCAAAATATTGGGACACTAGAAAGCATAAGTGACTTGAGAATTTACAAAAATACATTTAATAAAACTGTCATACATGATACCGCCAAACAATTCTTCTCTATATCTGAATATGACAATCATGGTCGTTTGAAGTCGATAATGACCAACATTAAGTCTATGGATGTGTATAGGTACGTTTTTGTGTAAATATTTCGATGAGCATTTAATATCAAAAATTAATTGTTATTTTTTTTTATGCATATAGAATGGAATTAGAATATGACGTTAGAAATAGAATTTCGTCTCAAAAGATTACTTTGGGCAGAACAAAAATCCAAAATACTATGACTTACAGCGCTGATGGTCATTTGTTTGAAGTGGCTGGTAGTAGTGACTGGAAGTATATCTACGATGAAAATGGCAACATTATTGGTGTCATGGACTACGGTCAAAAATTGACTTTGGGTTATGATGTCGGTGATAGGGTGGTTCAGGTGAGATGTGGTCTAGATGTCCAATTTATTACCATGACTTAAAATACTTAGATATTACAATAATACAATTATATAATATGCGTCATAACTAAAACGAAAACAATGTCGTTTATTTGTAGGTAGCTGACGTTCAACTGTATAGTTATGATACTCGTGGGTTTGTATCCAAACGAGGAGAAACTCACTTAAACTATAATGACATGGGATTACTCAGCGATGCTACTGAAAGTGACCGTTTTAGTGTTTCTTATTACTACGATCACAAAAATCGGTTATTAGGTATAAGGAACGCTGGCGAAAACGTAACTCAGTTCCTTTATACCGACCCTCAACGGCCTAATTTAGTAATGGCTATACACTACCCAAGTACAGGAAGAACTTTCCATTACTTGTATGACGATCGTAATACTTTGATTGCAATTGATTCACCTGAACAAAGGTAAATTGTATACAATAAATTAATATGACATGTAATTAATTAACTTGTGTGTTTGTACTAGATTCTTTGTTGCAACCGATCAAAACGGCTCTCCTTTGGCTGTTTTCGATGTTTCTGGAAACATAATTAAAGAGATCACAAGAACGCCATTTGGTGGGCTCAGAAAAGATAGCCATCCGGACTTATACATTCCAATTGACTTCCATGGTGGAATTTTGGACCCGCATACTAGGCTGATTTATCTCGATAAGAAGTGGTACGACCCTTCTGTTGGTCAATGGATCACACCTGACTGGGAACGATTATCGTCAAGACTTAGCTATCCCACAGACATCTTTATCTATAGATTCCAAAATAATGATCCTATCAGTTCAAGTAGTGCGCAAAATATTAACTACATGACAGGTACAAATTAATACTATTAAAAAAAAATGTAAGGTACAAAAATAAAATATGCATGTATCATTGTACCTACTATATTAAATTGTAATTTTAACCATTATAATTGTTTTTTTTTTTTATTTGAAACATTTGTCGGTGTTTTATAGACTTGAACAGTTGGTTGAAACTTTATGGTTATGATATTGGAAACATGATCGGATCATCTTACACCAGAACTCAACTGCATCAACCAAGTGCAAAGGTGTCTTCTCCACAACTTACTCCTCAATTTAATGTCGTATCTGGACTTCAGTGCATTGTAGAAAAGGTATTTAAAACAATAATTATGAATGTTATGAATGAGTAACTTTAAACGGTTCTGTTCATTTTTTCCCCTCAAGGAAATGGCACTGTTTGGCGAATTTGGATTCATTCCTGAGCCACTGTTGAAGATGGAAACCCAGACGAGAAACCTGTTGCCCAGAGTGGCATTCCAGAGATCCATATTTGGCGAGGGCGTGTTGGTATCTCGTAGTAACGAAGGTCTAGCGTTGATATCTGTAGTGGACGGTGACAACAGCGTCGTACAAGATGTCGTCATGTCTGTATTCAACGGGTCGTATTTCTTGGACTTACATTTCGAACAACACGACAAGGACCTTTTCTATTTCGTCAAGGTACAGTCTTATCGGTCAATCAAAGTTGTTCTATAAGAAAAAATCACGAAAACCACTAGCCCCGAGACAATAACTGAGCGTGTATATTTTTACAGGACAACGCGTTGAAGCAGAACGATGACATGGAAGAGCTGAAACGGCTGGGTGGCATGTTCAATGTGACCACACACGAGACAGCAGATGGTAAGGAGCTGAGACTTTTGAGCGCTGAGGCGCTGATATCGATTCGGTACGGTACAGACCCGCAACAAGAGCGCCACCGGTTGCTCAAGCATGCGCATAAACGAGCGGTGGAGCGGGCATGGGAATCAGAGCGTTCGCTGGTGGCAGCCGGGTCAAGGGGTGCCAGGGCCGAGTGGAATGCCGAAGAGCGGGAGGAGCTGGTAAACCGTGGCCGGGTGGACGGTTACGAGGGAGTTGCCATACATGACGTCAGTGGCCACCGGCCGCAGCTAGCCGATGACCCAGGAAACGTTAGGTTCCAGAAGTCACCAAACAGGAAGAAGCGAAACAGACGAACGCATTACAAAAAGACCACCAAGGACGAATGAACGGTACTTAACTAGGGCCCCATCGGATGTATAGTGCCAACGTTTACTTATTATTTATTTACGATTATTATTATTATTATTTTTATAATATATACTTCCACATGTTATTATTATTATTATTATTATTATTATTATTATTATTATTATAATTACTATTATTACCTATTATTATTATTATTAATTTATTTATTACTCGCTTAACTTATTCGCCGGTCTACGATCAATTTGTTCAATATCTGATCCGCCCTACCCCATGCCCATCAACTCCTTGTCTCGTATATAACCCATCAGGCTAACGACGTTTCGATTCTAGACATTATGCATATTATTTTTAAATCTTTATTCCATTCGTTCCTGTGAACAAAATTAAGATTTTAATCTATTATCACGTATTTTATTTTCATCAAATGCTCAATTTCCGTCCATTCGATACACGTCTGATCATATTCATCTTCCGGGCCGTGATTTGTTTTTAATTGACAAAAAAAGAATAATCAATAGTATCTAGTCATGTTATGAGCGAGTAAATAGCACGAGAATTTAATTTTAAATACTCATAGTTCTTCTTACGTCTTGATTTATAAATAAAAATATATAACGAAAAAAATCGAAAAATACATATATTTTTGTATTGGTACACTCAGGGAACCATAAATTGGTACCATGTTTCGTTTGAGAAAAAAAATCCCTCCTACCTACTAATCATTTTTTTTGTCCCTTAAAATTATATAATTTATATTATTCAGGAATAGATTGTTCTATTGTGATCTTGTTAAAACTTTTCTTTTTCAATAAGACATTACATAAGGGTGTATATTATATTTACACACATCATTGAAACCGATGATTTGTATTTCCATTGAAATGGAAAAAATGTTGTAAATAAAAATCAACTGAATTGTAAATATAGATTGTTAATTTTTTTTTTTTTGTGCAATTGTTTATTATTTTTGTTTTCTTATTATTTTTACGTATTACATTAAAATTAAATGATATTTATATACCTTAATGATAATGTAATGTTACCATAATCAATAACATATGTCTATTATGATTATTAGGCTATGTTAATTAATTGCTTGCATGACAATTAAAGAAAAAAAAAGAAGTAGTTTATACAGTTACTCGTATATGGTGCGTTAGGCTTTATTATAATAATAATATATAGCAACCTACATGGTTAACTCTATAACAACAGCATAAAACAAATAATTAAATTTAGTAACTGAAAAAAAAAACGTACTATTAAGATATAATATTATATTTATAAATATATATTTTTTTTTTAATTTGTGTAAGTTGCTTTACAGTTAAAGAAAAAAAAATATGATCACACTTATAATTATACAGTATTATAGGGCCTTATATTTATTAACTGAGAAACATGTAAAATATACAAAATACATGTAGTAATAGTTATGTGTTTTATACAGAACTGACGTTGATAAAACATGAAAATGTTTTATGTTATTTCTTAGCCTTAGCCTATAGATGACTTGTAAATATACTTTTTTTTCATGCAGACTTATTATGTACATAAATTATATATATATTTATAAATATGTATACTTTAAGACGATACATGAATTAGTTTGGAGTAATACATGATATTTATTATTGAAATAAAAATTGAATTAGTTATATATTATGGATTTTTTATTTACACACCAAATGACATTTATCCCAAACTGACACATATTAATAAAATGTTTATTAATAAAGTTCCAATATATTAAACACGTAGGTACCCATACCAAAAGAAAAAAAAATATATATTAAACTACGGATTTATTAAATGGGTAAGTAGATACCCATAATATGTATATAAGACTCGATGAAATAATATATTATTATTTAATTAGTTTACATACATTAACATTATATTATGCTGTAGATAGTAATTTTCTATATTGAAATCTTTTATGCAATTCTAAAATATAGTTTGAATTATATTTAATTCAAGCGAATATAATAGTAGGTCACTATTCATACTATCAAATGTAATAAGTAAATTGGTTGAAAACAATTTTTTGGCTATAGATATTATCAATGAGTTTTAATACCTATACTTATATATATTACAAAATTATAATTACTACACAAATAACAGCGATTACAATGTAATAAAAGATACATTTTTTTAAAAGTATTTAAAGTGTTTAGTATCACTCTAAAAACATTTAATTAAAATTTTTTTTTTCAGATTACACTATTACAGGTTAAAGTGCCTTTGGACACTTGTAAGTTATTAGTTTTTTCATTAAAATTTATTTATTTGTTTTAACTTACCGAGTAAACATTTTAATTATATTTTCTTTTAAGTACTACCTATTGTCTTTAACAATTATTAAGCTCGACTTTTTACAGTAATCTTAAATTCAATTGAAATATCGTTAGACAGGTTCAAACCATGAGATATGTATTGCTAATGTGGTAATAATGCAAGGTAAATAACTTCATTATTAGAGTTAAAAAATAATATATTGGATCTTATAAGTTTGTTTTAATGATATTATTCATGAGTTTTAAATGAATGTTGTCTGAAAACTACTAGTTTAATACTTTATATATTATGTACCTACATACATATTAAATTGAATTCTTAGGTATAAAATAGGATAACTATTTTCTTTACTCTTACGATATAGTTTAATAAATGTGTGATACTTACCAATTTAGTATTACAATCTAAAGTTACTTAGGTGGTTATAAAATATAAAGTTTATGAAGCTTGTAATTATCAAATTATAAAGTTTCCAGACTTAGATTGCTGACTTTTCATAAAGCGAACTAGATTTTTATGATTTATCAAAAGAGTTTATTGAAACTTTGGATAATATTTATGAAATTAGCTAGGTATACATATATCTTTGTCCCATCGTGTATGTATCATGTAGGTATGCATCCTATGACCTATACCTATGGTTTATGAATAATTTTCATAAAATATGTGCAAATATTATACTATTAAAGTTGTTGATATTATTGATAAAACATAATTGCATTTATAATTCTTTTGTTGATTCACATTTGTTTATATAACGTTCACAAAATGACAATTAACAATCAATTAGCACGTGTAGTTTGAAATCATAATAACATTAATGGTTCACACGCATGGTCATAATTCATTCAAAATACAATAACTGTGACAAGTGATGTTGGACGGTTTTCAATTTCCATAGGGACAGACAAATAAACAATGAAGAATTCTTAATTTTAATAGCTCCTATGATAATATGACGTCAATACATGTTCATTAACCATTATACAATTAAACATAGTACTGTTAAGTAGATGCGTCATATCTAATATACCAATATAGAGGTACTCATTTTCATGTAATATTGAGAACTCCAATATGTTTTTAATACAGTTTAAAGTCTTGCCATGGCTAAATTAACATAGATAGAATCGTATAAACATTTAGGCATTTTTTGTGTGTACCTATACTATATTATTATGTTAAAATAAAAATGAATTATTTGAATGCTATTAAGATAATTTCGTTTGAGTAAATACAATTAATGTTGATTTATATAATATACAAATTTGATTCGAAGTAATGTGGATAATATAAATGGAGAATTGGGATATATTATAACCTAAACAAATAAAGTTTAGTATTTACATGACTCATAAAAGTCATGGCTAATGTCTACAAAAGTAATTTTTTTAAGTGTAAGGCAACTATAAAAATTAGAATTTTTAAATAAATATTTAAACTACCATTATTTAAAATTATCTAAAATAGGTAAATTGATGTACAAATTTAAATGGTCAAATATTATCAGTTATGTTTTTCGTTTGATTCGATCGAAAACACCAATTCTGGGATTTTTATCTATTAAATATCAAACTATATATATTTAGATTAAAGTATTATTGATTTTCTATTAAATTAAACACAAAACAAACATATGAAATCTGAAATTGATTATAGTACACAACTACCCAAATGAAAATCATTGATCATTAAAATAGGACAATATAGTTAGTCGAAACCTTTTTATTAAAATCTAAGTGAAGTGTGTAGCTTCAAAAACTTATAAGTTATATGATATTATAAATGGATATGAATTAGTTTATATGATACCCCTAAACCACTGCTTATGAGAAAACGACTTTAAAAATGTGAATATGGTCTATTGGGAGTGATTGAAAGTAAACTGAGTTCCGGTTACAATAAAATTATATTCCTACAATGTTTCTCATTATAGCTGTATATTTGTCCCACGTGGGGTTGTTAGAAACATTAGAGGCCTGTCAATTTTAACGGAAAAAACGTAAATCTTAATAAAGTATATAGATAATTTTAATCTTGAAAGAACTACTTCACATATTATTAAATAAAATAAAAACAATATAATTAGGAACTAAACCTATTGATTTATTATATAAGAAAATATGCAAAACACATACATGATCAGCCAAGAGCGATTAAAAGTATACGGTATTATAACATAAAAAAAAAATAATACAATTATCAATAGGTACATTGTACAATTATTTTTGTTTCTTTCGGAAATATTTGTGTATTAAATCAAAAAAATTGATTTAAACATTACACTATTCGCGGTCGAATAAACTAATAACTTGAAATCGATTGTATACACATAATAATATATTATATAAATATTTAAGTCATATCACACATAGACACACAAAGAAAAATGTTGTACTGATTTAATATCTACAGGCGGTGATGACATGCCATCTACAACAATAGTTTAGCATAAGATTTCACAAGAGTAAGCCGCAGCTCTAAATTCAGAAAGCCCCCCCCCCTCCCCCCTACCTCAATAAAGTCATTCTGCATACTTTTTCTGTTCATTTTGATAATTTGAAGGGAGGATAAATTTATTGAAAATTTAAATACGTCACGCATGTTTATTACACACTTTTTTTTTTAATTTGTACTACACAATGGCATTTTAATTAATGAACAGTAAAATAGGGGCTGGATTGTTGTAGTTATGGTATTCATACGATACAATATTTGATAATTTATTTTTGCATCGATTCAATATTTTGGAAAATTGGTGGTGACAATTAAGCACGTTTTTATAAACGATCCAAAATAGTGTAACCACCAATTTAGTCACAACATTAAAAAATATGCTCATATTAATTGAATTATGCAACATGATTAAGGCTAAATTATGCACAGTGTTCAGTGATAATGAAACCATTGCATATGATGATTTTATTTCAACGAACCTGTTTAGTTACTACAGTAAGTCTAACTTTGAATAAAAAAAAAATTTTAAAAACTGCAGAATACGGCCGTGAATGATTTCGTATCTCTTGGACAACAGCGCGTGGTAACTTAAAAGCGGTTAACATGAATATAATATATAAGTATATACACGAGTAACTCCAGGTGCGATGCACGATCAGATCAACTTGCAAGAATGGGACTGCGATCGCTTCCTGGACGACTTCGGGTGTGTTTTGAAGCTCATGCAGCACTGGGTCTGCCGGTTCAGGCTGGACGTACTCACGTCGTCATCGAGTTCGTCACACCGCTGCCGCCGCCGACCGTATATCTGCCCGTCTGACTTGGACGCGGTCACCGCTCGGGCACCGATCGGCGACGCCGACGGCGACGACGATGGGGGTAGTGGAGTGGTTGGATCCACGGAAGATAGGTCCAAATCATCAATGTCGTCGTCATCGTTCGGTGGTAGTTCGTCATCGGAAGATTCCGGAAAAGGATGCGGGTGGTCGACAGACACTTCGTCGTCCGATCTGCCTAGGTCCACCTCGCGGGTCTGCAGCGATCGCTGGTCGTCCGAATCGACGCTGTCCACACAATCGGATGAAACATAATCGGCCACGTGCACTAGAACAGGATTGGACTTGGTTGCCGGCGGCGGTGGTGGTGGTGGTGGTGGCGGTGGTGGCGGCGATGGAGTTGACACGGAAGGTGGTTCCGGAAGTTCCAACGGAAGTATCGGTGACGACTCAACCAACGCATCCTCTTCCTTGTGCGTCTCTGGTGATGACGGAGCCGTCTGAGTGCCGCCACGACCACCGCCCGCGTTTCTCACGAATCTGTGCCTCTGGACGGCGACGACGGCGGCCGCAGTCGTAGTGGAGTCCGGTTTTGGTAACTGTTCGATTTTCCTCGTGAATCGTGACAGTGGAGACGAACTTCTGTTCAGACACGTCAATCGTTGCAGCTCTTTCTGTGAAACTATGGGTGTGCAACTTATTGAGTTCGATCTAGACTCTGAAAAATTCACAACAGTTAATTATTTTCTCTACAGAAACATCACTATAGGGCAATCACATCAAACTATAGAATAGAATATGATAATTGAAATTATATTATATTTTAAGGAGAAAATAAGTCAAATGTTTTTATAGTTGTTTTATTTTTAGACTTTTACAATTTATAAGAATTTTAATTGAATATATCTGAAAAGGGTAGATAATATAGCAGGATTTAAATTTTTAGTTTCGGTAAGTTCACTTTTGTTAAGCGTTTTTAATTCTGTGCATCGCGGTCTATAAAGATTTTTTTAATTTATGAAGAAAATTATTGTTTTGTATAATTATTTTGTATGGTTTTATGGAATTTCAAAAATATTTAAATGTATATAAATTATAAATAGCATAAGCCATAGGGTATTTGATTCCAATATACTTTTTCGCCAAATAAAATCTAAATTTATAATTAGGTAAATATAATAAAACTGTTCAGTGTAATTATACTTTTATTTAAAATATTAAATGTGCACAATTAATTGGTTAATTAATTGTTCGTTATGACCTATATTTAAGCACGTAATTGATATTTGTAGATACATATTATTCGTAACACCATCAAGAATCATACTAAAATCAATCTGATAATTTTTTGGTTATTCAGAACTATTATAAATTATAATGATTAATGATACAAAACCTACTCGTAATTTGTTAATCGTTACAGTACATTTCTAATAATTTCATATTATGAAGAAACACAGCAAAATATTAAAAGTTTTTTTTTAATAAGTTGCTAAATACGAACACTAGCATAATAATTATTCAAGAGTTTGTTTAAAAAGCTTATGGTACATTTTCATTTTTCAACTCGTATACAAACATATTTTATGTTATTTTTATGGTAATATAAAACATGAACTTAAAATGATGCTTTATTTTTATTATTCTTATTCTAAAGTACATTATAGGACATAGGTGCATTAAATAAAATAAAGTAGGTGCTTAAAATAATCTCAATAATATGTAAAACAATACATTTAGTACCTGTATTATGTTTGTGCAATGAATTCTATATTTTATCACGTGATTCAAGTCATATTATTATTATTAATATTGAACAATGTTTTATTGTCTATTATACTAAAAAGGAGCATATATTTTCAAAGTATTTTAATTAAATAATTGTTGAATTGGTGCTTTGGATAAACATAACGTTATTAACCAATCGATCATAAAATTGTGTATTAGTAGGTATTATTAATATTTGAAAATCAGAAAATAAAACATTGTTAATACAGTATTTGAAATAATAACGTAAACTACAAATAAAATAAATCCTAATTATTGTCAATGAATTCTCATTTTATTACAATAATAAAAACAATTCAATCCATATGAATAAAACA
Source organism: Acyrthosiphon pisum (assembly GCF_005508785.2). Taxonomy (NCBI): domain Eukaryota; kingdom Metazoa; phylum Arthropoda; class Insecta; order Hemiptera; family Aphididae; genus Acyrthosiphon; species Acyrthosiphon pisum. The sequence continues at coordinate 34,380,406 of NC_042496.1, forward strand.
TAAAAAAACTTTCAAATTATTTCATGATTTATGAGTGATCAAAGAATAGCAAAGATTATACTATCTTAAATTATTATATCATTCAAGTGCTTGTACCCTTAGCTGCTAAACATTTATGTTCGTAAAGAAAAAATGATTATAATATTATTATCTTCTAAATTTTATTTTTCAATCTTCATTGCAGTCATAAAAAGTATAAAATTTCGTTATTTTAATTGCACAAATTACATCTTTGTTTTCGAAATGGTAAAAATTAGACATTTTTTTATACTTTAGAATTTAAGATTATTATTTTCTTTAATATATTATATTAAATAACGTACATTAAAGGGTTTTATCATCTACCATTGTTTTATTTGAAAATATTTTTATTATCTGATTTAGTTTTCCTTTTATGATTTTCATTTATTCTTATCTAATTAGAATCGGTTTATTCGTTTCTATCTTTTGTTTAAGTAATTATTTTATTTTAAACTACTTGTATTTTTTATATAGATGATCGTACATTTTTTTCTCGGCAATAATTTTAACCTCGATTACTAGAATGATAGCCGGAAAATAATAATAATTAATATTTTGTGTAACGTAAAATATATTATGAGGAACTCATCACATTTAACGTTAGAAATTACATTCAAGAAAATAACATAAGCGCCATTTTGATTTTTTTTCTTGATAGGTTTTTATAAATATATATTATGTTTTACCATACCATGTTAAGATTTGTATTTAAAATTTCCTGATTTGATTTAAATAGGTACATATAATATAATATTATATTTAAGCCTTTAAGATTACACACAAATTAGATAGATTTAAGGCGTATCTTTAAAATATAATATAGACTATTCGCAGGTGTCTGTTTGGTGTTGAAGGCGCAATAAAGTATATTTTGAGGGCCCATTAGTATAATAAATAATAAATAATTTATATTATAAATGCATATTGCACGTTTGTATCACTAGATATAAAATATTTACTATTAACAGCACAACAATATTATCAAGACATCAATATTTAATATTAAATTATTTAAATATTAGTTTATGTTGTGGTACAATATACAAACCTCGGTAGTATTCTCTAACCGGTGAACGCGATATCGAGTGCCTAGCCACTTCTTGAAATGTCACCGGTGAGTATGTCCTAATCCTGTCTTCGGCCAACTGCATGTTCATGTCCGTGTTGCGTTCCACAATATCGAATACAGCATCGGCACTACGCTCCCACTCCAACTCTGGTACATCGGAATTGGCCAGTGGCAGCACCCGACTTAATGGCGGTCGGCTTTCCCGGTGTTCCAACCAATACGTTTTCATGGCGCCTTAAAAACGAATTTCAGAATCAAAACAGACCGCGCCAGGACCACAGCGATGGCGGCGGTCCTTACCTTTTCCTTTCACGTAAATCTCACCACGTTCTTTGACCATGTACGATGCCGAAATCAGATCCCTGGTGGTCTGTGATATATGAATTTTCATGGCTTCGCTTGTGGATTCCATTCGGGACGCAGTGTTGACCGAGTCACCGAACAAACAGTACCTCGGCATCTTCAAACCGACAATACCAGCTACCACTGCTCCGGAATGCACGCCCACGCGGATTTGCAAATGAGACCCTATAAAAATAAATATATTATTAGAGATTTTGTTTCTTATTGAATTTGTTTTTGATTGATATTGTAGAAATATCGACAGAAACTTACGATGTGTGTGTATTTGAAAAATTATAAGAAAAAAAAAAAATTACCTGTCGATGGATCTTTTAGATCTGTAATCGCATCAACCATATCCAATGCCATATCACAAACTTTCTCCGCGTGATTGTCTTCAGTCATCGGTGCGCCCGAAACAACCATATATGCATCGCCGATAGTTTCGACCTGAAAATAGAGGTATTTTAATTAATGCGATCGTAATTGAGACATGTATAAATAACGCGGTATCAGTTAACGTGTTACCTTATAAACTTTGTTTCGTTCGGTTAGAGTGTCGAATATAGAATACATGGCGTTCAGCATTGACACCACTTCCATTGGGGTGATTCTACTACATATTTCGGTAAACGTTACTATGTCCGAAAATAATATGGACACGCTGTCAAACATCTGAAAAATGATTTATGTACTGTTATAATCAATTCATTTTTTAAATCTTACTTGGCATGTGTCTATGGGATTTTCACCCGACCTCAGTCGATCGGCCACTTGTTTGGGTATCATCTGATATAACAGCTCATCAGTACGCTTCATTTCTTCATCTAGTTTCCGCATCGACTCTTCCAGTTTTTTCGACTTTAACTGCTCTTGGTCTAGTGCCAGCTTTAATTCAACTGACTGTTGTGTCCCTGCCAACATTAGGTCCCTAGGGTAAAACAGAAACAAAACGAGCACCCATCAACTTGTATTGTTATACACGTGTATCTTAGTAATCATCCGTCGTGTACTGCGGGTTTATTGACAAAAATTGAGTAGGTAAACGAAATGTTTCCAATTAATTATTATGTTTGCAACCAACCTGCTGAAATCGTGCATTGAGAGATCATTTATGTATAGGCCAGTAGTTACTAATGCATTGAGATCAGGCATCACGGGCGTACCCAAGTACATCATCATTTGCCAATTGTCCATATAAATCATTTGTCCTAAGATAATCAAGGGGTTTTATTATTTAATAATATTTTTATAATTCAAACAATATTCTATAGTATATAATACAAGATTTGAATATATATACTTATTAGTACATAATTTATGATTTATACCTTTTAATCGAAGTTTGTTTTCTTCTGGAGAAAAATAAGATTCATCGCTCAGAATGACGTGTCTGTCTGTCGGTCGATTGGAAAGCACTGGTTGAACAGTTACAAGCTCAAAAATATTGTTCGTTCGATTCAAAATCTATTTTAAAAATGTTGATCATAGTTTTCTTCAATTTTTCAATTATTTATTTAAAAAAAAAATAATAATTACCGTTTGAAATTTAAAAGCTATTAACGGTCTAACAAGATCAAACCAATTAGTAATCCGTTTTCCAACTAGATCTGGTAAAATGACCATCAATGAATTGCCAATGCTTTGAACAATCATGTTGGAGCTGTATGAGAAATAATATCAGTTCAATATATGTATTTTGGGTACAGCTATTATTTCCCTCCGCAGATTTAAAATAATTATGTGTATATAAAATCTTAAAAAAAAAAAAAAAAATAGCTAAAAAAATAATTAATGAAGCGAAATAATATTAATTTTACGTCTGTTTTTTGTCATCGACCTGAACACAATGCAAAACGGAAATATTTCGAACAGCACCGATGCACTTATTGGAAGATGTTTTTCCTCCCTCGTCATTGTCATCGATGCTAATGTAAACGCTCTATTATCAAATTTCAATTGAAACGTCACGTGCACTGTATCCATTAAAATCTCTTCACGAACTAGTTCAATGCGCATTTCCTAAAATTATTACACTACCGTTGAAAAAGGTTGACTTAAACCTATATACTGTTGGTTAGTGTTATTGACCTTGTGATAAAAATGCCTAGCCACTTCTTTTATCTGGCCCATTGTATAGTACACGAAGCCACGACGTTTACTACGGTAATGTAATGTCAATCCTTGTCTAGATTCGTTTTCACAAATGAACGAAGGCGCTTGCATTCTTGGGTATGAAAACTTCAGATATTCATGTAAATTGTCCAAACCTATAATCCAAATCATACGATTTGTATAATATTTTTTAGTGTTAACATATTTGATATGGATGTTAATAAAACCAAATCTAAAAAAAATTTAGACAGAACAATTAAAAGCACTCATTTTAACCACCAACAACAAATTTATACCATTATTTTTTTAATTTTAATAGATATATTTATCGCAAAACACTATATTTTATATCAATGGTTCTTTTTTTTCACAACATGCTACAACTTGTTTTATTAGTTGTTATACCCAATCCAATCAATTTACTACAAATATAATATAACAATAATAATAACAATAAAAAAAAATTAATTAATCGGGAGTCCCTGCCACTTTTTTTATTGATCAAAAACATTAATAAATGACGGAGGAATAAAAAAATTTAACAATACATGTTCCTAATTATATGAAACACAACGAATATTACATTGAATAAAGTTTCTTATTTAAAATCTACTAAAAATAAACATAATAATGTTTATGTCCAACAGTTAAGTAAATGTCTATATAATATATACCTACCCGTTGGTCATGTAATTTAACCATAAATGCCTGCATCTTTTATGTTATATTATATTGTAGTATTATAATAACAATGTTAATTAAGCAAATTTAATTAAATAATTTCAAAATAGTTATAATATTTTATGGGTTAAAATTATATTAGTGTGTGTTAATAATAATACCATTTCGTTTTAATATCTGTGTTTGCTTATTTTATTGTTACACGACTGTGTAACAATTATGAAGATTATTGTATGCGACACTATAGGTTATATTATGTGTAAGCCTCACCAGGAGAAAAGCACCCGTTGTTCTAATATACAAATATATTATAAATAAATAAATGCGCCAAGCTTATGGTATTAAGTTAGTTTAGAGGAATGGAACGAGAAAAAAATATGAAAAATAAATAAGATGAGACTAGGAACGAAAGAGAATGAGAAAATATGCGTACGTGTAATAAATAAAAAACTCAGATATAATAGAAAGATAACATAGTAACATTTTTGAAAATACGAATGTGAAAATATTACTCAAAATATTTTATTTCATATAAAAATGATACTAAAATATTAGAAAAATCGCAAACATGTTCAAATTACTTAAAACTCAACTAAATAAATATAGTGAATAACGTATGACATTGTGTAGGTATAATATAGGAATTATTAATCAAACAAATTCAATAATTGAAAGGATCTTTTAATAAAACAACATTAGGTACACAATAATTATAATAATATGTGGCGTATTTATTTTACCGCACACACATTCTGCAATTTATATTAGATGTGTTTAGGAACTATTTTAATCATAACAATATTATGCCATCGGTATAATATTTACATCGTTGTGCACAGATTGAGAAATGATACGAAACCTTATTTTTTTATTTTTCATTAATAAAAATCAATAGTATTCTATGCACAATGATAGTTTAATATGAAGTGCATAAGTATTATGATGAAGGTAGGGTTTCATACATGTGTACATAATATGAACGTATATATTTTAAGGTCAAACGTGCATTATTGATTCAAGTCACGAATAAGCGTATGAATGAAATTCGTAAATCGTTATAGGTACTACTAGTTCTATAAATAACCGTTAACGTGAAATTTAGATTGTGCATTCACTGCTGTAAAATAATTACCTAGAGGCATTGGTTTCAATGTTAAATGAATTAAAAAGCGATACTTCTATCAAAAGTATTTTAAAAAAGATTAAATAGTAATAAGTTTGTAATTTAAATTGTTTTCATACCATTTAGAAAGTCTCTCATGTGCCGCCCCAATACCGATAGTACTCGATCATAGCCGTATTGGCCAACAAAACTGACAAAATGCACTCCCATTTGCTCAAAAAATTCTTTCTCCGTAATTCCTAGTACCTTAAAAACACGTAAAATGCGAGTCTCAACAAATGGATATTGAGTAAATTTAAGTGAATAATTTTTTTTTATGAATATAGTTGCATAATACTTGTTGGGATTTTTTCGCTAGTCGTGGAATAAGCGTTTCACAATAGACTTGGTGTACACTAAAACTAGGTTGATCCACATTGGCCATTCGCCGAATCTCTTCCCATCTATCTTCGCCGTACATTTGTTTTATATACTCCGAAAGGTTTTCCAATAAGAGCCCGTACATTTTTGATCTGAAATAAAATAGTCACTTTATGAATTGACGTCGAAGTGTTTTGACCGGAGTCTTGCGTTGAAGATATTGGACCAAACTGCCTGTGAAATTGGTTTAAAAAGACTAGATGAAACGTTTCAAACCAATGGTCCCTCTCGTAAAATGTGTTCTTAGATAATATACAATCTAAATGGGACTTAAGAAATAATGTCCTTTTTATATATGATATTTCAATTAATTTACCAAACACAAAGTAGGTAGTAGGTACTGTGATATCAAACGTAATTTGTATGAAAAGGTTCCCCTCGTTTTGATAATATATTATTTATTGAAGTCGATTCTTGTTTATCAGTGACACACAGCTTGCAGCTCTTATTTTTCTCTTTTTAGTTTCCCCGATGAGTTACGAATGACAAATCACACATTACCATCAGTTTTAAAATCTTTTTCGAAACAATTTATGTACAAAACCTACCACTGCATCGATAACTTTAAACATAAAAGACTTTTTGTGTTAATTATTAATCCGTTCACGACAAATTTTACAAAGCTAAGTAAAAAAAACCAACTGATCCGATCATATTTCAATCACGATTTTCCTTTTGTTATTAATTTTTTTTATATAGTATGATTATAATATGGGTTTTATTATATTTCTATATAATATATAAAGGTCTGTTTAGCATTCTTTATTATCCCGTTTTAAATTTATTATTGAGTAAAAAAATACGTGACACAGCCATTGCGTTTTTATTCCTTGAAAAATACTCGTGCTTAATTCAATTCCAATTTATTCAGTGATACAATCACATGTTCTGAAATCACAATTTTAACCGTTTGCCATTTAATTCTATGCCCGTGTTTTGATGCGAACATATAATATTTAGCGTGGTACCATTACGAGTCCTGAAATCACTAACATCCCATCGGACGTTTAATTTTATACCTGTGTTATTTTAGTGACAAAATATATTTATTAATTTGAAACGTTTGGCCCGACGTAAACGGGACACTATTGGTGTGCCAATTACGTGGTAGGGTAGGGTGTTTCTTTTTAACGTACTTTCCACACAGGTGCAATGATTTCGAGCTATAAATTACTCTAAATGTCGTCGCCATAGAAACATCTGGTCATTGCATAAGCTCACTAGTCCAATATCCGAAATGTCGTAAATTTCCTTTCAACTATAAGAGTACGGTTACGATATGTCGTTTTCAGACATCATATATTTTTTTATGCCGCGTTATAAAATAATATACAAATATATAAACATTTGAAGAGACCAAATCTTAATATGCTTTAAGAAAAAAATTAATTACGCTTAAAACGTTTAATCCGACTATTAACACTAATGCGATGCTATTATTTTGTCAAATTGGATGAAAAAACGAGAAAAATTGGATGTTAGCTTACAACTAGTATTAATCCTTATTTAAATTTTATTATAACATAGAAAGGTTATTTCTTTGTGTTAAATATATGGAAATTCAGTTTTAAATTAACTTTGCTAATTAAAATATTAATCTTATAGTCGTTTTGAACTTTGGCTATTCTCTTAGTAAACACACTGAGTATATTTTTAGAAATTTAAAATAAGAAACAAAAATAAAAAATCTATAGATTTTTATTTCGTTCTAAAAAATTCATTATATGCTACATTCTGAATAAAACATTATACTCAGACAATAAAAAAAGTTATTAGCATGAAAAAATGATTTCTATAGTCCCAACTTTAATTCCAAAGCTTAGAATTATTGTTCGTACTCTACAGTTGTAAATTTTCAAATGACAGAATAAATTTATTTTATTTGTATTTATGCATTTTATGTATAATGCAATGAATTATTTTTTTTCATAACACTGTGTTACACTTGTTTTAAATTCATGTACAGAGTGGATCGTCAAGTTCACATTTTAGATGAAAAATTATATTTGAATAAAATATAAATACTAATAAATAGTTGGCGATATTTTATTCTGTTTTGTTAAAGTATTGACCTATAATTAATTATTAGTAGGCATCTACTCTCATTCTTAAATTTATTTGTTTTTTTTAAAACATAAAAATAATATACCTATCAATTATTTGTTTTATAATATTCTCTAGGAATAAATATTAAATTAAGTTTTCATTAAACATATTCGTACACAATAAGCAATAGGTACGTCTTATTGATTGTATTGAAATACTACAAGATTTGTTACAATCTTTATCCTACAAATCACATTGTTCAACAAAAGAATATCTGAATATTAATCAATAGATGATTATTAATCATTGTTATAACTTAATAAATTATTAATTTCAAAAATTAAGTTGTTGGCTCTATTGGTTCATATTATGTCTATTTGAATCGAACTTTGCTTTTCAATAACAATCTATCGTGGCACTTTGGACCATCGTGACAATATTAATTGTGTGTGTGTGTGTGTGTTAGTGTGTGCATAATATTAAGATGAAATCGTGTGTGGATAAGCATACATCGCAACAGCAGGTATAGGTATTCGAATTTGCCGTGATCCATTCCGATCACGTCATGTTCACTGTTCAGTGTTCACAATATTCGTCTCTGTATGACCTTCTATAGGTCCACAGAACCGACGCGACGGTTTGCTCAACGACGTTTGGCAATGAATTTGACGGAACCAATTACACCTTATTCGTATAGGTACGCGTAATTGGAAAATCTGGCAACGCGTACGTGTAAAAAATATTCAGCGTAAAAAGCGTTTTGGCGCCAAATAAAAAAGAAAACGATTTTTAACCATTGGAGCTGTTCACGTGTAATATTTTATACAAGTCGTTACTCGCAAGCAAATAAATAGTGTAGAAAGTAATTTGAAAAACAAACGGTGACATTGTAATGATATCTTAAATTGTTCAAACAGCATTTAAGCTATAAAGTCGTAAATAAAATATTAAAATATTAAAATTGGCGGACAAGCCCGGCAATTAAGCGCACCCAGTGGATCCGTGCACTAATGGATCTCGAAAAGAATGAGTTTGATGTGCAACCAGGAGTGTCTTCGGTCGACCAGACGGTATTCGAAATTATTGTCTTTTGTGCGGTCGTAAAAAAAAAAGTTTTGAGCTTAAAAAAAAATAAAAACGGAAAGCTGTAAAAAATGAAAAAACCTCGTAAAAACAATAGTTTATTTTCGGGGAAATTGATGGCACCAAGGTGTGTGTGCGCGGGCGCAGTAAAAATAAATAAATACCACGACGTCGAAACGATAATGACGCCCCGCGTGTAAACGTATGCGCACACTGATAATAATAACAATATAATAAATAATAACGACATTAATACGAGAATATCAATACATCGACTTCTCCTGTACTCACGTGTGTTGTTGCACTGCGACGGTATAGTGTAATAATATTATGTAGTGGGTGCGCTTAATATCTTAACGCAGCAATATCGTGTTACTATATATTATATATTATATTATAGATGATAATATTATATATAGCGATATCGCGTGGCCGGCGGAATTCGATTCGTCGTTATTACACTGAACGGGCACAGACTGCAATGTAATAATATTATTATCACTGTTGTCGACGGCCAATGTTGTCGCGGCGACTCCTCAGCGGACAGCACGTGAAATCTCCACCAGAATCATAGTGCGGCACGGGCAGATACCGTCGTCGAAATGTGTGAATCAACCAGTGCGTGCAGCGGTCGTAGTAGATGACGACGGCTGGCACTCGGGAGTCGGCGTCGGCGGCGTCGTCGGCGGCGGAAAGATAGGCCCCAAACGGCGTGTCCTCGCCCTCTCCGGTGCCATTTTTTTTTTTTTTTTTTTATCACTCTTATTGCTATTATTGTATTATTATTATTATTATTATTCTCAGCTCCCCCTCAGCCCGACACCGCTCGGGCCGCTAAACACTATATATTATTATTAATATAATATTATGCTCGGCGACAAATTAACGTGCGTTACGCGTTCCGAGTTTTCGATTGTCCCTGCGCACGAAATGTCACGCGGACGTAATATTATAATGGAAAATCGCACACGATATAATATTAATATGGGTGGGTATATCAATAATAACTGCGGAACGACGTAGGTTGAATTAATATTGCGCGGATATCGTGAAACGTTTTATGACAAGACCGGCTCGGTCTCGGCGACTCTGGCCGACGGTTTATCGGCACTACGACTATGTGTGCCTGTCAAGGCGTGTGCGAAAAACAACCCATTCGGCGAACCATGTCAAAACGTGCCACCGACAGTAACGACTCGAACGTTTTAAAAGCCATCGTAGAAGGTTTTTCGAATGTTTTTTTTTTTTTTTCGCTCTAAGAAATTGCCAACTAAATTTTGAGGAGAAGTTAAATTATTTTTATTTTTAAACGCGTGGCTACAATATCTGAAACAAGGACGAACCGTACATTTATTTCATCAGATCGTCATCGTATTCGTATTTGGACCGAATGCGTTTAATTTTTTCTGTTTAAAGTTAAATTTATTTTATTGTACGACGTTGAATAGGATTCGTATGCGATTGTAGTGATGGTTTTCATGCAAAAATGACGTGCGTTGTATTTGAAAAAAAAAAAAAACCCATATTATGAAATATTATGTTACCTCTTTTTCATTTCCCCATATTGACAGACAATAATATACATAGTAAATAATATTTTATTATGCATATAAAATTATATATTGACATCGCGTACCTACACTCAGTTGATTTTCTATTAATGATACGATACACAACGACCATTATTATCCACGCATTTTAATATCCCAATATCATTTACAGATTTAAAAACAATATCAATGAAAATCGTTCATTTAACACGTTATTCTGATACGTAGGTATCTATATACTGATAAAACACTAAAATGTGTGGCAAAAATGTAGCACCTGCAGAAAATACTGAAAGAAATAATAGTAACAGAGATCTAAGTCTGCGTGGGTAGGTACTTGCAGGTTTGTGTCGTAAAGTCAATGGTCCACTATAGAACGACCATTTTTATTTATAGAAAAGAAAAGAGACCGAGTGACATTTTTAAATCTCATAAAAATAGTGGTACAGGGGTAGGCAGTGTTCAGCTGTAGAGGGCTGTACGGTAAACGAACGCGGATTTATCCACAAACTAGTAAATCGTGGTGAAAATGTTTGAGGATCCTACTACTGATACACATAAACAATAGAATATTTATGGAGATAACCTAAGCAGCGGTTGGTCCTAAAGCTATAAATTGGTTCTAGGGCTGTAGATTTTATGCTGCGAAATAAAATCGGACATTCCTAATAATATAAAATACATATTGTATCCTTTACTTCGAAATCCGTGATGGCCAACATATAACTTCTACGAAAATTAATTGATTTTATGACTATAAGAACTTTACAAATATAACTTTTATACCTACTAATCAATACTATATTTTAACATTTATAACCATAATTTTAAATTTTGTGTATCAGCCAAATGGTGATGTCCCATGTATTTTTAGTCGTAACATTTTTTTTTTTTTTACTAATTTTGATTCAGGAAATTAATTTTACGATTGATATCTCTGAACGTTTTAAGCTTAGATATTTGTATAAGTTCAATAAAAAAATATATTATAACAATTCTTATTGTATACATACAACTAAATAAGTGTTTAAGGAAATAAAAGTTAAAATAAATGACATTTTTAAAATATGCTTTAAATTCTGAAGTAGTAAAAGTTATAAAAAGAGTTGGAGGAAATATGAGCAGAACAATTGTGTCGAACGATGAACAGAAATATTGCATACAGTACACGTTTGAGACGACCAATGAAAGTAATGCACTTGTTTAGCATGTAACCGATGTTGATATCGAATACAGTACCAGAAATAAAATTGTTTGTATGTCACCTATTATATAGACCAATGTTATATTATAAGATGGGAGTCAACGGACTACGAAAACATTAATAAAGGGTTCGTGGTATAGCGAGCATTCGAGGGAAAATAATCTGGATTAAATGTAGTGCAAAGGGATGCAATGCTCCAAAATAACTTTCAGGAGACAAAACATTTCTACATTGACTTTTTTACTATTTTTATTTCCCTTTGATCTACAAGTAGACATTTTTGAGAAGTACCTATAAAATTAATTTATTGTTCACACATCAGTAATTTCAGATGAGATCACTGACTTCTTGTTATAACTCTTTTTAATAATATTGCGGTTTGTCTTATATTAAAGAATTAGATCTATTGTTTAAAAAAAAAACGTAATAAGCAATTTTGTTTAGGTACTGCTATTATAATATCACATACTAAATGGATATAAAAAATTAAAAGAGAAATTTTATTTTATGACTTAACTGATAAATAGTACCTAGATAAATAATTATTGAATTGTGGATTTTTATAAAAAAAAATATTGTTATGTCGTTTATATAACATTTTTTATTTTATATAATAATTTATATTTTTGTTTGACTCATACATCGCTATTTATTCATCTATTAAATTAAATTTGTCTAATGTTTGATAACAGTACCTTTACTTTAATTACCGTTGATTTAAAATGTTAGATTAATTTTTTTTTTCAAAACACAAGCTAGAGTAACCAATAAACTTAAAATTATAGATATGTTTTGTAAGAAAGAATAAAACACAATATATATATAAAAAAAAGTAGTACTGAATAATTTAATTCAATATAATTTATGACTCAAGTTAACCAGCTAATTTTTTACACAAGTTGTGAAATAATAAAATTTAAATTGCTTATTTATAAGGCCATAAGGAATCATGTGTCTTAAAATAATATTGTGTTAATTATTAAACAAAAATTAAATAATCATGTATGTATAGTAAAAAATCATAAGTTTGGTTATTTATAAATATTAACTATAATATTATACATACGTAATCGTGAAAATACAAAATTAAAACATTGTTATCTAATCAAAATGTATCTAATTTTTTTAATTTTTACTTTTCTTATATTGGAAGAAAAAAATAGATTCGTTTCTTATTGATTACTGTTTCTGTCTCAAACATTGTCTGGCGGAAGTAATGTTTTTTTTAATACGCTTAAAGCCAAGTGCCGACCAAGTTTACTGCAGTGCAGTCGTTGGTGAATCGCGTACAGCAAAACTTTGTTAGGTACCGAAATCTATGGTGGTCATAACCAAAGTTTGTCAACCGGAAACATTGAACGCGTTCGGTGGACGTAATTCGCGCAGAACGGTGACGGTGGCACCGTAGGTACCACAATACATGTTAAAGAATTCATATTATTACGCAACCGTCTTAGATAAGCAAAATAACTTCCTACCGATGTCGCGCATGGCGTTACACCGGAGACAAAATACCTATAAAAAAATAAAAAAACTAGAAAAATTATACTTTGGTAATCATCCAATGGAATTCGTCGGTGCCACATGTATTTTTTAAGCTTTATTTTCATTCAAAACTCTCTTTGAACCACCCAAAGTAAACGATAGACTTCCGAAACTTTATGAATCAACTCAGTAAATCCATCATCATCTACTAAAAGTAAACAGCACCATTGGGCTTCCACACCAGTGTTTATCTAACATACACAGGAGGTACACACATTGATTAACTGAATTCCGACGAATAAATGTGATTTATTGATATTATTAACCACGTTTTATTGAATTCAGTTAAACTTTAACGCTATGGTGTAACTAATGAATCATTAAAATTATAAGAGCCCCATTACAAATTAGGTACTGTTTTTCACTATAGTTCATGTACCTAATCGTATGATTTTAAACTTAGTAGGTAGGTATTTGTATTGTTAAGGAATATTATTAAATTTGAAATTTTAACAAGATTTAAATATTTATAATCATATTGTTGACTTGGATACAAGAATAATAATGTATCGTTATGACTGATAAAATTATTCACTAAGTATCAGGTAATATTACTGAGATGTAAGTATATAACCATGTATACAAATGATTAATTTAAAAAAAATCACTCGGCTATAATAGTAGAATTCAAGTGTATACCTCGTTATTTAGAATGGTCAATGAAATGGATATATTACTTTTGAATTCAATGTTAAATCATTACACATGAAAAACGTTTCCGAGCGGAAACGCACTGATCCTTTATTTCTGAGGATATTTTATGATTTATTCATATTAATATTAGTAATACACTAATACGGTAAATTGAATTTATTTTTTATAAATAAGTCGCATATTTTATATAATAATAATTATAGTTTTTGACTTACATAAATTATAAAATATAAGTCAATAACAACTCAGAATGGTGTGAATATGATCATGGTATAAATGTTTTAAAATAAGTCTAAATATGTTTAAAATGTTGATGTACGTATAGGTATAATATATAGCAGGTATACGTAATGGCGAAAAGTTTCATTACAACAAAATAACTAAAACCGTTAAAGGAAAAATCATTATTTTTCGTTTATTATTCTTTAATAAGTATCTATTTATGTCGAACGTACTTGTATACAGAAAGAGTATAGAATATAGTATATTATATAAATTATTAATCAAACATCAGAAATCAAAAAATATAATTTATCAAAATTCGTCAACCTCAAAAATCTATAAACAAATTGTGGTTATGGTTTTTCAAAGTTTTTAAATTATTATAGATTTATTATATACCTAATTATGAACCTCGAATTAAATTTTTCAGTATAAAGCTATACCAATTTAAAATTTTATGAATTCTTAACTACTAAATAATTTTGCAAGCTTTTGGGTTTTTTTTCCAAATATTAACTTCAATATTTTATAAAATATCTTATGTTTTTCGATATTTTCTCATTTCTATAAGAAAAAAACCATAAAACTTATACAATATTTTAATCTTTTTTATCAGGAAAAAAATTACACCAACATAGATAAAAAAAAACTAGAACATTTAAATGTCTATAAATGTATCAAAAAAAGCCATAATATTTTGAAAAATATAAGTTACAACAATGCTACTGTAAATATTTTGTCAATTATTTATTTTTGAATAACAATAAAAACAAAATCAATATTATTGAAAATTTGCGTGGTGTAAGTATTCCAGTTTTTCCGTATATCTATTGTTGACTCAGAGAACAATCTAGATCCAGTTTTCTACCAGAAACAATCCTCGACATTGAACACTATTCCTGTAGACTATTAAATAAATATCGTCTTAAGAGCTTAGACACACAAGACGGAAGTCACATTATCGTAAAACCAATACATCCACTGACCGTTTAGAGTCTAAAATTATATATTTATAATATATTTTTTGATATTATTTCTTTTAGTTTAATATTTTAAATGTTTAAAATATTCTTGTTTATGTCATAATACAACTAATATAGAATTTTCATTATACCAGTATAGTTTCCAAACGTATTTTCCACAGTTTAAATATTCGCAATAAAATATTAAAATACATAGGTATTTTATTTTAATAATATAATACTTAAAATAAATTTTAGTTATTTATTATTTCCTAAACAAATATTGAGTAATATTTACTTTAATATTTGTAATGTATCTGTTTTTTTCAGAAATTGTTTTTTAATATCGATTTTATTAATATTTTTTATTATTTTATGGGCTTACATAAAAAAATAACAACATTTCGTTGCTCACCATTGGGATTCACTGCTTTAAATAGTTAATTTAAAAATATTAAAAATACGGTGGCTACTCTTAGTCAGTGAACTACAATTTTTTTTTTTTTGTTAATTAACCCACAGAAACTTAGGCCATTGGGTGGTTTTACTGTGGGGGGAGGGTACTGTAACTTAAAACACGTATGTTTTGGGTTTGGCAGATTTTTTAGTGGGCACCCGTAGGCATCTGCCATGTCCTGGTGGGGAATGGCGGCACTTCTCTTCGGACACCGTGACTTGCCCGAAGAAAAATACCACCCACGGCCGACATCGAACCGGCGCCGGTGTGCGTCTCAGCCGACCCCTTAATCCGCTCGGCCACTCTGTCCCTCTGAACTACAATTGTTATTTGTCGAAGTGATTGTTCTTTCTGTCGGAACATAGTGAGTGCACTGACTGAAGTATTGTCGATCACCACCTGTATTTATATGGATAGTCTTGTACTCTTGTCTATTGCGTCTATACCGCCGTTCAGAGACCATACTGAGAGACAGCTTTTAATGTAGCATGATGGGCATTTCTGATTGGCAATAGTCATGCTGTTTTAACCAGTATAACACCGTGGTACAAACGTTCTTTATCTAAAAAAACTCGCGATATTATTACGTGCATAAAAAGCATTATTCTAATTGTACCCTAATCATTCATCGATTTGCACAGACAATCATATAGAATAATTCATATTGGTTGAGAAAGTTTGTATATTGTTATATTATAATCATGAGCTAGCCGATGTAAAATTAGCAAACTTTCCGGCGTTTTAGTATCTCATGTATCACATATTAATATATTGGACTGCAAATACCCCAACATACAATAGATTTACTGATCTTACCTACCAATGAACATAATGGGTTAACACATAGGTTAACACATAATGTGTAGGAGAAATAAATATGAGCCCAATGGTTTTAAATTCACCTAAAATTATGAAGAAACCAACCAATATATTGGCTGTGCTTCAATACAAATTAATAATTTGAGTAAGTAGAATTTTTTTCATAATTGATTAAGTGCTCGTATGAATAACATTATAAAAAGGAATAATAGCTATTGTTAAAAAAAAGGTTTTTCATTTTAAATTGTTATTTAATTATGTTCTTTGTAAAACTAGTTATCTTAAACTTTTTTCATATTTTCAAATATTCATGAATATTCTCTCTGCAGATATCCAAGAAGACGAACTTTTAAATTGATCAGTTATAACTTAAAAGATCAATATAAGATTATAAGAGCTTTTGTCTTTGCATTATATAATTATCAGTAAATCACTTATGTAATTAATACCAATTCTAGTAAAATGCTTTCAAATATTGAATCACGATAATGTTGTTGAATTTAATAAGGAATAAGTATTACAAGTTAAAGAATAGGACGTATTATAACATTAAAATAAAAGCAGATTATTTAAATGATTAATTTACTTGGATTTTAAAGAAATGGCAAACTATTATTTTTATACTATCTACCTATGTAATATAAAGAAATAAATATTTAAAATAAAAACATGTTTTTTTATTAAGTATTCCATCTTGTGTTTATTTAATATAAAAATATTATAATTAAAATCATTATTTATAGATAACTAGTTGATAAACTAAAAACATACATTGCACGTGTCACCAGCGGTTGGCTTCTTTTGCTGAGCATTCATTTAGTATTTACTCTTATTGTATCTAAACGCACGTTTGTAATTTATATGTATGAAATAAATAGAAATAATTAAATATGAAATCGTACCAATATTATATCAAAAATAATTAATTTCTATAAAACTCAATTTACCGTACATTTCGAAACTAATTTTCAATTTTTAAAACATATATATTACTATGACCATATAATTACTTTACTATAGTATTCTACATTAAACATTTCAGCAACATACTGTGAAATAAAACCTTGGTTCTTTTTTTAATTTTTAACTCCAAAACTGTAGCTAAAATTGTAACTGAAACATAAAAAATAAAAATGTAAAAACATTCACCTTTCGCTATTGTGAAGGCCTATACTAAAGTCAAAGAATTAAATAAAGCTTATCGAAAAGTAACCAAATTAAAACAGTTAAAATATTGGTTCTGACCAATATTTCACAGCCACGATTGTACTCAATATTGGTCATTGGAGTATAGCCTAACTTACAAATTAGTTACAATGTTTACTTGAAATTAATTCTTGATAAAATGTGTTTATTTTTGTACAAAGGTAATGATAAATTTAAATTTATTATTGATAATTAAAGACCTATTGGGGCATAATTGCACAAAAAACCTCGACAATTGACTGCAATTATTATGTTCTGAAAACATTTTATTATATTTTGTAAAAAAAACGGGTAAATTATAGAAAATACAGTGGTTATATTTATTATTTCACATTTTTAATATTATATTATTTATGAGTGCTTATGACTATTTTAAAGTAAAAACAGTAAGGTAAAATGTTAAATAAAGTAAAAACTGATCATTCCAATATCACTAGTCCACAAGAACATAATAAAAAAAAAAAACCTTATACAAAACCAATTCCAACAAAAATAGTTAAAAAATACAATTTAAAAAAAAAAAAAACTGTGAAAATAGTTCTGTATAGGTTTTGAGTGTACCTCACGAGACTAGCCGAGAGATCTGTACTTAATTGATGTTTTAAAATTTGAATTCAATAATAATTTATTACATACGAGATACGAGTCCGAGCAGTCTGTTCGTGTTCCTATAATATATTTCCAAGGATATTTCATAATTTAAGTAAACCTATATTATTATTGATAATTTAATTTTCTATTTATTATCGAGCGGTTGACCTGCTTCTGCCAAAAGCAGGTTTATAACATTATATTATAGTATATAATAAAATAATTATCATGATATTATATTATCATTCCTGTTCTTATTTCCATTAATTTTTTATTTTTTTTCCTGGTACATCATGTATCTATATTATTGTGTCTACGTTTTGATGCTTAAAGAACACGATTAGGGTTGAAGTATTTGAAAGTATTTGCAATCACAGTTATTTCGATTTTACAGGTTTACAATGCCTATTCCAACGTCAACTGCACTATATTTCGATAAAAGCGTTTTACGTGATAAAAATGGCCTGTGTATAGTTTTCACGAAAAATCATATTAAATGGTCATACTTGTTGATTTTTTCCGTTCAACTCTATTCTATTATTTGCACTTCTGTAGGTGTCATTTGAAAACATTTAGGTTACAGCTTTTGTGTTATTTTCATTTGAAAAATAAATATAATATGTATACTTCCCGCTACCACCATCGACTTCAAAACATTATAACTCAACTTCAATATCCCAAGAGTGAGATTTTGAATAACTTTATATATAATGTAACAAGTGTATTAAGTATTTTCAAACAAAATAGATTGCTCAGGTGTAAAAAAACACTATTCTCAGAAACTCTTAGAATTGGATAACTTTTGCAAAGTACCTTTTTAAGTGAACACATTTTATCTTTTGAAATATGTATTTATTTTACTCTTGTAATTATTTACCTAACGATATTATAATGTAGCAAACCAAAGTCACAAAAAAATATCTAGAGGGATCCAGCGTATTTCAATCGTGTATAAATCATAATATGTATTTTATAAAATATGTTCGTTGTAAGTTATCGATTATTTTTCATTAGAGTAACTAAAAGGTATACTTATAATTACATGTAAATTATCAAATTGTTCTTATCATGTATTAGACGTTGAATTGTAGCTAATGTTCACAAATTACAAGAAATTTACCTACATTCGTTTTTTTCTAAGATGTGCGTGTTTAAGGTACATAGCCACGTTGTATTTGAAAGTAATTATATTATTCTGAAAACTATTTGGAAAACCTAAACTAAACTGTTTTTGCAGTTTTTTTTGTGACTTTGAAATGGTACCAGAAATTCAATTTACGTTCAATTTCCGATTGAATAGACATGCTACATATGTATAGGCTTTTGAGTATTTTAACTATTCTAACCTTATATTATCTCTTATACAACTTAAATAACATCGACTATTTTCTTGTGCTTTGGATTAGAAAATATGTAAAAAAACGTATTATTATAATGTGCAGTTATAACATAATATTTGGTATAATTGCATAGTTATTTTACCTAGAACGTCAAAACCAGTGCACTATTCAAGCGTGTGTTTCAATATAATCATAAATTAAATCAATTAAAACTTGATGAACTACACGAATTAATTATCGTAAAATTGTATTAAGCGACTTGAGCTGGATAATAAAACATTATTTTGATCATATGCATAATATTAAAACGTAAAGTTTATGAAAGTCTTAAGAGCCAGTTAGTAAATCTTTATGCATAACAAGCAACGATATATATTCAAGTCTAAGTTTTTCAATTACTCCAAATTTATATTGACTTAAAAATGGTGTTCAAAATGCAATCTATGTTGTGTATCTTTGTCTTAGATAAATAAAAGAATGGGATTATGACTCATAAAAAAAAAAAATGTTGCTTGATCTTAAATAGGCAGGTATTTTAAACAGTGGTTATATCATCAAAGAAACTGATTGTTTTTTTTTTTACCTGAATTTAAAATTTAAATAGCCCTCCCGATGTACGTTAGAATGTGATTTATTGCAAAATGATTATTTACCTTTAAATCAATAATAATGTTTTATGTTAAGTAAGTTTTAACTGGGTCCCGAATTTAAATAACCTAAAAACTATCAAAAAATACCCTTTGAAATCATAATAAAAATGCCTTATGACTGAAAAAATGCCCTTAAAAAATGATCTAAGATTTGAATAAAGTGAAAAATTAAAAATTATTGAATAATAAATATTTAATTTTTGAAGTATTTGTTATGTCATATGCATCGATAGATGCACGGGTCTCAAAACAATTATTTTGAATTAATATCCTGGTCCTAGTTATTAATAAAAGATAATGCATTGATGGTCTTTTTATAATATGACTAAGTAATATTTTAAATACATTATTACAATATGAATAAATAATTGTTATAAAAAAATGCACTTACAAAGAATTAGATTTAATATATGTTTAAAATATAATTATTATATTATATCCACTGTTATTGCCTAAAATATGAAATAGTTTATATTATAAGTTAATATTATCCTTAGTTGTTGATTAAATTTAAACATTCGATTGATATCAATACAATATAACCAATCAACACATTAAACAATTGTTTGTGTATGTACCGCATTCGTTTTTTTACATCAAATAAAAAAATAATAGATTACCCGCCAGTTTTATTGGATAATTGTTAAACGGAGTTTAGTGTAAGTATGTTTTAGTACTACTTTATTTACCGTTTTAATTTTTAAATTTAATATATTATAACACGCCGCATATTGCGTACTAAAAGTCAATTAAAAATTAGTAGGTACTGTCATTAAAAATGACATGTCTTATAAATTGTATTAAATTCAATAGACGGTCAAAAGTTACTACATTTCAAAATATAGTGATGGCTAACCATTAAAAATGCTATCCAAAAAGTTAACCGTTTCTTAATAACAATACATAAACCGGAACGGGAATCACTCGTTGTATAGTCATTCCGGTCAGACTTATTTCCAACTTACTGATCTTAAAGCATGTTAATATTTTCTATTATTATTCTGTTATAAGGCATTGATTTGAAGTAGTGTATGAAGTTTTGAGTTTTCACTAAAGTGCCTAGCGTTAATCTGTACAAAAACAAAAGTTTAAGATATTTAATCTTGGTGGCCTTTTATTTTACTGATTTCATAATTCTCAAAGGAACGTTGTGTGAGACCACGGTATTGTTTTGTTATATTTGTCTCTCACATGCATGCCCCTCAGTAAAGGGGCCCTCACACAATGTGATTGTAGTTAAAGGAACAACAACACGCATATCAAAAATTATAGAAAACAATATATTATTATGTTTTCTGTGAAAAATAATACTATACACATTAAATTAGATTTTGAAAATCTTATATTTAATGGTTTTCTTACAAACATATATTGAAA
Organism: Acyrthosiphon pisum; assembly: GCF_005508785.2. Taxonomy (NCBI): domain Eukaryota; kingdom Metazoa; phylum Arthropoda; class Insecta; order Hemiptera; family Aphididae; genus Acyrthosiphon; species Acyrthosiphon pisum. Next base: position 34,401,883 of record NC_042496.1, read on the forward strand.
AAAAAGGTAATAAAATGTATTAAAACATTATTTTATTACTATACCCATCCTTGGCATTTTTGATCTAAAATCATTTTATATTCATGAACGATCTGCATAAACAACATGCGTTGTTTTGATATGTCACATGTGTGGCAGAGAGAAATAATAAATCATTGTGTGATGTCTTCTTGATAAAATGTGTTCACATTTTATTACTCTGATGAATTCAAATATTAAAATACAAAGATTTTGGTTACGAGAAAAAGTAAATTATAAAATATTGTGTGCGGATCAATTTAACAATACATATGTAATATATTGCTTATTAAATTTGATAATAATTTATGGGTTATTCTCTTTATTTTATCATCAGCAAAAATCAGGGTAAACTTTCTTTTTATTACATTGTATCAAAATATAAACTATTTTGAGGTAGTTAGTTACAAATAAGAAAACGTATTTCAGTTCTTGTTTAAATAATCTCAAATTGAATAATATTTAACGCATCGTAAGGTATTTCTGTAAAATAAATCTTTTTATTGTTTAAAATGTATTACGAATAAATCAGCAGCTTAAAATAAAATGTATACAGAGGCATATAAATATATATACATTTTAACCATCAACTTCGACCGATATATTATATATGTATAATAATCTGAGTGGAGCAGCGAATGTATTGTATTTATAATGACGGGTTTTTGTTTTGTTTTTATTGTTATCAATTTTCGGAGCAGTATAAAATCTTTGATCTTCAGAACAATTTCTGGCGGCAAATTGTATCTGGTGAGTACTTTGGGGGGTCATAACTCATAAGTAGAAAATTGGGAGAACTTATCGCAAAAATTAGGGGTAAAAAAAATAAAATACGATAAACGGAGATATTGAAGCTACTCCAATTTTCAACAAAATAGATTTTGTATTTTTGTTTTGTAAGTCAAATACTTAAAAACGTAATACGATCTTCCTCATAAGTTTTTCTTACAGAAATTAAGTAATATTTAAAAGACATATTCTTATAATTTTTATTAAGCGGTTAGAGTTTAAAGTTCGAACTTTGAAGAAATATTGTGTTCTATAGATTAATACAATTTTTATTTTAAGACTGAACATTTAATTTGAAATTCCTCATAAGGTTATCGTACAGGAGTTAAATCAAATGCCCCTAATTTGAATTGCTTGCATGTGCCTATTAATATTATTAAGATAATATTTGGTCAACAAAAAAAAGTATGGTAATAGTAGATATGCTTAACATAGCATGGCTATGTAGGAAAATAAATACAATATTGGAAGAATAAAAGTGTCAATAATCTCGACTTAAACGATTTACATATAAATACATTTCACTGTTTCAGTGTTTAGTGTTTACATACCACGTAAGAACAAACAAATGGTGAAATACCAACAAAAAAAAAAAATCGTAGGTTTATTAAGTATACGTTTAGAATTATTATTGTACAATTATTTATTTGATATACGGTATACTGCTGGTAATAGAAAAATAAATAAATTATATAGTATTATAAATAACTTATAATATTATGTTCTAGAATTTATGTTGATATATCCATGTAAACGCAATTTGAAATGTAATCTAATAATACAGATCCTATAGAAACCAAAACTAATATTAGCACATACCAATAGTGTTAACCTCAAACACATAAACCTATACAACATTATTATGCTTTATTTTTCGTCAACGTATTAATAATATAATATTAAACATTACACTACATCACGTATTATGGTTACGTGTATCAGAGAACTCATATTCAGAACCCATATGTATTTGTAAGTGGATAAACTGTTATTAGTTTGTCCTACGGGACTACGGGAGACTAATAATGTAATTTACCTACGCCTGTGCATTGTATCATTCATAAACACGGTTGCCCTAGAATGCCTTTACTAGTTTGACCAAATTTAACGCATGCATTACTAATGACATCCAAAATCGGTTGAATAGTTCAACAGCGTGGGTTAAGTACAATAACGTGCTAAAGCAGACTAAGCTGTTGTTAACGTTATCCATATTCACTAAATTCAATGTTGACTGATTATATGTTCGTAAATATAATATATATAGGTCTACATTATTTCAAAACAATAGACGTAATAACAAAAATGTGTGTGCAGCTATAAAAATATATTCATAGTAATTCATAAGAAATGAATAAAAATATAGTTTTGATTCAAATAATAAACTAATAAAAACAGAATTCGGTGTAAAATATTACTTAATCTAATTTATACAGTTCAATTCGATTGTAATGAATCAAATATTTTGAACAAAAAAGAATCTGAACAAATAGTATTTAATAAAATCAAGTATAAACGATTTCATACACATCATCATGTATAACTTATCGAATGGACGTGTTTTTAAAATTGATTATTAGTTATTACTCTATAGCGATTATATTGGCACCGGTGTCAGTGTCTGTCTCGTGTAATAAGTCACAATGAGTTAAATATAATTTGTTCGGTAGGGGACATTAATAATAATATTATATTTATGAAACAAACTTGTAGCGCAATCTATTCGTAAAACAACAATTATGTTTTTAATAGTTAATCCTCGTACAGGAACTGATCTGTATGCATCAATAAAATTGTACTTAAAAGATCTATTATAACAGTTTTAACAAAATAAGTTATGCATCTATATTACGAGTATATTATTTTTGAGAATTTTATAAATAGGTACCAACGTAAAATTCTATGGCCAGTTATTTCTATTTATTTTTACCCTTGTAATATATTTGCCAGTGTAGTTTAAAATATTACCTATGGAATTTTATCTAGTCGGTATCTCCATAAAAATTTACACATTACCTATAGTCATAACAAAATATAGTATTATAAATAATGTGATATCGGATAGTAGTTTCGAATAATGGCTTTTAATTTATTCACAAACTGTTAAAGAAATAATTTGTCAATGTGGTCGATAAAATATAACCTAAGTACACAATATATATTATACAGAGTGTGACAGGAGTTAGGAAGATGTTACAGATGAAATAACTTTTTTCTTATCAATATCTTCTAATTTTTTTTTATACATTATAGGTACTATTATCATATTGTGTACAATTTTGGATTTTAATAGAAGAATCTATAATTACTTGACAATTTTTTTTTTGCACTTGCAATTACTTGCTAATAATAAATAACCGAATGATTCCAGTTTCGAACGTGTGGGTGAAAAAAGGTGAACTAAATGAAGTTGGCCCACCTTTCTTTATTTTCGTCCCGTGACCCGTACTAGAAAATAATATGACTTGCAAATTTTAAAACCTAACGCGCTAATTCTTACTAATTATTTGCTAAACATTGATATGGGTTAGATTGGTTTGAGAAAAATTTGGTGGACCATCTTCACGATCATTGACTTCATAGGAAGATTGACAATCACGATGTTCACGGGTGTATGTGGGACGGTCGACGGTTTTTGAGCTATCTAGAACCGTGGCTCATGGTGATACCATAGGTGATACCTATCAATATGTACTGATACACGTGATACCCGGTTTGTAGATAAACAGAAATTAACCTCATACTTTTTATAGGAATCATTCAAAACACATAGCTAAACCGATTAGGTACCTGTCAAATATTAATATTTATGAGGTAGATTTTAAAAAAGTGATGACGAAAAAGAAACAACAAATCGTGGAACTAATTTAAGAAATTAATTAAACTAATAAATGGTAATTACATAATATCTACATAAATTAGAGTTGACGTTTGTCATTTGTGACGAGTTGTATTATAATTATTTTTTTATTCGGCAACGTTGATTTAGTATTTATATTATACACGTCATATAATATATAGATATAAAATTATTATGATTACTATTGTATTGTTTTGTTTATCTATAACATGTAAATAGCTGTTTCTGCTGATAGTAGAAAAAGTTGAGTAGAGATAGCTGTGTTGCACCAATGTACAAAGTTTTGGTAGTGACGTAGAAGGTTTTATTACGGCTACCTCGATTACGCAAAACATTACTAGAAACTGGGGGAAAGTGTAAACAGTTGCCAAAAGCGTCTTTTATGATTGCTTTTGAAATGATAATTTTACGACAGATTATTTAAAAATTTTAATATTTCATATTCAGTATTAAAAATTAAAAATCAATTTTTTTTTTATATTTAACGTGTAATACAAGTGACAATAAATAATTATAGAATATGAAAAAAAATTAAAAATATTGATTATAACAAAAGTTATTTCTGTCACCTGTCAGGTAAATTCCTATTACACCCTATATACTAAGTACACAAATAATAAAATTACAGTGCCTGTGAAATGTAAAATCGTTTCATTTTTAATTAAAATTGCTGTGATTCATTATTAGATATTATACTATTATATATATTTTAAGTAGGTATTATAAACCTAATCATATTTTGTATTCTAATTTTATATGAGAAACAAATATAAACAGTAATAAATATTTAAATATCCGCATAATATTTATAAGTAAAACAAATATATTTATTTATATTTATATATTTGTATGTAACTAGGTACCCATACTATTTACACTTCAAAGTTAAAACAATTTTTACTTTATAAAGCAACAAGGACAAAATGTAGTTGAATGGACAAACTGTTAATAATTATTTTAATCAATTATTTATTAATACATATTTTGTAGTTTCACATAATAAACATAGAAAGTTCTCAAGTGTATACCGTATTGCGTACACTTATCTATATTTAATTTTATGTATACACATGATCATATTTCATATTATCTATTATAAAATAATGACATAAAATGTAAAAACGATTTATTTATAGGTTAGATATTAGGTCAAAGTGGTAATAGATGGAAAAATTTAACAAATCCATTATAATTTTAAATTTTAAAACGACAGAGGAGATTAATATTTGAAAATTATTTATGTTACGTACTTACTAAAGACCGGTGCTTACGTTAGTAGAAGTATTCCAGAAGTGCTTCATATTGCAACTTTTTAGATTGAAAATTTCATATCGTTGGTATACCATAAATGGGTAGTTTTTAAATTTTGGAATAGTTTTCCTGAGTGTTGAGTGCATGCGAATATTATCTATAGATACACTGAAAAAATGGAAAATTTTACTACACACCCGTTTTGAGCATAATCGATTTCGTTAATTTAATGGTAGGTACCTATAATAAACCAGACACCGCTCAGAGTCGTTAATGATACATTACTTTTAAATGTATTATAATACCACTATAATACCTACCTATTCCTGTTTCTTTTCTGAATTTATTCGTTTCTATTTTAACACACTATGTTGGACGGAGTAACATAGGCAATATACGTACATTTACGTATACAAGCAGGTGTACTGAATATTTTCCACAGATATAATACAGAATTAGAAATATAATATATTCTATGTATCTGTGATATTTATATTAATATATTTTCTTGACTAATGCCATTTTTCGTATGAATACTTTTTATTAGGACAAGATATCAACGTAATTATGTCTTAGCTCGAAGTTTGCCATACTACTATTTTTGCATCGTACAAGATAAATACCCAGTGTTCAATCTGACAGAACAATTAGTTATGGCTAGTTGTTCCAGAATTAATGATTAAATTAAAATGCCTTCTAGTTTCGATGAAATTCTTTTTTTCCGCTCTACAACAACCACATATGCAATGGATATGACGAAATTAAAAGTGACACATAATAATATTATTTTTTTTTTTATTATTCAAGAGTATAATATGGGCCCCACTGACCATGTTGCTATTATAGGTATTTATCAATAACTATTATTGAATATATATATTTTTTTAATTTGATTAAAAATGGATAGAGAATTTTATAATATGTTTGACTTAAGTATAGGTATCTGAAGTATGATATTTCGAATCATCATTATAAAAGTTTTGTTGAATGCAGCATCCGGTAATACAATGCAAATGTATTGTTTTGTTTTGTTCTTTATCTAACGATTACATATTTGTTTTAAGTTTGAAAATATGCTGGAAGAACGTTGTCTTGATATTTTATTCATGGTAAGTACCTATCTACCTAGATAATATTAGTTAGTGCGTGTCATGGTAGTTTATCACTTAGAAGTTAGTAGTGGTGTAGCCAGGGGAGGGGCTGAGCGGGCTGTAGTCACCCCCCCCCCCCGAAATGTAAGAAAATTTAAAAGTTATTTTAATGGTCTATGATAGTTGCTTAAAAAGTCTTAAATTGTATTTAAAACATTTTAAAATGTACTATAAATATTAAGACTTTTCAGCTATCTATCTGTGCTAGTACGTATTTAATGTGTAAAAGTGTAAAAGTTGATCAATCCCCCCCCCCAAAAAAAAAAAAATCCTGGCCACGCCACTGGGAGTTAGATAATCACAAATAGTTCTAATATTGATAACGGCTTGCTTATTTTGGGAATCCGTTCAGGAATGCCTGTGAATATCTAATTAGATAATAATATCGAAATTAGTAGTCCTCCGATAATACTTAATTATACCACGTATAGAATAACACATCGTTATCGCGGTCCAACCACTGAACCACTCCTTTACCTGAGCCGGATTAAGACGGTTGCCGATTTCGCGGCACTATTGTCGCGGTGTATCAAAATTGATCGATACAATCGATAAAAGTGACGGCTTCCCACGCACAAATGGCGTACCTACCTATCTATAATACCGACGCACAATACGACAGTGTACATAGATTATGGATAATGAGGAGAGCGCCGATTGTCAAACACGCGTTCGAAGACTACAGATGGAAGAGTCGCGGTGGTGGGTGTCATTCCGTAGGTATGGCCGGCCAAGTCGAATGGAAAATCGCTGTTTCGGTCAGTTATTCGATGAATTGGTAAGTCGCGTAAAATTGCTGACTGCAGGAGGGATCACGATATCAGTCCTAGCAGCAAAAGCTTCTTGAAAGTTTGAAGTACCTAGGTAGGTTTACCTATAATATAGTGTAAACTGTAATATAAAATATAAAATAATTGTTTTAATCATTAGGTATGTTACCAAGGACTGAGTGAAAACAGTTAAATGAATTGAACAATCACGTTTTCAAGGATCGATGTAAAATGTCGTATCTTCTCGTGGATATGCAACACTCTGGGATGAGGCATTTTAACGGGTTTTTTACTGATTCCTATATAGTGACTTTATAATATGTATCGTGTTGGGCGGTCAATTCTGCTATGCGCTCACAACCAGACGTGGATCAGAGTTTTTATTAAAGAAAGGGAATTTAATAAATTAAGAACATAATATTTTAGTAAATACTATAAGATCCATACCTACATAATTATTTACGTCCTCGTAAATGTTAATAATAATACCACTAGAGTACTTGCGGATTTTGAAGCACTAAAAACTATAGATAAAGCAATAAAGTTAGCAATAAAAAAAACTATAAAACGGGTATTTTTTATTAATTATTTTATTTATTAAATTATTTATTATTATAGTAATTGTTCATTAATAAAAAAAAATGTTACAAAATAGGTAATTTATTTTATTAAAATAGATTTATATTCACTAGACTACTCACTTTTAGTTTTAATTGAAAATTTTAAAAAATATACTTTTTGTATGGTTTGATTAAATAATTAGTATACTCAAATTGATTAAAGATCTAAAAAGCATAAAATCCAAATTTGACATTAATAAAAAAAAATATAGGTAAGTATATATATTATTTTACGTTATGTTATTTAGATTGAAAGCTGATAAATATTCGTCTGTAACTGGTAGAATAAAAAAGCAATTGTTATTAAATATTATTTGTTCTAATTATTATCACAGTACACTTTTGAAATTGCATTGCTAACTGCGCTCGTTATCTCTGATTATGAAATGCTATGAATACTTCGCGAAGAATATCGTTTAACACTAGGAACTCGCCAACTCGGTAAATAACTTTTGAATAATCGAAGTGCTATTATCTACATTACGATTACAAATAAATGTATTATTGGAGAATCAAAGATATTTTACCACCAAAGATTGCCCCATGTTCAGCAATCAGGTATAGCGTAAATTATACTCATTAATAATTAATATATTATTTTACAACAAAGCGTAACTATAACTGTCAAGGGTCGAAATGTATCTACACACAAAATTATTATACTTCCTTAAATCGTATAAATATAGTGAAACATTGAATAACATTGCAATACTTTATTTAAGAGTTAGTAATTTCGACAAGAAGCAAAAATAATGGTTGAAATCAAAAAATGAATAATAAAACAATCCAATATTATAGAATTATCAATTGTAGTTATATTTTTTTAATTAAAATAGTATTTATTGTAAAGACTAAACATTCTTCTCATAATATACGTATATTATTGTTTTCTATACAAAAATATGTCATATTATATTTTCAAAATATTTTAGTTATTTATATTTGTAATTTATCAAACAATAGCCTAAGCCCTAATTGTACTTTTCTAAATGGTATGCTATTGTTGACTTCTATGTAGTATTTGTAGGGCTGTAATTTTAATACCCATAAAGTCAAAAAATTACTAAAAAAAAAAAACACAAAATGGCTTAAATATCGAAAAATGCACTAGGTATACAAATTGAATCAAATATATTAGTCTTTAGATTAAAAGTTGAAAAAGCAATATAAAAAATATTTTTTTTTTTTTTTCATAATGATGAGTACCTAAACATAAATTATAATGTGTATGTCTTCTGACTATAGATATTTTCTAGTAAAAAAAAAAAAAAAAATGTTTATTAATTAACTAATCAAACAGGAACCCACGTGTATGATGTATGGGGTACCAATATACCTTTATTATATAACTAATGGTTTTTATTTAACAATAAATTTGATAAAAATCTAGCTACAAAAATGATTTATGGTATTGGTGATCTACGATACGATATTACATCGAAATCTCACCCCTAACGATAACAATTATATTATAATTTATAACTGTATAAAAATAGTAAACATTAGTTTATAGCGGAGATTTAAAATATTTTTGAAATTACCTATAAAAATGTTACAAATACTAAAAAATAGCCTTAAAATACTAATTAATCAAAAGGTGCGAAGTAAAAATTGCATTAACCTGATAGTATTTTCAATGTCTACGTTTTAAAGTACAATAAGAAAATAACACTGCAACCAAATTCTTAACCATAGTTATAACTTATCTGCATTGTGTTTTGAGCAACTTATAGTTCAACCTATTAAAATAAGAAAATTTTTGTATGATATAACATAGATTATTCTTAGATATAGCTGATATTGATTCACCCGCTCAGATTCTTTTATCGTACACATTGTTTTATTATTGAACACAAATTCAACACATCCATTACAATAACCAAGTTAATGAAGAGGAACAGTTTTAACATAGGTACTATACAGGAGAGTGAGTACCTACCTCGATTTTTTTTTTTAATTAATGTAAATGTATTTGTTTGATATATTCTGTTTTGACGTTCGGTTTTTTGCGTCATGGTTTTGACATATTACCTGTAAGCTCGTAATTTAAACATTATGTTATTGGGAAAATCATAAAACAAATTAATTTAAAAAAAAAAAACTTAGCTAATTTAAATTAGAAAGGTATACAAAAATTTAAAACTCATAATACATGTCATCGTTGACGCAATTCGTATTTTCCTACATAATATTCAATACAGCTTCTGTGCCTGGGTTAGGTTACTCAGCACTCGAGTATAAATGTGTGATATTTATATTATTATTATTTTTTTAGAATTCTATAGTTTTAATTACAAATGTAATTAATTACAAGCTACACTCGTGGCAGTCGTACAATATATGATCATTACATTAGAAAAGAATAGATACAATATGTTCTTTATGCACAGTAAAATAAGTAAAATAATTTATCATTCAATATTGAATTTATACTACAACGACTTAAACATTTATATAAATGTACCTTTTAGACTTTAGTAATAACAAATTTAATAAGTTTAGACAAAATTATATTATTTATTAGGAGATTGAAACTTATTATGTCAGTTTTAATACTAGTAACAAAAATAATGGTTTTATATGAGTGCCGAGTATAAATTATTATTGTAGACTATATGGGTTTCATGATAAAGTTTAAATAAATAAAAAAAGTTTTTATTATAATTAAACGTATTTCTCTATTCATCAAATAAAAACTCTTTTTATTTTGTGACAAATTGCCATGATGAATTATGGAATGAAAAATTATTGACAATATGCAAATTTTTATGTACAAAGTCGATGACTTTTTAATACAAAATTAACTATTCAAGACGAATACATTTAAAAAAAAATTAAAAAACTAAGACTACTTAATAAGGGTCACCAAAATTAATAAAAATCATTCAACTCATCGAACCTTAAATTTAAACATATTATTATATTAATTACCTTATTGTATAAAAAGTTTTAGAGTCACTATATTTTTAAATATTTAATAGGTAATATAATAACGTATAACTACTTGTATTCCGTTCACCGCAGTGTAGTAGGTACTATTCATCCACAGTTTTTGGGCCTTCAATGATATATTGGTGGTATATATTGGTGCTACAATAATGTTCATAACTTCAGGGTCGTAACTTTAATTTTGATAAGGTGGATGATGACCTGCACTGAATTTAATGACAACGAAAAACTATAACTGTTAACCAATTCAGCAATATTATGTTAAAAAGTAGAAGCAGCGTATTTTGATATTTTATCTTTGTAATAATAATTATAAGACAAGTCCATCCAACAATGAAAGATGTAGTTTATGGATAAAATATTTATGTAAATCATCTTATTCAGGTTTTTAAAAACTTTTCAACTATTTGCGTAAGTGAAATACCTACACTATGCCAGTACAAAATAGTTAATTAAATTAATTATTATTTGTCCCAACAATAAATATGGAATAACTTGCAAAGATTATAAAAGTATAGTGATAGTGCATGATATGTTATAAGTAAATTATTATTATTAAAGTTAATATACAGACTAATAAACACGAAACAAGATAACTGCAGAGTGCAATTATAATACATTTTAAAGTAAGGAAGACATAATATGGTAAATAAGATGGCATAATAATGAAATATTATTATGTATTATATTTAGTATACAATTTAAATAAATTCATTTAAATTTATATATAGTATAAGTAGGTACTATAAATATGATATTATAAAGTCTTAAATAGTTGATAACAGCAATATATATATACAAGACGTATGTTTGCTTAGGATGTCAATTATTGGTGGATATACGTTTCAAACCTCCAGATTATTATTGTATCATGTCCAAGAGTACTATAATATAGTATGTACCATAATAATAGCTGTTAGTGTGGCTATAGTCAGATACAAGGAAAACAAAATAATTAAATTTTATTGACAGTTTATAATATATAAATAATAAAAAATGGTTTTAAATGAAAAAACAAAATATAATGTTTAAACTATCAAACGTTACAAAACCAACCATTGACGTTGATTCGGACTTCAGGCTTCTTAAAAAAAAACCTTTGGAACATGATTAAATATATATATATAATTATGTAATATTAAAACGTATGGAACATTGAATTGAAGTAATTATAAAATATTTCCTCTAATTCTAAGAAATGTTGACACTTAAAGTAATATATTAATGTTAGTATTAACATATAATATTATATTATACAGTTAATGTGAAATATAAATAATAAATTAGGGTTTTTGTATTTAAAAAAAATAACATACATTTTCACAAATATTTTACTCCTAGAAATAAGAATTGCAACAATGTAAAATATTAGTATTCCGACATTAAGATGTGTAGTGTGTAGGTATACCATTTCAAGACTGTTATTTTAAAAGCAATTTTTGAATTATGTCAGATTACCTGTTACAATAATATAAATTTAAAATAATAATACAAAAATAAAATTATATAAAATTATTTAAATATACATTAATAACAAAATATTATGTTCATTATATTACGCATTTTTCAAATTACACATTATTGACAAAATGTAACCATTACTTTATGAAAATATGATGTTATAAAACGTAATGAAAACATAATATTTGTCTTATTTTGTATCCTAAATACACATAATATTATATTATTATAATGAAACAGATGACAATAAATAATAAAATATTTGATCCCAGTTTAAATATCATACATATAGTGGCTCTCTGAATAATTTTTGAATAGTTTAAAAATTGAATTTTTTTAAGCGCATACCTAGAAGTCTTTGCGTGATAAACGTAGAGTTGTAGTAATGAACCTTTTTATTAATACCACTCCGATAAGTACACATAGTTTATTTTACTCTATGATTAAAACTAAATATAAATTAAATACTCAATACCCAGTAAGTGCTTACAACGTTTTTGAAACCAGGAAAATTATTTATTTTTTGTTTTTTATATTATTGGCGTTCGATCAAAGGCAGATGCATTTAATTAAAGTCACTTCAATATTATATTACAATCAGTTAAAGTATTTACAATAGATAACGTTATAATTATTACTACGTACGTAATATTTTGTTAGTTAGATTGCTTAATTTTTGTTCGCTCGTATTTTGTTTAGGGTTTGCACCAAGTGTAGCGTCAACTATTTCGGCCATGCCAAGGTTCAGTGGATCCCGATAATATTAAAGTTAGCATTCTGTTAGTATAATATGTTTTATTGTGAGGATAATACCACGTCGTGCAATGTTCGAAAATGATATTATAATATTTAGCAGGTACCAAACAGAAACGTACCAATATTATTATATACAACAATTATTACATTTGTTTATCCAATGACCTATAGTGTGGGTGAAGGTGTACTGTTAGTTTGACACGTTCACCGTATCACTGGCGCTGTTGGGGGAAAGGGCCCCAAAGCCATACATTAACAAACATGGGCTGATAGGTTAGGTCGCGGATTATTGGATCATAATAAATTGTATTGAATTAACCCGAATCTAACGGCACTTCGCTGTTGTAGTATAGGGTTTCCCTCCATAACATATTATAACGAAATTTCATGAAATTATAATAATAATAAAAAGAAAAAACCCTGGCCATTAAGTGATTCTGTATAATAAATAACTAACGGTAAAATAAAATTTGAGCTACCTACTCGGTTCGAATATTATTATTTGTTTTAACTTGAATTTATATTTAAGTATTAAGCTATATTAAAACTATTAAGGGATCAATTAATATAAATGCAATTACCAATATTTCTTATAACATGATCTCATTACTTTATGCAAACGTATTCATAACTTATTATTACGTCAACGGTCATAGTTTTCGCGCGACTATTTAATTAAATTTAATACATTACATTTTTTTTTTTATTATTCTGTAATATAAAAAAAACCTTATAAACTACTTGTGATAGCCACGATATAGTTTTTTTTCTATTTGTTTTTATTGATATCAAATGACATATTATTGATAATGTATTTTATAACGTAAATATATCTCTAATAAGTAATAACACTCAAATAGTGTAAATTAAAAATAAGAAATAATAAAGTTAATAATTTAACGATATTAACTTTAAAATATTACGCTAGATACTCGTAAAACTCGATTTTAGGATATATCTATCATTTCTTATTACTCACGGCTTATTAAAACTGTATGATGTTACATCAAAATGTTGTGATCGTATCCAAACTTGTTATAAGCACTTTTAAGAATATTTCAAATAGGGTGTCTATACTTGAACGAAAATGTATTAATACATTATTTAAATACATTTTTCAATAAGTATTCACATACAAACACAAAATGTGCACTCATACTGTATTTAAAATATTTTGAAATACCTGATTTTTTTGTTTTACATTTATTTGACAATGTTAGCTTCTATTTATTTTTTGGGCCTGGATATAACTAGAATAATAAATAAATACTAATTATAATTTATACCTAAATATTAAAATTGTATAGTTATTAGTTTATTACTTATTTATTATTCGTCATTAAAAAAAAAAAAACATATTTTTTCTACAGTCATCATCAGTTATTTTCCTTCATGGTTTTGCACCTACCTATATACATAATTTTTGAATTGCTAATGCGTTAAATATTTAATATTGTAATATTTTACATATTTTTAAGCACCTATCAAGCATGGTCATATTTTATCATAATATTCTTCAATATATATTTTTAAATAAAAATACTTTACATTTTCAAATAATGATAGTTATATTGTTATACACATTAAATCAATTTTATAAATTAACAAAAGAATGTAACTTTTAGCCTGCACTATTGTGCACATTCAGTGTTACATCCATTTTTGCACTTTAATCACATAAGTACCTACCATCTTTTGATGAAATGCAACTTGACGTTGATTTAATACCTCTTTCTACATAGGTATTAGGTATCTATTATAATTGTCTTTAAATATCTGCGTCATTGCAAATAATTACTTTGCTCAAATCAAATGTCAGATTAAATGGAATTCAAGAGGGAGAAATTGTTACATTGAATTCATAAGGGTGAATTCCCAAAATGACCTTTGTCTTATTAATGTGTATGAGGATGTCGCTTCCCTTGTATTAATTGAACTGTGTACATAAATGTACAGATGAATATCACAAACTTAATAGGCTTAATGGTAATCTACCCATTAGTGCATATTTTATATTATTCGACAAAGGACGACGACATTATCAAATACATTCCTTTGAATCTATAATAATAGGAATTTTTTATAGTAACATGCAAGTTATTAATATCTTTTTCAGGTTTTAATGCCAACTTAATTTGTTATTGGAACACAAAAATAAAAAAGATTTAGGTACCTCACATATTTCGTAGTGTTATTGAAAATATCTGATAACAAAAAAACTTGGAACCATATTCTTATTTTCAAATATAAATTATAAAATAGGTATAAATAAATAGTTAGTTTGTACTTTGTATTGATACAAACAAATCAAAATAATTTATTATGGTACATTATCATCTATTTTATTGGGTTGTTTATTAAAATATCAATTCAAGATGTGTAATTAAGTATAAAATTTAAATAGAAATATCCGAATGTATTAAAATATTAAATTATTGCATAAAATAATGCAGATTAAAATATGTTAAATAAAAAATACATACACAATTCATTTTAAATTGAATGGTTTAGTACATAATATAATACTATACAAAATTAATACGTTTTGACATAACATTAAAGGCTGGAAAAAATAATATTTTGTTTTTTTTGAAGAATTTAAGCTTTTATCTAGATGAATTAATTTAAAAAATAATATTGAAAGAGGAGACATAATTGATATGAATTATTCAAGAAATTTGAAAATCTGGATGTGGTTATTATTTTTAGGAATCATATTTAAGTTAGGTAAGTGGTGGTCCTCAGTTACATTCGCATACAAGTGATTTCCAGTTAGTATTTGTCAATGATGGACTTCTTGAACGCTGGTAGAACTAAATAGTAGATGGTTCATATTGTTGATAGTTTTTACAACTAGAGATGTTTGAATTTTTTTTTGTTTCAATTTGGATGTTTGCTTGAGAAGTTGAGACGTTTAATGGTAAGTTTCTTTTGGATAGTAAAGCCTTTGTAATTTTCTAGGTGGGTGTCTTCACAGAGTGTACATTTTGCAGAGAAATCTGAAGATTTTTCGCAGGTCAAAGATTTATGGTTGCCAACGCATTTCACACATTTTGAGGGGTAAGTACAGTTGGTCTATGCATGGCTGTGATTGGAAATTTAGGTGTTGATGTTTTTCTCGTTTTTATGGAGCAATCAAATTTTCACTTTAATATGTAGAAGGGATATGATGGAGAAAATGTCACATGGATCAATATCAAAAAGAACACATACAGTGACATTTTTATTTGGTAGTGATTTATGTTAGTTTCTAACCGAATGACCGGTATCCTCGATTTCCCAAATGATACCTTCAAAACCTCAACTGGAGTGGATGGGTGAATATTTTTAATATTACTTTTTGAAGGTTTTCTGATTTCAATATTGATAAGTATGATAGTAATGGAAGTTTATGTTGATTAACTTTACATTTAAGAATGTGGATTCAGTGTTCGAAGTCTCATGGATTGTCCATTTGGATTTTAAGATAGAATGAGGTAGACTTACATGAAAATCTATTTGGGTCAATGCAATTTTTAAATTCACTTAGTTATTCTATATTCCAATGAAAAACGCCTTTAATGAATAATAATATAGAAGGAGTAAGTATAGTCTTAAATGCAATGTTGGAAGTATACGATTGCCCCTGGCTGGATGAATCAGATATGTTGTTACAAATCACAATCCCTGTTCCAACTTTAATTTGGTCTGAGTCATCTGAGATAAGAGTAGCATAGCAGTTTGGCTTTATAAATAATTTTGACTTTTTAATATAATATGTTTATGTTATTGGAGGTCATACGGTGAAGAGAAAGACATAGATAAAGAATGTTTGCTCGCATTTGCCTCATTAGTTTGATATTTTTTGTTTGTATTAAAAAAAAAAAAATGTATTATTGATAATTTTAATTGGGAATACAGACTACAGTAAGTAGGTTGATTAGATATCATCGTCTATATCTAAAGAGTCCAAAGGTTACCACGCGTGACGGCACCCGAAGCATTATTATTAATGGACTATAGCTTTGAAGTTCTACGTATTTAGTATTATGAATTATAATAACTTGAATTAGGAAGTGTCCGAGTTCGATAGCTGTGGATGTTATATGTTATGGTAGAGATTTAGGAAACCTCATTTAAAAACCATAACAAAATAATATTTTCGATAAATGTAACAGTACCTAGTACCTACCTATAAACTCGAACATAATTCACAAGCCATAATACACGCATGCGCACTGTATAGGTATCCACAGGGGGATATGATTCTTATTCCAAAGAATTTTAATCACGAATCTGAAGGGGATTTCATATTTAGAATAATATTGTTGTATTTTAAATCTATTGCAAAACCCAGCTTAATAAAATAACAAAACTGTAAGCTTCATATAACCACAAATACTTGAAAACATTAATATTTTACAAACTTGAAAATATAAAATTTTTCTATAATATCGTGGAATCTATTTTTATATAATGTTCATCAGTGATAAAATAAGTTTAATTGTATAAGCCATAAATCAATCTAAAACACTTATCCATATTCAAATAAATAATTCAGTTATCATAAGAAAAGTTTGTTTCTCATTTTTTTTTTCAATGTGTTATATTCAAGTATAGTACAGTAAGTATAGTATAGTACTTCAAGATACTTTTCTTACAGTGAAAATAATATATTGTTGTAGAGTTGTTTGAACATCACAATATATTACAATGTAAATTTTTTTGTGTAAAATTTAATATAATTTAAAAATTTAATTCATAATACGTAAGTACCTTTAAAACGTATTGTTACAACTATATTTTTAATTAGTTATCATACAATATACCAATAACCCATTACAATGAAATCATTCTAAAATCAACTATTCTACTAAGGACAAGATGAGACGACAAGCAACCAATTCCTAAAATTCATAAATTCATAAAATAAATTAGTATACGTAGATAATTTGTTGCAATATTATGTATAACATTAACGTATCTAAAACAACTCTACTATTATACATCATAATTAAAAACTGCTTATATTTTTAGAACAACCTACTACTATTGTTTCATATAACAAAATATATTATTGTGTAATATAATGTAAGTTAATAATTGTTAGCCGATTTCCCAGATTCCGTGGCTTATATTAATAAAAAATAAAAAAATAAGAATACCTAATAATAATAATAACTATCTATACATTAAATATTTTCATAAATTGTTTTGATTGATTTCATCAACGCCAGCCTAATTAAATGCCACAAAATATATATTAATTGATAATCACGAACTGTCAAACTTTATACGATAAATTAAAATTAATAATTAAAAATATTTTATAGTTAGAGGTATCTCAAATCATAATACCTAATAGTATAAACCGTGTTGTACAAGGTAAGAGTGTTTTTTTTTTGTCTGGTATATTCATATCTATATCGTGGTTACATCCAGTTGAACGTTAAAATAGGTTGAGGTATAGGTGGTAACTTATGGGTTTATAGTACCTATATAGAACTAACGATCGATTGTTCGATCTATAAAATCAATATACACCATCTATTTGGTATATATACTAAAGTTAGCCGTATTATAAGAGGTACGGATAGTGTAAAAGCACATAGGCTAAGACCATTAGTGTCATTAGCGAAGCTCCTTGTTATACAAAGTTTTACATTTGATTGATAAGGGAAGTAATAATGGCTTTACTACGGGTTGGACAATTTAAAACAACTTAATTGCAGTTTACAGTTTGGCGCTCATATCTTGTACAAAATGTTATTAGCAAATAAACAAAAATGTAAATACCTAATAGAAAAATCGTGTATCATAAAATTATAATAATATGATTCTTATTATCACAATCAATATGACATAATGGTTTCGATAGACTTTAGACCATTCTTCTAGTTATTCGATGATTTATTAAATGTTTGAATTTAAGACAAAACACAATGCTTAAAATATACAACCAGGGGAGTCGATATTTTGTATAGAAGTTGTCAATTGTGACTCCTCATTGAGCTAGTCACGGTTAAGTACATTTGAATAATACTTCATTGTTATTTGTGAAGTATGTGGAGAATATCTGTCAGCCTACTATAATATCTAAGGCCACTTTATTATAATATATAAATACTGCTATAAGTTATATTATATTTTTCTATTAGTGATGTCGATATTATGTTAGATTGAACCAATGCTTAAGAAAAACATCGCATATATTATATTAGGTATACATTATGATTATTAACTTATGATAAATATTTAAAATAAATATATAGGTACATCAATTATTCACAATAATGAATTATTCGGTCAAAAATTGAAAATTGAATTTTTGGTTTCTCAAATATAATAATCATAAAAAAAAGTTGAACGTAAATTCACGATATTTGTATGAGCATCCGAAGGTAGAATTATGATAATATTTGTCAAAATAACGAAAATTTGCAAATTATTTTGTGTTAAAAATTCATAAAAACGTTTCTTTTCATACCTAAGATTTGAAAATTGTATACAAGATACCTCATAAGTGTTACAAAATTAAAGTTTACCGGAAACTCTGGTTAATTTTTTATAAACGTTTGGAGTTTAAAATTTTACGACATTGGATATTCACCCGTAAGTTAACGATTTCTCATCAAACGGTTATCTTATTTTGTTGTAATTCAAAAACAAAATAACGGCAAATACTTGAAATTTTCACCAAATAATTATTTTATCATATTCTTTACGTAATATTTTCAAAATATTTTTACTCTTTTTGAGCTATTTATATGGACATTTTAAATTTATATTTTTTTCCATTAAATATCAACAAAAAATATAATATCAGTTCATTAATGTTAAAAACACATAAGCATGTTTTTTTTTGTTAGACATAATTCGTAAAAATCACGTTTTTGGCAAAAATTTAATCTAGCTACAACAATGATTTAATAGCAAAACAATAGTTACTTTAATGGAAATATTAAAAAATATACCTATCATGAAATATACTTAATATAGGCTGATACAATTATAAATCAATTAATTCAAATTAAACACATACATTACACTCGAGTATTTGAAAACCTACCGTAGTACAGCGGAGCGGTATCCACTTGCTCACTTTTTTATTGTTGTTGCGTGTCATACCGTCTGAAGCCATATAAATGATTCAATCTTCAACTCTTTGAATTTTTTCCCGAACAATTTTAATAATTTTATTGGAATTCAAAAAGATAGAAACGTTTTTTCTATTACGTCTAATAATATTTTCTATATGAAATACAATTTTTTAAATATTTAGACTAATATTATTTAGCTATTCATATCATGATCGGTATGAGTACCGTTAAGCTACGTTACGTCGGGATTGGCTTACATGTTAATATTAATAGTATAATATGTTATGTTATTGCCCAAAATTAGTTCAATCTAACGTATCACAATTTCCATTTATAATGGTTTTTCGTATTCAATAATAATTAATCATTGAATCAAAGTTATTATTCGCATATATATTACACTATTACAGTGATTCACTCAGTGATGAGATATTAAAATGAAAACTACTATACAGAAGAGCAAATTCCTAGGTTTAAACAAAAAATGTAATACCTATCATTAATATTACCTAACTTATTTTGTCATTGTTATATAACCCAAAAATGAATATAGGTATTATGCTATCAATTGTAAATTTATTGTGTAGTGTTTGAATATTATATTGATTTTTAAAAATATGAAATATAATATAATATGTATATTTTGTTTTAAATTTATACAATTAAACGATGTGTCGGCGCATAATATGTGTTCCATACGCATAAGCAGTATAATATTAGAACTTATCTTGTTGAAGTACGAGGAAAACAACACAAAGTTCTGTCCTTCGGCGTGAAAAGGTTACGATATAGGTATGTCGAAAATATTAAGGTATTATTGACTATAGTCATTCCACCTTAACATTCCTTGATGTGTGAAAAACGCTCAAACTAATGCTTTAAAATAAGGATTTCTAAAATAATTCAAGTTAGTCAGGACATTTGAATACATAGTTTTAGGTTATTACAAAGAAAAGGATAACTCAAGTAACATAAGTTTTTCAGTATTACAGTGCTTGAAGTATGTATGTTTATTCGAAGAAGGATTCATTTTTGGATTAGTTTTAAAACAAACTTTAGCAGAACTAAGTATAGTCTTTTCAACGATTTTAGTGTTGTATTTGGACATCTTGTGCATCCAAACAGTATATATGTTATCCATTCATTTAATACATGTCCAATTGGCATCATAAACAAAAAAAAACACTTTTGGCTGAAAGTGCTGACATTTTATTGCAGTAAATTACTGCATTTGGCAGATTAATTCAATTTTAGAATGATAACATTATAGTTTTTAAATCACACATAAGTACCTACAATTCTGATATAATGTAATATGTAAATTAATTTTTATATACCAACTTAAAACTTCACATGTATGTAGTATGTATGTGAATCAAATATATTTACATATTATTTGTAGGTTAAAATTCCATAACAATTAACAATAAAGTATATCAAATAGTGCACAAACACAAATAAATTACTCTCATAAAAAAAGGTTAAAAAGACACATAACTTTATGATAAAATTTAGTGAGAGATGAACAAGTTGAGTCGTAACACTAGTGTAATGACGTAAGTTTCGTAAAACTACTTTATAAA
The DNA here is from genome assembly GCF_005508785.2 of Acyrthosiphon pisum. Lineage (NCBI taxonomy): Eukaryota > Metazoa > Arthropoda > Insecta > Hemiptera > Aphididae > Acyrthosiphon > Acyrthosiphon pisum. Next base: position 34,423,170 of record NC_042496.1, read on the forward strand.
GTCATACAGTACTTTTCTAAAACGTGTGAAACTTTGTATTATTTTATTTTAAATAGTTGGTAATTTTTCTGATGATGTTCCTTATTTATTTCTGTGGCAGCTAAATGCGGTAAAGCATTAGAGTTGAAAACAGAGTTATTTATCGTAAACATTTTTATCTTAAACTTATATTCTATGATAAGAAAATAAAAAAGATTTTTGACAGAGAATTGATTTAAAATTATATACTTATGATCATTTCAGATGATTATATGAACTCAACGTTCCACATTCAAACACCTAAGGTTATTATATAGACTTTACATTCATAAACTCTGACTGACAATTTTTCATATATGTAAGTTAGATAGATTATATCATACGTAAACAGTATTTGTTGATGAAAACGAACTTTTAATTTATAAAACAATAATGTTTCAGTCATCAGTGTTAGTAACAAATATTTTTTATGGCTATCTTTTCATTCGTTATCATAATTACAATCATCAATATGGTCGATATTGTATACACAATGTGGATGGTTGTAAATTCTATAATAAACACATTATTGATGTAGCTAAAAACCCCGTTGAAGATTATTAAGTTCATAAAATAATAGCTTTTAACATGCAATATTTAAAAAAAATTTAGTTTGTCTGTGCTTGAATCATCCCCCAAGTTTCTCATTAAATCAAAAATATTTCTAAAATTGTTTTTGATTATCATAAAAGTTCAATAATAGATTAATGTCAGTTTTCATACTATTCCGAAGCCATAAGCCTTTTATAACGTGAAAAGAAAAATATTTAATAAAAAAAGAAAAATAAATGAAATAACGGACCACATCTGATTAGTATACAAAAAAACTCGGGACACCCGGGACACCACCAACGCATAAAAAAAAATTCAGTACACAATATTTATGTCACAAATTAATTTTGGTCAGAATTTAAAATAAAAAACCATACTGTAATGAAATCTACATTATTTATTGTTATAGATCGAGCACTTAAGTTTTCGGTTATAATACTTCATTATTGTATGATTCTCTAATTGAATATATTAATATATTGCATGGCAGTTCTTATTTTAAATACAATTTCATTCACAAAATAACTATTTTACAATTAAATATATTTTCATGAATCAATGATACATCATTCAATTTTAATACAATCAAACATTTTTTTTAGTATATATTTATACAAAACAGTTATTGTAATATTATTGAACTGTGATTAAGTATAATACACTATGCAGTTTATAAAGTTGTAAAATCATAATAGTTTAATTTTCTGATTACAAGACGTGTTCGATGTAAGTTCAATTAAAAACAATAAACGACTTATTCTTAAATGTTATAGTAGATTGTAATATGTAACAATATTCTTTATGTCATAAATCATTGCATAGTATTTATTTTAAATTTTAAATCTACTGTTATTGATTTTTTCCTTAATAATATCAATTTTGTTTCAAACAAGATTATATAGATAGGAAAATGAAAAAGAACACGAGTGAAAAAATTGGTATAAGTTATCCATTTCATTGTATAAATCACTGATGAAGTGGTTTTCTAAATGTATTGTTACTTATATAAATAAGATACGTTTCAAGTTTGCACAGTTAATATAGCTGAGATTTTCCTTCGGTTGCCTTAAAAAAATTATTCCATTTGACCTATTTTACAGTAATACAATATTTAAAATATTATCTCGATTCAGATAATACTGTGTCAATAGTATTAAATTGATTTCCATTACATATTTTTATTTAAAACTATAAATGTAGCAAGGAGATTATTTTTACGATTGAAAAAATGCAAGTTTAAAAATAATTTTACCAGAATAAGAACATTTTAACGTTCATTATATTATAATTGAAATGTATGTAGGTACCTACTATATTATGCATTTTAGTATTACGTCTTACATAAATTAAATAAATATCCACTGTACAAAATAAGTAATGTATTTAGTATTTAAATAAACATAATGTTAACATATTTTCAATTAAATATCTAGATATTTTAGACTTAACTTAACCTTGGAAACTGTTGTTCACATGTTCAAAATAAAAAGAAAACGATAAAATTGAGATTTACTTAATATAGTACATTAGTGCTTGATGCTAATTGAGACTCTAAGATTTATATGACAGGGCTTGAACACTCGCATAATAATTACTCTGCGTTAACGCTGTTTTCACTTAGGTTAAATAAATGGAATTGTATTGTATTTTAGTTTTTGATATTTTCAGTTAGTCGTATAATCAATGTAAAATAAAATTCTACCTGTATATATAACGCGTAAAATAATAAAGTTAAAAACGCATTATTATTCATATACTTGTAATTTATATTGTTCTAAGTAGGTAGTCAATTTTCGAAAACAATATTAAGCAGACAGTCGGTATATACCTATTGCATTTTATAATAATTGGTCATCAACAATCGTTTGTACAATCGTCTGTACTAATATTCGACATCGTTCTCATTACAAAAAAAAAAAACTATTTAAAATCTAATCAATTTGGACACAATAATTAGGTGGACGCTGAAGCGTAAGGATAATCTATTTCGGTAACGGATATCAGTTGTAGCTTGTAAGTATATACACACATGACACACACGCATATATATGCATATCAGTGGATACACAATGTAACGTCAGAAGTTTATTTATAGTTGACGATGTCCAAACACAAGACTACTCAGTTGTATCAACACCAGAGGGATAGCGAACGAAAGGTTTCAATCCACGATATCTTCATTCGTTTGACCGATTCGGAGCGTAAAATAAAATTGGATTTGATCAGGAAAAAAACACCTGATGAACGGACGACAAAGTGCGGGTTTTTCTCGGTTTTTATTATTTTTACTACTATAGAGAGTAGTTGTAGCTGGGAGTACATTTGATTTTAACGGGTGGCTGACAACGGGATCGAAATATTTATTTATATTTTGCGCAAAGAGCGGTGAAAAAAGGTTTTTTTTTTTTTGGCTTATTAAATTACATTTGGAAGTTTGCTAGTGCCTGTATAGTCAGTTGTTCTTTGTGCGTGTGCGTGGGCACGGATAGAGGAGACGGCATAGTGTGCGAGGGTGAAATTCGGTTGAGCATTGTTTTTGGATGCGCTCGTTTCCCGGACAAAAAGGTCTATCTCATGCTAGTGGGCCGTAAACCACGCGAATACCGCCGCCTGCACCGTCCCGCTCCGTCTTGGGGGACCGCGTATATTATTTACGACGCCGTAAAAAGGTTGGCAGAAAATCCCCAGGTTTCCGCTGACTCCGGCCGGTAATTAAGTCCCCGTCCACCTGGTGCCAGCCCGTTCCGATGAACGCGAACGGCAGCTACACACTACGCCGACCGACCGACCGGTCCACCACTCCAACTCGGCGTAGGACTGTAGTGGTGTTGGGTAATAGTATAGGTACAGCTGTACACATGTGTCTATATATTATATTGTTTCACCCCACACCGGAATTACATTGAGCCGGTACCACCCCCCACGCTCATGTCTGCGATGTACGTATAACATGTAGATATATAAGGGTGTGTACATGCGGGGTTGGTATACGACACCTTTACGCCCGTGTCGTACTGTATAGGTCATGACAATATTCGTGTCGTGGTGTGGGTGGATTGGGGGAGGAGAGAGGTGTCTGAAGAAAACTCGAGTGAAAACACGAGGGTTAAATTCGAGGGCGATGAAAATCATATAATATGTATATATTGCTATATATATATATATATATAAATTATAATGCATTATATGCTCCACCCGAGGCCCGTTACGACGACGATGATATTATATTATTATCATTATTATTACTATTTTTATAATCATTATCGTGGTCTTGCGATCACACTATTGACGTAGACGTTTTTACGTTATTATTTTTACATTGGCCGACGACGTACAATAATATTCAAATTTGTATTATTCGGTTATTGTTCCTTCCTCCACCCCCACTAGCTTTTGTCTGTGTTATTTCAAGTGTTCTCGCGATGTCTATCGTTCACGGACAATGACAAGACTTTTCAAATATTTTTCTCTGGTACAAGTTGATTTCAAAGGCGATATTGTAAAATACTAACGTTAGTTCAATTCTAAAATTATCTCCATCATCTTTTTGTTTAAAACCTGAAAAAAATTCTTCAAGTAAGTAAACATCTTTGTTTGTTTCTCAGTATTTTGCAATCCAATTTCAAGATTATCAGTTGTTTTATTTTTTTCGACTTTATCATTGACTTTTTCCAACACTGCGGATCTAAATCATCGTTTAATGGGGTTTTCTTTTATACTTTATGCGACTACTACAAAATAGTTTTTTTTTTTTTTTTTATGTAACCACATCTTTGTTTTCTGTAGGTATGCACCTTTTGGAATGTCACATATACTTTTAATTATTACCCACCTACTCGTTGTTTTCTATTTTCCTAAAACTGTATGTAATGGCATGTTAAATATTCGAGAACACAGTGTTTGGTTAAGCAACTGAATAACTTAAATTTTTGTTTTCTCATGCTCACACGAATATAATAATCCATTTATATTATATGAACACCTGTCATGTTGAAATATTTATTTTAAAGGGCGAAAATCAGAACTGTAAATTTAGATCAACCATTTCATACTATACAATAGGCTATTTGGTATTATTGTACTTGTAAACATTCAAATAATATTATTGGTCTGTAATAATACTATGTTCAATGTTCGTAATATTTATGACGAAATCATTACTTGTAAACAACACCCTGGTTACCATAGTCGATAGTGTGTAGTCCATAAATGTATTGTTATAATAATGCATGTAAAGTGCAAACCGATCAAGTAACGGATAATGCATAAGTGCTTTTGTCATCTGATAGAAATACCTGCAAAATATATGCAGCCAGCAAAGTGAATAAGTGTAACGAAACGTCATATTATATTGTTTACCTATGGAAATATAGCCAGGAACAACTCAAACATATTAGATTAGGAGAGGGTTTAATAATAACTGTTTGTATACTTAGAGCATTGTGTTTTTTATTGCCTTTATTTGAATAGCAAAACAATTAAATGTAGACATAGTGATATTAACGTAAGTAATAAATTAATGTAATTTAAATATGAATTATTATCGTTTGAGCATTTCGCTGTAGGTACTTATACATTTTTGTTTGATAGACACATTATATCCACATAAAGTAAACGAAACTTATAACAATATTTGTTATTAATTACCAAAGTTGCCAAGAAATACAATTATTTGTATTTTTTAAAAAAGACAAAATTAGTTGATATATTTCAATGCTGCAAATTAATACGACGGTAAAGGTTCGCTTATAAAGCTTAAGACATTAAAAACGAAATATTATACAATAAATGTAAACTAACTTTTTGACGGAAACAATTTATTTTCACCTTTAGGAAACATTTTTTTATTTGGTTAAGCGTTAACAATGATATTTAAATATACAGGATGGATGATTCATCAAAGTTCCTGTTTGAAGTACAATACATATGATACGTACCCAAGATAATGTATTAACCTACAGAAAGTTTTAAAAATGTTTGAGATTAGTTTTTATTTTTATTACATATATTTCTCGAATTAGCATATTTTACATAATATCATTATGCAGGTTCCCTTTAATTATATTTTTTTAATTATATTTCAAGAAATTGTGTTCAACAAAAAGGTATTAAATACATTTTACATAAATATATAAAATATAAAATTATACAGCAGTCATATAAAAAAAAGGCGTAATATTATGTAAAAATAACATCAGTATAATATTTACTTTATGATTAACCTACATAAACTCTAAAAATTGGTAAATATTTTGAATACGAATTATTGTTAATAAAACTAAGTGTAATACCCACTATTAATTTACTATAGTGAAGGGGAATATTAAATGTCGTATATTGTATTATTATTACGAGTCATTAAATGTGTTTGTCATGTGTATATTTATATATTATGATAAAAACAAAATGGTTTTAAACTATACCCCATCAACGTTTATTAGTTTCTTATATAACCCTCGACAATTACCATCACAATAATTAACTTAAAATCGCATGATGGATACACGGGTATAATTATTAGTTATAAAAGTGCTGTGTTATGCCAAGACGATTATTATTTTGACGATTGAGAACATTTTGCAACTTTCCGATGGCTAGGAGGTACGCTGTACATAATAATAATGTATTAATACAGCAGCGATAAAACAGTGAACATTAATAAACATTATACATTTTGGATGTACGTGCAATAATTTCGGGTGCTTGTTGTAGTGCTCAAGGGATGTCTAATTATTACTAATGGACGATGGTAAATTTGTGAATTGATTGAAAAACCCGTAAAACGTCACTGTCGGCTGTCATCAACAGAGTTAAATTTAAATTGACAAGAATGATCTCGTGTGCAAATCAAAATAGGGGGAGGGTAAATATAGAACAACTACAGTCACGCAAACATATCAATGTGTTTGCGTGGGCGTTTAGTATTTTGGGAAATAAACATCAAGAGTAAACGTTTACGTCCATTAGCCAAACGCAGGAAATGCACAATAATATTATAGTAATTTTAAATATTATTCTTTATCCTCGTCGTAATATATCATGTTGTAGACCTGACCTAAAGTAAACATTATGATTGATATTGAAATAACCCTGTAAGTAACCTACGACAAACTTGTAATCACGTATTTTTGGTGACTATTTATACATTACATATCGAGGAGGATAACACTTATGTGTTCAATGTTAAATCGTGAACATTTTTATAATTGAATATTGAACAACCAACCAATATTTTATCATTTAAAAATGCTTAATGTCTTAGCCTTGTCGGTAAAGTATGGAAGTGCTGTAAAAATGCAATTATCTATTTTCCTTCTGCCACCATCTTATCAAATCTTAAAAGTTATCAAAAAGATGAATTACTTCTGTTTCAATATTTTATAAATTTTTAGAGCCCAAAATGTTCCAATCGAAAAATACGTTACCCACGCTAAATATTTTCTCCGTACAAATACAATTGTTGGTTTGTACATAAAAAAATATATCAATACATGTCAAATGTAAGGAATCGTTATTAAATAAACATACAGTATCTATAATATTGTATTGAATAGAAAACAATAGGATATAATATAACGTATAGCACTTTATTTACCTGTTCGGTATTCTTGAATTTCATGATAAAAAAAACTCACGTTTATATATTATATGGGTGCCTACCATAGATAATATTATATACTCATACTCAGAATATTTGAAAGCATTATTTCCTTATTATTCATGTGAAAATTTTTTCGCTAACGTTAGTCTAGTATAAAATAACGAGAAAACATTTTTGTTTATTATGCGTACCACGTATTTTTCTAGTATATATTATGACGTGATGACGGGCGTTAAAAACTTTGCGCTACACTATATAGATAACCTTTTTTTTCCTTCGCTCTCATCGTCTAAATAGCGTGATGTAGTGCCGCTAGTCCAGACGAAAGCCCATATAACTGTACTCCGGTCCAAAGTTGTCTGGCAACTTTGCCAACGCAAATGGAGTCCTTTAACAAAACATGAACACACTTGGGGCTCCTGTCTCCAAAAAACTTTGAATCGCTGGAATTAAACTGGTTATCCGTAATGACAGATTAGAAAGTGTACAAAGATTTCCCTATTAAAATACTTATGCTCTTCAAGATAAACATTATTTGAAAACAGAAATAGTAAAGAAAACTTATAATCTCTACCTACTATGAGTCAACGGAAATTGACATTGACGAAGGAAAAACAAATTCCCGCAAATCTTATGATGTGTATATGAAATAACTTATATTGAAAATCGTTTTCAATCTAAACCGTTTTTGAATTTATCTCAAAAAATACAAAAGAATCGATGGACACAATATATTAAGATACCTGGAATTTAAATGCATATCTTTAAACTTACTTATAGGTACCTACATATAATGTTAATGTTAATTCGCAATGATTTTAAATTAAAAATATATTTATAAATAATATAGTGATAATATTATAATTTTAAATCGTAATAATTATCATTAAAACAAAAAAAAATATTTTAAATTATAGCTGATAGTTATCTTTAACTAAAGAGCCTTGTGTATTATTTTGTATTTGTTTATTAGTATTATATATGTATTATTATTATAAACTATTACTATTACTGATATAAATGTAAAAGGTCTTACGATTACAAAAGACCCATTGTTGAGACTTCAAACAAGATATAATAATGGCTTGATGTCTGAATATAGGTCCGACAACTGTAATCGATTACGAACAACTAAACATGTGGTATTGTGTTGTCACCGTAATCTAGGTTATATTAATCAAAATAATTTTATTATAAACTTAAACTAAAAGATGAGATTATATAATATTATTATTATTATATATATATATATATATATTAGGTTTGATCAGAAAGAATATGTTATCGGAAAGTAATAGAAATACAATAAATGGTGAACTGAACGAAAAAATAAACCTTAACATTTTGTGCTCAGCATGAAATTGATTATTTTTATTTGTACCACAACAATTATAATAATAATGTACCCACCAGCAAATTGTTTTACTTAGTAAATACTTACTACTATTTTGACCTTTCCTGCTCGTGAAGATTTTAATTTACGTTCAAATTAAAATGTCAGAATTTGCACTAATTGAGAATAAAATAAAAGTCATTCATTATTAGAAAGCATTTTAGCTTATTATTATAGTCTACTGGTTGGCTTAAAATAATATTTTTATAGTAAATAAACCTGAACAAAATTCGTTTCATCAATTATTCAGAATTTAATTCCCATTTTGAATAAACCATCACGTTAAGGTTTTTTATATATTGACTATTTAATGTTTATATGATAATTAATAAATATACGGATTTACGTCCCAATCTATTATATATTGTATTAACTGATATAAGAATACATAATATTAATTTCATATGAAAACTTTTTTTGAAGTTAATATATTTTGTTAAGAACAATGTATATTTTTCAATATTCAAGATTTGTTATCAGACATTAATTAAAGTTTATGTGCTTAAAACCACTCATAATATTATAGTTGTTTAAAATATAATAATTCATATTTTATATTATAATCCTCCAAATTGGTGATGCAGCATAATAATACTACTAATTCCAGAACTTCAGTTAATCAGTCAAGGATTACGTCACAGAACATGGGTTCTCCAAGAAATGGATGATAGACATGACACAGATATAAGACGTGATGACTGTTAAGAAAAAAAAAACGGAGACGTCACTGTGCTATATAGAACGTTTAAATTATTGTACCTCATAATTGATTAGGTTACTGCAATGGACGAGTTAAATTTGAATTAAATGATATGTCATTGCATATGAAAATTTATTCTGAGTGGAATAGATGTTCCAGCGTCTATTTCTAAAGATATCTCATGTATAATATATATTAAATATTGCTTTAATTATTTTATTTTCTATTAGTGATGTGGTAGATCGATCTATCTTTAATAGGAACAGTAATTATAAGAATATATTATATTAATGTTGTAAACGTAGGTATCATTCAAATATAATGACGTAAAGGAAAACGGTATGAATAGATTTATGATATTATAAATAATTTAAGCTAGTATAAATATTTTTAAAAAGTTATTGAAAATAGAAAATAATAATATATAATACGCTATGTTGAAAAGTTTCTACCGTAAATGTATTTTAAATTTCAATGAAATTACTAAAATTGGTATAGGATAAATTGTTATTTTTTGTACCTAAGCATTGTTAAAATTTAAAATTCAGATCCCTATAAAACATTTTTAAATTATAATGAAAATCTGAAAACATTCTCCTACCTGTTATGTGGTCAACGTGGACTCCCTGAATAAACCTAATATCTCTAAGATGCACACGAACCGTAAGGTTAATGTACGCGGACGTGGTGAGTGTGATCATGATAGATTAGGAAGAAGATGAGCGTGCAGCAGAATTAGGTAAATCACAGGTGTTCGGAAACAGTACGGTTACGACCATCGCTAATGCAACTCCATCGGAGGTTCCACCGATCACCTGTTCCTCACAACTCCCATTTCACAGGATAACGATTAGAGATGCGAGATGTGAAGTCAACACAGAATGAGATAGAAGATGAGTGACGGATTGAAACACAAAATATTTTAAGACAACAACAAAGGAGAAGAAGACACCAGGTCTTAAACCATAATGTTTAAAATATAAATTTAACGGATTAAGAATCCCTCTCCATGTGGCGTTGAAACGTAAAACACTCATTGCTATATTCTCTAAAGGAGTGACCATAATAATAAATTATAATATGTGTATATAATTATTCCATAGTAAGCGATGGTCGTATTGTATAACATAGCTAAATATATTGCATTACCTCCCTACTATCCACTTGTGATAAGCATTGACATACAGAATAAAAAATATAATAATAAAAGGTCCAAGAGTTACAGTAAATTAATTGAATATAATATTATTATCAAGTACATTATGTGGTTTTCAACACAGTAATGTACCTATTTTGCCTATATATGGCGCCGGCTAACAAATTATGTTAAAATTATAAGAATAATGTAAAAATACAATAAAAATAATCTATACGAGTAAAAATTATCCATTGCGAAGAACTGTATGATAAAATAACGTCACTTAGGTATTGGACAGGATTGTGTAATGAAAACCAAATAAATAAATTATCAAGTTTCTAGGTTATTCATTGGTATACTTTTTTACTCAATCCGTGTAATGTGATATTTATAAATAACTATCAGAAAAAAAATGCTCATATAATATCCTATAACCAGGAAGGTAATTAAATGAAAGAGGATAAGTTGACAAGATGGACTTCCAATAAATCACAAATAGAAATACGCAAAATGGGGATACTTTGTAATATGATAATGGAACAATATGTCGAATAAACTAATTAATTAATATATTAGCTAATGTTTTACAGAGACTAACAAAAATTACATCACATAATTTGCTGTTTATTGTGCATGCAGTCAAGAGTTATCATATGAAATACAATAACGAACGGTGAGTAGATCAAATTTAGACGATAAGAATAACAACACAAATATGAATAGTATAGGTATGAAAAAATCTAAAAATACCTGATTATGAACAAAAGTATAGCATTTTTTTTATATAAGTACATTTATTAAATATACAGTTTCGGTAAATGGACGGAATTACGTTCCAGTGCATTAACGGGAAAAGTCGTTACAAAGCATTGTTTGAACATTACATTAATATTTGACTAACCACATTAAAACTGTTATCTGAATACGTTTAGAACTCACACTTTAAGGGTGCCTAGGTATGTACACAAAATTAAAGTATATTAAGAACTCTTAAATTTGGTATATATATACAATAATATATTGTTACCTAAAATGCAACAAAGTGAAAAATATTCCAACTATATATTATAATTCAGATTTCTACCAAACATTTTGTCATATGGTTATGTATGGTACCATGAAGATTGATAACTCTAATGGAGAATGTGTGAAGCCACATGTTAATATATATTTAAATATAAAATTATAACACCCCCTAAAAAAATATTCTGGTTACGCACCTGCAGTGATCTACTCAATATAAAGTACACATAAAACGTACTATACAGAAAATACTTTTTTTTGATTTTTTTTTTAAATTTAAAACGTTCAACTGAACAATTATTGTACATAACACATAATATATATCAAAGTCAACAGAGGAATAGAGGATCATACAATTATCATGATTCATATTAATATGTGTGTGTAGGGTAGCGACTAATGAACAAAAATATCAATTATGTATGTAGGTTAAGAATACAATATACTGACTTATCAGTATAATAAAATATTTATTTGAAAATAAATTGATATTTTTAAACGCTGTTATAATCACAAATAAAATAATAAACATCTATTAAAAAGTACTTACACTTAATCCTGAATTACAGAAATTTAATGTAATAGACTAAGACATTTCTGAGGTCTCATACTGATCCCTTTATGACCAGAACTTTTGTTAAGAGGACATAAGTCACTCCACAAGACTTCCAATTTGAGCTAAGTACCAAACATATTATGTGTAATTATACGATTATGAGATTTGAATGAAATAGTTTTTTTTTTGTTTAGAAATTTGTATATAAAATATTAATTTCTATTTGTAAGATTTTAAAATGAATTTGAAACTAAAATTGAATATTTAGATATATTTCAAAAGAATATTAATAAAGTTATACTTGAAAAACATTGTTTAACATTTTGAATACCTAATTAATTAATATTCACATTTATTTGGGCCACACAAAATAATATTGATTTTATTTTCTGAAATAAATTATTATCAAAACTTGAGATTTCACCAATAGTAAAGTTATTGCATTCACACTAGAAATGAGTTACTAATGATTCTACACTTACCATTTAGTAACACTTTTGATTAAATGTTTTATTTCTTATAGAAATAATAGCGTTTATTTTATGTGACGTATTTTCATAATGATACATTTACTGAAAGGATTTTAATCATTGATTAATTTAATTATTTGATGACTGCTATTAAAACAACATATTGTTCTTATGCTTGATGTAGTTTTAGTTAGCACAACTAAATTAACTTTTAACTGTCATAATCACGTAAATACTTTTGACACTATTAATGTACGTAGTATAGGTATAAACTATATTAACATAATATACTCAGTCCAGCGAGAGAACAGGTCATCCCCATGTGACACCCTGCCACATAGAGGAGCCCGTCTTCATGACAGGGTGTCACGTGAGGGTACACAGAATCGGCATGTTCTCTCGTTGAATATGGATACGCTTTTGGGTGGGATACAACTTTTTTTTATCGTAATCGTTATCAATTATTTACTATAATTTTTCAACGTTATAGTTTAGCATTAAAGTACCTAGTTTTCTTCTAGAAACCGATAAATAATATAATAAATTGCGTTACTCAACAGATTTCATGTTACAATACCCAGGCTTCCCCTAGAAACCAGTGAATAATATAATTACGTTACCATAGCAACGAAAAAAAAAACTACCAAAATATTTTACCTATGATTCATTGTTTTTCCATGAAGTGCAGAAAATATCAGGTACAAGGTAGTTACATTACGATTCTACTTTGGTCAAATTAACTAATGGTCGTGAGTATAAGAAAACCTGTAATTTGTGTCCAACTGAATTTATGTTCACGAAAGAATAGCATTTGTATTTTCTCGAAATTAAAATGAGATAACTCCGTAGAATTCGTTTTTTACGTTGTTTGTGTTCAAGTATTATATAAATACTATTTATCAGAAAAAAAAATGCGACGAAAATGTAATTTTGTACAGACAATATTGTTGTTCGCTAAACACAAATAGTATTCTCTAACGCGGTTTTTATGTTTTGAGTGAAAGATCGTGATGGTAGGCACTGTTGCTATTCATTAATATTTTAGCCAAATATTCATTATTAAAATTATTTAAAAAAATTATGAGGAAAGCAAGGTTTTATTAAGATTTAAACTTTAATATTTTCCGTATACTTACTTTTTTATAGACAAATGCAGTTACCTAAAAGATTTATACTATTGTACCTTTATAGATAGAATGTCTCATATAAATAATATTTCAAGGAATTTATTTTTCGATTTTTTTTAATATTTTTGTCTTGAGGATTTCCTTTCAAAATATCCCTTCGAATACTTGAGTACAAATGACAAAAAAAAAAAATGAAAGAGCGTTATTTTAAACAAAATCCGTTCATAAATGTTTTTCAATTACAGTAATATTCAGTGCTTTCAAACAACAAGAAAATTATCATGTAACAATACGCACCAAAGTAATGAAAAAATTACCCAATTTTTTATTTTTATTTTAAAATGTGATTAGTTAGTATTTTAAAGATCTAGGTAATCAATGTAGAAGGGCTGTGGTTATCGAATAAATCGTTTCTCTTCCGTATTCAAGATAATGTTTAACACGTAGTATTATTCGTATTTATTGTATAGATCGTAACCTAAATTATCTGTTGTCTTAATAATATCCAACGAAATGTATTTGTACATCATTATCATACAAATAATAAATATTTTACTATGGTTTTTTACACTGATCGACTTAAAAGTATCGTTGTTGACTGATGTAACCAAGGGGTGAACATTACTGTCATAGGTTTATCTTACGAGCGTCAGTTTATATTATATTTTTGATGACATTTCTGTACCTAATATTAATCACATACGAATTATCGTTGTCTTAGTGCTTAAATTATCCAGTGTTGCGATTAGATAATTTTTTTTTATATAAATACACATAACAATATATCTGAACTTAAAAATAATCTTGACAAACAATAAACATAGATAAGTACGGTACAATGCATTTAATAATCTACATAGAACTCAGATGTTTGTTTTTACATCTTATTTTTAAAATACTTAATTTAGTAGAAAATATTTTTCTTTCTGCATAAAGAATATCAATACTAATATTAGTTTAGTTTAAATCACTAATGATTATTTATAATGTTAAACTGTTTGAATAATCATTCTGAATTATCAAGAAGGCTATAATGTCTAGCTTATATGGAGGTTAGATACAGATTTCGTAATTAATTTAGATAAGTTATATAGGCAAATTATCTACCTAAATGTAGCATTACACAACATTGAGGCATATTGGTGAAAAATTGAAATGCCAGTGACTTCTGCCAAAATTACCAAGAATACAAGCCAATAACCACTTCGTTTTTACGACGGGTACAAGTAATGATGGTTTTTCTAGATACATTACAATATGTCACTTTTTAAGGAATTATTTGGATACCATAGTTATTATGTTACGATCAGAATAAGTGCGTAAATTTAACACTATGTTAATTTAATATGATGGACTCGATAATATTGTAAATTTACTTCGTTAGGTTCTATCGACATAGAATCAACCCTAAAACTATATTCTGTGAATTGTAATAATGAATACGTTTTACAATGGATTTGATGAGGTATATAAATTTCAATATTAATTTGATATAGACATAGTTTAATCAACGATCAAATTTATTGTAAATAATGCCAAAAATTAAATTTTGTAACATGATAAAACATTAATTATGGAAAATATCATAATGACAATGATTAGTAATACATATGTATATTATATATTAACATATAATCTTACAATAACTGTTTATGTTAAATTTAAATTCAGGAAATGTTTATAAATGCTTATATACATAAGCCTAATTAGGTGATTAATTAAGGTTCAACCACAAAGGGTGAAGAAAACAATTTGTAGTTGAAACCACCAAACAACAGTTTATTTAGTGGCTTGAGAATTGAGATATATTGGAATTATATATGTTACATTATAGGTAGTTCAATATTTAATTAAATCTATAAATTCGTAAGTTTTTCAGAATTTATATAGGAACTTCTACATTGAATGGTATTAGTAATCATCAAAATTGACAAACTACAATTAATTACCTAAAAAATTATCAAAATTTAAAATATACCCAACATAAATAAGGATAATACACTCAGTATGCCCTCCAATATTATGGTATGTAAACAAAGAATAATTGAAATATTTTTGGTTATCAATTTATTATTTTATTTAAATGATTTATGAATAACAACTTTCTAATAATAATAATAAACGAAATGCAATGTATAATAACACATCTAATAAGCACATAACAAAACATTGAAAAGATGTCCCATGGATTCACTTTAATGTAGCAAACTTACAAAGAACCTCTTACAGCCAAGCACCTCCTTGTCTACTATTGAAACCATATAGAAGCCAGAAAAGCTTTGAAATGTCTGACAGCCTCTTCGAAGCTCATAGCCCAATTCAAGGCAACTCCAACAAAATCATCATCACATTTCTAAACCTTATTGATATGCACGACGATCAAAGAAAACCATTGTTTTTATTTATATGTACCTAATATTTATTTTGTTATGAGCTAATAACCTAGAAGTTGATGCTGTACCACGAATAGAAAAAAAAAATAAAAACTTTACTATTTATAATATTAATTATGTAACTACTAAATACACATAAGGTAATTATAATACATGGAAGTGGTACTCCACTATCAAAATTTCCAATGTTATTATAACTACCTATCGCCATCCCTATCAAATGCACATGACCAGCAAACTGTAGAACGAAAGAAATACAAGTCATTTTATTGTGGCACATTTAAATGATATTTTAGATTCTGAGCGGAGCGAGGGAGCTATTGTTTTTACAATGGTGTTTATTTTTTATTTTTTCCTTTTCTTTTTCTTTTTATATCCTGTATACAAAATTTCTTCCAGAAGGAGTGTTTCGATTTCAACATATAGTACCTTATCTTTTAGCAAATTGGATCAAGATGGTACTTTAGAGAGGTCATTTTTCGATTTTCTTAATAGTTATTTAATGCCACGGGAAAAACCACCGGAAAATTACAAAAAAACGCTAAAAATGGGATTTTAATTTCTAACGCTTTGTTTATCACCATAGAAACGAATAAAAAATTATCATATTTTAATATTAATTCAACTTACATGATAAAATAAATAATAACAAAATATAAAATATCCATACTGACGAACCTTCTCCGGTCAGAGTCGTTTTTCTTATACGATGATAATATATCATTGAATTCAAATCTAATACAACCATTATACAATGACCCACTTGTAATCTACTGTACAGCAGAGCGACATCCACTTACCTGCATTTTTATCTTATTATATTCTGAATTCTCATGATATTATATATCTTGGATTCTAATCTGACTTCTCATATAATAAGCTAACCTGATTGGTTCCACTCTCGGTCACCATTTTATTTCGATAGTTAAACAAACGTGATTTCGATAGTGAAGTGGCACTACCGTGTATTGTAATTACCTTGAGTGCACCCATATTTTTATATTTTTGCTCGTAAAAATTTGTGGTTTTTTGTATAGGTACTGGAAACTATTAATAAATTATATGCATTTTTAAAATCCATAAACATAAACGAGGACTTTTGTACTAGAAAATATACAAACTGTGCGTACAGTAGCTATAGAAACCAGTAAGTGTATAAACTTATTATTTTCATTTTGTTATTGTGTTTACGTTAAAAACCATAGTCATAAGTTTATTTTGAATTTAGTTACAGTTTTGACCATGACTAAATAAACAGGTGTGTCAGCAAAATCGTTCTGCACATAAAGTGGGATATGGAATAAACAAGTTCTTTATATCAATATTCCAATGTATTTGGTAAATAAATTATCGTTTATTCCAAGTCTAAGAAACACACATATTATATATATATATATATATAAAACTAATATTTTTATATATCTATACGGTGCACATGCGCAGTGATAGGAAAAATACGCGGGTTTGCTGACATGTCTGTTTATTTAGTGATGTTATAACAATAGTATGAAATATAAACATTGTATTCTATTCTTCACATTTACAGTCAAAATGCAAAAAATAAGTAGACTAATATAATACATCTAATATAGACTTAAGCTTCAAAGTATAAGACTCCTAAGATAGTCAAAAATGCATGCCACAGTCATTAGATTAAAATATCACACCAATGACTTGAACTTGGGTAATACAGTTTGTAATCGGTATATTACTATTAAAAGTTATACTGATTAACAAAATATGCAAAAATATGCACTAAATGTTTTCTTTATATTTCATTTGTTAAGTCGTGCAATTAATGTATAGCTTTGCTAGCAATAAATCTAATAAGTAAGAAAAAAAAACAAGTAATTGCAACAAAGTTCTGGACCTATTCATGAGTATCATATGGCGCATTTTGGAAATTAAATTACTTTTAAAATAAATAACAGGTATCACAATTAAAAATCATGTATATATTATAATTTATGGACATTCGAGGCGAGTTTTTAAGTTTATTTTAAATTAATATTAACTTTATTATACAACAAATTAGTTTTCTTGTTTATTAGTTGAATTTATTATGGCAGTTTGTACCTATTACATCAATAATATAATATATACTAATTTAACAAACCAATAATTTAGTATTAAGAATCAAATCATAGTTTAGCTTAATAGCAAACGTTCACTAATTTATGTTGACACGATGACAAACGTGCCCTCTAAAATTCGTACTAAACTGTCTTACTATAGTCCATACCATTCGATACTTAAAATTGTATGATCAATAAATCAAGTAAATAAACATAATATTTATACCATCATTTTAATATATTTATTAGTAAATGCTATACTCTGAGATGAAGTACTAAATAGTATACTTTATAATGGTACCATAATTACCCATATCTATTAGTTATTATTTACACCGATTACTAATAATTATGTAGGTATTTTATTGGTTCAATTTTCACAATAAACAAGCATTGTTAATAAGACTACCTGAAAATAAATACATTTTCTAAGTAATACATAATATCAATGTTAGACAAATAGCAGATGACTGAACTGAAAATATACATACGCGGTTTAACATACAGTATCATTGAATGGAATCTAAAAAATAGGACAGATGAGTAACGATTTGGCTAAGCCTATAAAGTTTAATGCGAGTTGTAAAGTAATTCAAAAACTTTTACTGAATAGCAATAAAAATCCAACTATTTTTGTAAAATGATTAATTTATTGTATTTTCAAATAGTCACTATTATATTAATATAGTGAATTACTATTATTACTTTAAATAACACATAGGTATTTTAATAATTAATATTCTTTTACTATTTTATTGGTTCTTTTCAACAGAAGTGTAACCTTAGTAAACTCCTTCAACAGGAAAGAAAGAACTGCTGCCATTTTTTTCGATTTTTAAATGGCGTTTTATAAAGTTACACAAACGCATACTTTAAAAATTACTACAAACAACGTAGTCTATCTACGTAAACGTCTCTATCTATAGGGTCAATTTTGTGGAGTCCTTCCCAAAATAATATAATTTTCAGTTAAAGTAACTTACCTTAAATCTTCTCCCCGAATCATTTCGGCCGGAGTTCCACAGAGATCCTACCACGACTACACCACTATTCAGCTAGCTATAGCGGCATATCTCCAGTGAAGTTCTTACTTCAACGGCGATACCACTCTCCAGCAGCGAGTCTTCGGCTAATAATAAAGCCATCTTGCTGACAACCGCGAACCGTTGGAACAACTTTTTTGCCAAACAATTTTACCAACAAAACCAACAGACGGTCACCGCCCGGCAACGGAGTCCTGGCTCACAGAGACGCATCTAGAAACAGTATTTTTCATGATCGTCAACCCCATTGGATCGACATACTTTTCATAAATACCACCATATCGCCTATTAAGTCCGTCATTAGTGTAACATGCAACTATTAACTTGAGCGTTAAGCAGACACATCTACGCAATTTTAAATAGTGTCAGGCCAAGTATTGATTTGGGGACGATCGCCCGTGTTGACTGCTTATCCAGGTAGTACCACAACCAGGAATCAATCACTATTTCTCAATAAACTATAAGACATAGGAACATTGAATAATAAAACATTGCGATTACCAAAAACCAATAAGAATTCAGTCTATTTGCGGGACATCACGTCACGACAGTAACGCGCAGTTTCACAATAAATGTTTAATGCTACTACGTGTGTACAAAATACGGAGTGATACAGTTATATAAAGTTTTCCCTCGTTAAAATATCATTGAAGTAAATGTTTCATTTAGTTATATTAATTATATTAGGTGTTCAATTATATTTATTTCATTCATGTCAATAACTTGTATTTAACTAGTTTTATATCTTTTATATTTAGTTCCTTATGAAAATAATAAAATAAATTATTAGTTTCTAACCACATTTATTTATTTTTTATGCTAATTACGCTAAATATAGTAAAATATAGGTAGCTAGAAAATTGTTAGGCTTAATTTTCTTCTTCTCAAAATATTAGAAGTTAAATTAAAAGATAAATTATTTATTTATATTATATATGCATAGAGTTCTGAATATTAAAATTGCAGTATAATTCAGAACATAGACATTTCATAACTCTATACATGTATTTTAATGTTGTTCAAATGTTTAACTTTTAAAATATATTTTTTTTTTTATTAGATCTATTGATTGGGTCAACTTAAATAGTGCTTATTTAAAAACAGGTTTAAGTTATCATTTTCAGTAAATTTCCGATTTTATAATAGGTTTTTTTTTTTTTTAAATTTTGTTTTTATTATTATACATTTTTTTAGCAATACAACTCGAGAGAGGGCCATGACCCCTAAGCCCCCCCCCCCCTGAAGCCGCTTCTGAGATTTGGTTATCGGGTTTCCTCGAATTCGTATGATATGAGGAAATACAGTGGCCCATTCTATGTAGTATACAAATTATGTATTTATATTATGTGAAATGTATATTGTTCTTTTAAACCGTAAATTACTAAGCCCAACATAATTTATTATTTCTTTAATAATTAAGTTCATATTTATTTAAGTACATTTACCCATGTTATAATATAACGTTACCTAAAGTATAAAACATAACTTAAGAGTAAGAACTGACAAGAATAATTTTCCAGTGACTAACTAAATATGGTGTAATCAGATGTATGAAATCAAAACATTTTATACCTGCACATGTTCTGACGTTTTAAACTACTCATGAATACTCATTATTATATAACCGAGGACTAAATTTCATTTAGATTTATTTTTTAATTATTACAATACTCATCCTCTCTTCTTTAAATATTGTGTGTATTGATATTTTATAAATTATATTACTTTTAATTATAGATAGTAATACATAGTACATATTATTATTATATTTAATTTTCACAATAATAAAATTTAAATTTAAGTCGATTAGTAGAATATAATATTATTATGTTAAATATTTTTTAAATTTTTTCTTTACTTCTTTACATTGTATTTTACAAGAATTGAAGAACAATTTACATAAAATAATAATAATTTTTTACGTGCATATGAAATAAATTAATAAATATTATGGTTTAGTTGATTACTTAAATTTGTTATCACAATATTCAACGATTAACACTTGACTACTTACTAAAGCTACGAAAATAAATTTCTCAAAAGATTTTCTTTTTATGGAAAATAAAAAACAATTTAAAACATAGGTTATTACTCCATGTTTAGACTTTCGTTAATAATTCAGTGAAATGACTACTTTACCAAAACGGGAAACGTTTTATTAATATTTGCAATGATACATTATACATTTTTAAATTTATAATATGAATACCTATATTGTACATAAATATATTAGAACTTTTGCAAAATTTATATTTTCTCCAGTTCATTTCCAACTATAATAGAATAATGAGCAATTTTAAATATATTTATGATAATTAATATAATATTGTTTGCATTAAACGTTCGGATACAATATATGTGTTAATCATAGTTATGTTAATTTTTAACTTTAACTTTAACTTAAATATAATTTATAAAATCTATTGTATGATTCGATTTAAATATATTTTCCAATGCTTACTACCATGTTTCAAATGCATTAATCTAATTATTCAGTAATACGCAATTGATAAAAAACATGAATATTTTCAAACAAAATCCAATGAAAATTGCTACAAAGTAAAGTGCTGTCAGGGGTAAACATAATAATTTATCAGTTATTCAAAAAAAAAAAAAACCCAATAATTTCTAAAGTCTATGTTCAAAGTTTTTCTCACTAAGAAGAAATATTCATTTGTTTAAACGTACTAGTAGGGACGGTACATAATGTGTTTCACATACAAGATTTACAGTGTACGGAGACGTTTTGGGTTACCAGTATGCGATTTCGGACAATGACTTCAATTTTTCATCGCTTTTCGAGGGTGTCACCGGAAGACGCCCAGTCGTTAGGTTTGAATGTATTTCGTGTACCGAGAATTGCGTGTCGTATCGTCCCGTCGTAGCCATAATGGTCAAAAATCCATATTATACACATCGAAGCAAGTCTATATAAGTTCGGTATTTTATGTATTAACATATTATATTTTTTTCAAACTCTTGGATAATATTTTATTTAAATTTAACGAGTAAATATTTAATTAGCAATATTATTGTGTTTACTTTTCCAAATTTCTATAGGTACGTCCTTTTGAAATTATCTTATACGATGTTTTGTAGGATCGGAAATCTTATATAAATTTATGTTAATAAGTTCTTATCTTCTAATCAACCTCAAAGTATAAAAAAAAAAAATAATTAAAAAATAATTTGAAAACACAAGGGAAAAAGGTTGAGGATGAGTATATCAAGTTTGCCCGACCTAATCTAGTTTCGTTTATGTAGGACACTAAATTTACGACTAGAGTAAAACAAAGTAATAAAAATAATTTTAATTTTAAATGTATATTATATATTTTTATACTGAAAATCATTACTGGACGTTATTGAAGTAGGTAAAGTATTAGGTATACTGAGTTTATGTGTTTCTAGTAAATAATTTGTAATATTATCATAGATCCCTTTTTATTTCAGCCGTAGTATATGAGTAATTTTTATTCATGTGTGCTCTGTAAGCAGTCTTAAAGCCTTATGACTGTAGTTTGCGCATTACTAGTCTAAATGTTAGACTACATTATTTTAAATACCAAGCTAAACATATAGCGTCAAACCTTATCGGAGATCACACGCACCTGTCAACACGCCTTAATTAATTACCGAATTATGCACACTAAATCTAGGTAAATAACAGTTGTAACAAGCGCCTTATGCATTTTGATTAAATCATATTCGCTCTCAGTAACCAACCTTTAATTATTTAACAAGTTAATTACCTAGCGGACGGTCTAACAACGGTTTCTAAATTTATGTTATACCATGTTAGTGATTTATTGTGGTACGCAGTTGAAATTTAACGCGTAGAAACTACATTTTGTTCAATTTACACGAATTTTAATCGATTTGTTTTGAACTATATTAAATTTTTATGTTGTCGGTCAAATGTCATATTTCAACATTACTTTGTCATTATGTACATATCTGTGTAAAAATGTATATTTTAAACATAAGTTCAACCACACTTTTAATTTTACTTTTTAGACATTAGTTAGATTATTAACTAACTTTTATAATAGTTTTCAAGTGATATAGGTCCATCCATTAGTCATTTTAATTTCCAAGCGACGAGATAAATGTGTACCTAAATTATCTTGTCTAAGAAAAACGCTTTTTGATAAACAATTCATGGACCTGTAGTGTTTTCTTAAAATTTCACTGTTTTTGCATTAAAATTTAAAAATTAGTAAGTATAAATAATATCATGGTTTCCAGTGTCGATGTATATTTTGCACAAATACTTTATTTACGGGGATTATAATTCTGCATCATAAAATATTAAATAAACGATGTCAAAGATTATTTTTAAAAATATAACAATGAAAAAATCCTTCTGCCCTTATAGAACTCTTATTCAATTATTTTCATTTTGAACAAATAAATATGTCTTAACTCCTAAGACAGTATCAATATTGTTTCTTTTACAGCGAGTTTTATTCGAGTAATTTTTTTTTTATTCTTAAAATTAAAGTTCAATGCGGGCTATATAAGGTTTTATTTTATTAATTGAACTAAAAATTAAGTCGTCCACGAGTTATCTCTATTTCTGTGAAGTCGTGTTCAACTGCCAATCTCTAGTCAGTAATTTTATCGATTTGGACTGACATGTGTTTTGTGTCCAGAAAGCCCACAGCACGGATACAAATAAAATTCCGTTTCTCAAGTGTCTAATATCTATGTATAAATGTAAACATTATGACCTAGTTAATGTTGGGATTCGCTCACACGCATTTAATTACTTACATCTAACAATAGCACCAATTAGCATCTTTGGTGCTATAGTATCTTAAGTTTTTTGATTTATTCATTAAAACCTATAGTGTATATTTATTAATTAAATACTAATAATAATTCCGTATTAAATAAACTATTGAGTATTAGTATAGGTTTTTTTTTGAATAAATTTAAACTTTAATCCCGTGCTTCTATTTTATTAAGAAAGTCGTAGCAATAGAGTGTTCGCATATAATTAAAACTTAAATTATAATCGTGTATAATCATACAGAACAATGTAGCTTTTAATTTACTATAACTAAAATCAAAATATTTGTAAACTTTTCATTCATTTCACAATAACTAAAACAAATTCTACAACTCTAGGTATATTTTATATTATGCAGTTTAGGAAAAGAAATGCAAATTTAAGCTAGTTAATAAAGCATGGTGAAATTGTATCATATAAATATTATTATAACATCTATATATAAAAAAAAAACATAGATTTAGATCTGAAAAGAATGGAATATTGTTAAAGTTAATGAGTTTAAGCATAGGGTGTAAGAAAAATAAAGTTTTATTAGAATAAATTATTCATAATCGTAATCGATTCATATAGGAAAATAAACGGTTATTTGTGGGTAAAAATAGAAATAAGTAGTAAGCAAGACGAAAATAAAAAATTAAGTGCCTTTATTAAGGCCTACGGGGGAGGGCATTAAAAGATTTCTCGGTAAAAGTTGAGTATTATTCAAACATCGCTATATGCGGAAGCACGGAATGAAATAACCATTATCATATTTAGCACAAACAATAGATTTATATTTACTATGAATAAAGATACGAGATGATATCCTTTCAATATAGTGAACTCACAAAGTCGACTGATGTCATGAATTAAAGGAAATGAGCTACCTATTTAATTTGTTAACATGAGTGAAATGTTTTGTCTTCAACAATACCTACAAACAGATAATAGTAAAATCACATAGATTACTTAAGTAGTTCTTTTATTTCGTGGCGAGTGGCATTTCTGAGTCATCTCATCAAAAACAATTTATTATTACTTAAGAATTTTCTGCAGTAAAATATTTGTCCGACAATTCCACAGAGAGTTGAAGAAGGACAGCATAAAAGAAATTCAAAGTGGAAATCTTTTAGTAAAAAATCTTTAAATATCAAAGAAATATGAATGAAATCCCTACAGTAAAAATACTTTTTTCAAGCACAAATAATTTGATATTGAATTTAAATAATAAAAAATTTGCCCTTTATGCATACACTCGTGAAAATGAAATTTTGAATTTATTACAGAAATAATATAATATAATTAAAAACAGTACTTCGGTACACACGATAAATCAGATGATACTTAAGTATTAAAATCATATGTGGACAAAACAATAAAGTGTAATTTGTTTTTATTATAGAAGTCACAAATACAAAAATCAACAATGTGGTAAATAAATGTTCAACTAGGAAATACAATTTTTGACTGATCGATAGCCATGAAAAATCCTTACATCAAAAATTGTGAAATAAAACCAACAAACCATTAATCTCAAATTACAAAGATAAGTATAATATGATAAAGGTTCTGTTTTAAGCAAGATACAAAGATTATAAAATAGAATTGAAAATTATTCAGCAATAACATGAATCTAACACATACCCAATAGTTATGGAAATATTATTATAGACATACTACGAAAGTGTCATTAATGACCGTAAAAAAATTACCCAACAAAAAACAGACCAAAGTAATCAAATATATTAATATAATAATTATAATTTCAAAATGTTAATAATCTAAAAATTATATTTTATTGTTATCTTATATTTAATCAATACTTGTCTCAATATAACTCAGGCTATATAAATCGGTACCTAGACGATTTCAAATGTCTAAAAATACCACTAAAAGATTAAAAATAATATTATGCCTGGCAAATGTAAATATTAAGTCTTGGCGAAACTTTAAAATCTTATCAGTTATTTATTTTTGACTTAAGACAAAAAATATAAAATCGATTTTGTCAAAATTTCGTATTGTTCATAATTCTTGTTTTTCCCAAATTAATAATTTTGTTTTTCACAATTATTTTGCAAAGAACCTACCTTCTATCAAATTTTTCTCTTGATATCTCCCAAATAACCAACTAGTAAAATGTCTTATCAGGCACCACCCTTGAAGTTAAAATTCAAAAGATTTTTTCTACAATAAAAATAATTGTGAAAAAATTAAATTAAATGCACAATACACATCATTTTAAAACCAATACTCCGCTCAGAATCTAAAATAATTATAATTTAAAATCTATTGTACGATTATTAAAATATTCAAAAAAGAATTATAATGGTTATCATAAAAATAAGGTAAACATTAATAATATTATAGGGTCATACCACTCACATCTAATTTTAATATAAAATAAATAATCAAAAGAGAATATTTCTATTTTTTTTTTCAGTCTATTGTAACACAATACATCCAATAATCAAATACATTTTTAACTATAGAATAAACATTATTGTGTAAATAAAAATCATCAAACTTGAAAAAAAATAATAATATTATGTATAATTCTTTAAGTCTGTATTTCTATATAAATATTTTCTGAAAAACAACATGTTTTATAGAATATCAAACGTGACAATTTTTTATACAAATCGTTAATTTATTTACAATGAAAACATAAGATATTTTCCTCGGTCGCTGTGCAAAGAAAAATGTACTTAGATTAAAAAAAAAATTACAGAAATACATTCAAATATTATAATATAACAGTTGTTTTGAAGTGTCAATGAAATAAAATAGCAAAAATGTAAAATAAAATTACATGGATACATAAATGGCTCACATTATTTAATGTTGGTAAATTCTAGATTTTTATAGAAATCAAGAAACACTTATAGTATGTTTCTATGTAAAACTAATTATTTTTGTAAATTAATGACAATCGAAACTATACTCATCTACACTATACATTCAATTAGTACTATACAATATATATCAGATGATAAGTACAGTAATTATCAACAAAAATTATACAACCTAATAACCTAATCTTTTAAATAAAGTTTGTTAAAACGTTGTCATAATTTTAATTAAATTTCCTATTGTAGTCCCATTCATTTTCTTAATACATTCATTAATTCCATCGATTGACCATGCGGGCAATAATACGTATATTCTAAAAAAGTATTATAACATAATATAATTATACATTTTTAAAATTTAATCTACAGGAGAAATGGTAGATAAAAATAATTCAGATGCTGTTTTTGGTTTCAAATTTTAAATTTATATAATTAATTATAGTCACGACAAGGTATTTCAGAAAATTACCTTCCTTTTTTAGATCCTGGAGGGGCCAAGAATGTACCTATTGGTTTTACAATACATGTGTATTGTGTATGTTTGTGATTGTGTGTGTTTTTCATTTGTGATTCTGTGTTGAGCAAGGAATGTATTAGTTTTACAACGAGGTTATTTTTTTTGTTGCGTCTCATGACACTTTTTGGACCAAAAAAGAGAAAATGCTTTAATCATTAACATTGATATTGGTTTCTGGTAGGATAATTTATTTAGTTGGTACATTTTGAGGTTAAAAGTAGAAAATTATCTGTATTATTATTTTTAATCGTGAAGAATAATCAAAGAACACGATAAAACTGGGAATATTTACGTACATTTTTTGTTGTTGTGTTATTATCTGAGTCAAATGTTTTGCTGATCCTTAAAATATTAAAATAAATCAAATATGTGATGAGACCGTTAACCATTGTTTTAATGTGAATACTTACTATTAATTCAACAATGTATCCAACTCATAATATAATGGATCAACAAAACCGAGAAGCTAATCGACATTTAAAAAGTATCAAATGTCAATACTTTAGTTTTTTTTTTTAATATTCTGAGCTGGTCGAGCAAGCTTTTGGTTTATCAATGATGTGTGTGCGTATTTACGATGTTTTTCTTTT
This sequence comes from Acyrthosiphon pisum, assembly GCF_005508785.2. Classification (NCBI taxonomy): domain Eukaryota; kingdom Metazoa; phylum Arthropoda; class Insecta; order Hemiptera; family Aphididae; genus Acyrthosiphon; species Acyrthosiphon pisum. The sequence goes on from NC_042496.1 coordinate 34,450,995, forward strand.
CAGAAAACACTTGGGTCGTAAAATAGCTCAAAAATTTAATGTTTTAACTCTGTAGATTTTAAATTGGATATAAATAAATTGTACTACCGAGAGGACATTAATTGAATTTCTCAGTTGTTTTCAAGGAAATTGTTATAAGAATGTATGAAATAAGAACACTATTTGACATATCTTGACCATATTTTTACAAAACTTATATTTGTTAACTTTGATTTAAACAATTTTTAACTATAGCGTTCCTAATTAGGAATAAAAATTAGGTCAGTACCTCCTTTTTTTTAGCATGCATTTTTATGTTTTGTAAATTTTTATTTGATTAGTGTCTTTTTTTATTGAACATATTCAATTGGTTGTTAAATATTGTATTTTTTTTTTAAATACTTAGTTAAAAATATAATCTTGTAATATCAGATATAATAATTCTACAGTCCGAATACGTAGATATAGGTTCGTTTCAGTTATTATTATTATAGTAATGTGTGTTATTAAAACATTATTACCACATAGATGCATCCTCAGGTATAAATCATAGTTTTATATTTGTGCGCAAACAAACTACACTTCGTGTTTACATGTTGTTCAAAACAGTTATGTATGTTTTTATTCCATTCGCTTTTTCCTTTAAAATGTTACATTTTCATAAATCCCAAGATATACCTTTCTCTATATTTATAAACATTAAATAATATTATATAGTAGCAGTAGCTTTAATACTCAAAGCTTTTGTGTAGTTAGGATGTGTCGATTGTATAAATCTTTGTACTACCTCTAGTGTATACGTATGCGAATTATAGGTATAGTTGAAAAAGTATACCTTCGTCCTACAGTATTTAATTTTTTAATAATAAAATTGACTAATATATCTTTTCTTTAATATGCATTAATTTTAAATTTCATTTTTAAATACGAATTCGTTTTTTTTTTCACTTAGTATTTTTTAGAGCTGCTAATCTTGAAAATATTTATTTTCTCTCTATCGACGTATAATACATTTTTAGTTTTGATTTTTATATCGTAATTTGAACCATGACCCTTAATGGAGTTTATTAAATCGAATGATGAACATTTTTTCTCGATTTTAATTTACTTGTCTCTGAGACTTATGGTTTTAACAATCCGATCAGTAATTGTATCTTTTTTTGAGCCAGTTAGTCAACTCTACCATTGGTTTGTATCCAAGAAAACGTCTACGTGCCCATTTCAACTCGGGAGTATTCCAGCTTACCAAGCCGGTTAGCGTCCAGTAAACAAAAAGCTAAAATATACCATGCCAAATATTTACTCGTCTAACAAAGTGCAGTGGAAAAATAAAACTAAATTTATAAATTTATAAATAGTTCAAAGACAATTATAATAAATTAACATTGAATAATTGTTTATTTTTTAGTTACTACATAGCAAATGAATATTGATTGTACACAAAATACTATTTATTTAATAAATGTTGTACCATTACGTATTCTGTTATATGTACTATTCTTACCATAACATCAATTAAATAAAATTTAAATAATCAATGATTATAAATTTAAGTTAAATTAGATTAGATTAGGTTAGGTTAGGTTAAATCAAATCATTGTAGTGTTTATCCTTTATAACATAAAATTTAACAATTCACTTAGCTAAACACAATTATCCTTTTTTGGTGTGCAACATTTTATTTGTGTCCTTTAAACATATACTTGTTGTTTTAGTTATGTAATATGATTAATTATATTTCATTTCAGAATTAAGACAATATTATAAAAGAATTAAAATATGATACATTTTGATTAATAACATAAATAACAATACAAAACAAACAATTATAAAATATCAAAAATTAATTTAAAATCTTAAGTACTTAATTTGAAGATTGAAGATAGTAAATTTGATTTAGTTTGTACTTTTAGAGTCAAAAGTAAAATAATGTCCAGTAACTATTTAAATAATCGGTAAGAACTAACAAATAAAGGCTGTTATAAACATGATTATTAACAAAACAATAGTTTATGACAAAATACATTTTGTGATTTTGTGATAATTTGTAAAGAATAAACGTAAAACACAAACATGAAGACTTTTAAAATATTATATTTTCACTAATATTATTCGTGTAAGAACTATCAATGGATGATAAAATTTTCAATATATTTTGGATTTGCTTTTTGAGGTATTGTCGTTCTTAGTTCAAAAAGCTTGGACATTGAATACAAGTTTACCCCAACTTTTTATCATTGTAATACAAACACTACTTACTATACTTCCAAAAATTGAACCAACTGAATTTTGAATATTAAAATTAAAATTTAAAATATAACTGCAATTTTTTTTGTAGGAAAAATTAATTTTCGGATGATACTTATATATTTAGTTGAAAATAAAGTTAACTATTTAAAATGTAACTAATACGTAATTGTTTAAATTTACTGTCAACTAAAGTACAATATTCATCCAGATGTATTATTTAGATATATCACTAAATATTAAAAATATATAAAAAAAATAAATTTCTTTCGTTGAATTTCTTATTTTAGTTTAAAAATTATGTAAAAAAATCCCAAATATCGGATGTCGGTGTAGTCAATTTTGGCAGTTATATTACTGCTTTTAATTAAAATATTGTTTAATTTACTAAGCTACAGATGTTTGTTGTTGTAGTAAAGTGTTTTATTATGTCTGTCTTCGATCAACAAAATAATTAAAAGCAAATAAATATTATAATAAGATTCCGTTTTAAAAATAGTTGTTCATACTTGAATTTTTTGTATTGTGCCTACCAAACCTAACTTGACACGAACGCAAATGTTATGGTCGTCATTTAAAGCTTCGTGGTGTATAATATAGTCTTATAAAATAAAATTTCATGACTATTGGCATATAGTTTTATTAGATAAAAACTTATGTTTTTTTTTCACGATTGAATAAACGGGATGTTTTACGAGCCACCGCGTGTATCTACCTATACTGTACAATAATTATCAAAGAGTATTTAATTAGAAAACTTATTGCATTGTGCTTATTTACATAATCAAGATATCTAATTAAAAATAAATTTGCAAATTTTATAATATTTAACTTAAACTTCAGAACTTTGAACAATTATTGATTATCCCGTATATATTTCAACGACAGTACCTATGTGCGCAATGAGTAAAATAATAATATATTGTTAAACACACCACTGCCTAAATGTGTATAGGTCGCGATTCAGCGGTGTACTTAGTGGTGACTATAGTGTTCCCTGGAGATCGATTTTGGACCCAATTTTGTTTCTCGTATTTATTTAAGACTTAAAGCTTACGCCTTCATAAATCAATTTCACTTTTTATGTTAGTGGCATTTGATTAAATATGTAATATAGTTTATAGTTACATATTATTGTAACATACTAGTAATAATGAAAGACACTAAAAACAAAACAAATCATACATAGGCACTTTTAATATATTCAGGTGCTCTATATTATTATCTGGATGACTAATATGAATAGGTATATATGTTTTTGACATATAGAAATTGAATATACAAAATATAAATAAACTTATTACGTCACAAATATTGTTACTATCAAACAGTCACCATTGATTTTTAATTACGTGACCAGACAATTAGTTTATTATTATACATCGTTGAATTACTTTTGTTAAAATAATTTGACTCAAAAAGAAATTTAAACTTTTTTAATAATATATTTGTTTTACCGAAATAAAACTTTTCACCAGATTTTGATAGAGAAATTAAACATTTTATTTTATAAGGCGTTCTTCAAAATTATTAAGAATTCTCAGCGATAAGTTTGGAACGTTTAACAATTGCTTTACATTTAAATAATAAAAGTATAATAATAGGTATTATATTATAAACGTTTACTGAATCATAGCAGTAAACAGTGTTGAATACAGTTTTATCTAAAATATGTAACTTTGCCTGTGATATACCGGTGTATGAAAATGCTGCAATAATTAATACCTCGAAACTCGTACTGTCAATAAAATATTAATATATTGTACAACTATAAACTGGAAATATAATTTCCAAGTGCTGAAAAGAAGATACAATTATTTCGATTGCGATTAACTCTGTTCAATGCTTTGAAACCGACGTATTATTATTATTTACTAGTAATGCAATTCAAATTCACGTCAGAGGACGAGTGACAAGACAAGAGACCACTAATCAATTCTTTCAGTTTCTGCATCTTGAATGTACCTACGCAGTATTGAACCAGATAGCTAAAATACAAAAATAAACGGACGCCGAACAATATCAAAATTTGAATTTTCTCCAAATAAAGATAAAGAAAATTAAACCCTTTTAACATAATTATCTAGATATTTTTATTTTTATATTTCAATAGAAACACGACACGCAGGTGCGTTTGTGTGTGTGTGTGTGTGTAATTTATTTGTTGGTTTCCTAAAAAAATATACCAAACAATAAATAGGTAATTAGTTCCGGCCATGCCTTTTTAAATGTACACTCAACAATATGATATCCTTACTGTACGATATTGTTTACAGTTGTCAACCATAACAATAATATAAACGGCAACATATTTATTTTCGAAAAGGGGTGGCTAATAATATTTGTACGGAATTCGATACATAATTTACCGTAGCAAATCAAACCAAATTCGAGATAATCGTATTGCCTGCGTTTATATTTATCTCAAATGATAATAATTATTATTATTAGACCATTTCCTTATTAATATTATCTTTGTGAGACAATGCGACGAAGCGGTTTTATCCAGACAATAATGTATTTACGAATAATCCATGGCATTATCAATCCACGACGACGACGACGACGACGCCGAACCCTCTGCGGAATGTCGTAAAACTCGTCTAATATCGCATATTTTTGTCTCGTAACTTATCGAACTATAGCTGCCGGTATATACCACCGACATGCCGTTTTGTTATTTTCCGTGTACGACATTATTTCGCCTAGAACCACTGTATACGGTATAAGTCGGACAAGCATCGAGCTGTCTACGCCAATAATATCACAGGTCTCGGGTACGGCCCGAACACCGTTGATATAGCGAAGCCTGGCGGCGAACGGTTCGCCGTAAAGCCGCTGAATGAGGGGTTGAGTATTCGCGCCGGTTTTCCACCCCCGTAGTGTGATTTTTCGCCGGGTCCTCGCCAGTCAGAGCAACACTTCGCGTGCCGTTTTATCTGATCGCGTTCGTCGAAATACATTTTACAAACGTACACATGAACTAAAAAAAAAAAAAAAAATACGCACTGGATTTTAAAATCATATCGACGGAGTTAAGTGCGTTGACCCCCGCAATAAGTAGTAATATTTTAGAGCAACCTTGGTTTTCGGTATTTTTTTTTTTTTTTTATAGTCACCTAACTCAGAGGCGTACTGTGAAATCGTTTTGTGCTTGTGCATTTTTGTGGTTTTTTTCTTTTCGTCGAACCGAAGAATAACTACCAGACATAGTTTCAACGTAAAAACGTGTCCATTGTAAGTACCTACCTGCAATAAAAAATGCAAAATTTAAAATTAGATTTTCATTCCTTGGAATGTTTCAATTGATAATTAGAATGTTTTATTTATACTGGAATAATTTATATTGACGTTAGACAACAATACCATTTAATTAAGAATAAAACGAGGACATTTCTTTAGACCAAAGTAGTTACTCAGTTGAATAAGATAATTATTATTATTTGCATAATTTATTTTATAATATATCACATTTGTATATACGTCAGTTTACATACAATATACGATTTAATAATTTCAATAAATATTATACCTAATATAAATATAGTTAATTCATAGATTTGTACAGTTATTAGAATATACATTTAAAACAATAAAAAAATGACAATGTTTAGTTCAAAATTGAATACTATAAATAATATGTTAATTTTAAATGATAAATATATATTTATCATTTAATTATTTATCAGTATCACTCATTATTATTTACAATGAGTAAAATTAATGTATTTAATAAATGGCATGACACATATAAGTGAGTAAGGACATTAACCATTAGTAATCACCCAAGAGATGACAATATTAAACTCATACAAAATTTTATTATTTTTTAATTGTATTTGTTATGCGTTAATTCAATTTTATTTGGAGATCGAGATTTAAAAATTAATCCAATTCCATGCAAAAATAATCGAACAAACTAAAAATTATAACTTTTTTTAGTGACGTTGGTTGTTTTTTGACTAAATCAATACATATTTAATTTAGGTAGGTACTTAACAAAAGTGCTGTCATCGAAAAAACAATAATAACATTTCTTCATATGTTCTAAATCGATGACTTGACTAAAATTATACTCATATTTCTTGTACAGATATTTTGTTTCACACCATTCAACTTTTGAGTTCCATAGAACTCTAAGAAAACAATGATCCTGAATCAAAATAGTACTATGCCCAAAATATCACCATACTAAGAGTGAAACAATTATCATATTATTTTGTATATTAAGAGAGTATAGTGAATTGATTTAAATCATTTGTATTTAATATGACAAAATATATTGTTACTAAAAAGTTAACAGTGATCATTTTAATTCACTGTATATTTTAATAAAATTTTAAAAAATGTATATTTCTTACAATGTCAATTTTGTTTGTTTTTATTTGTCGTCGAAAAGCTGTATTTTAGAGAAGTTGTAAATAACTTGAAAAATTAATTAATTTCAGTTATATAACTTGAGACTTCATTAAAGTTGTTACTGTTAAGTTCACAATTTGTGTATAAATAACAAATTATTGGTTTATAATTATGTAGCTACAATTAATATTGGTCAAGTCATTCAAATAAATTGTATGTAGGTAAGGAAAAATAAATATTGGAGATTAAAACCAATAGTAAAGTTTATACTATTTTATTCCATTCCATTTGATTGCATTTTTGCATAAAAGAAAATTATTATAATTTTAATCGTGCAAATAATTACAATGTAAAGTCTATAGGTATTTTAGTTGCTGAGTTATGTTACGAAGTAATTTTTTAACCTTAGCTCATTATAGAGTATCTATACCCATAGTTGAAAATAAAATTTAATCTATGACAGTTAGTTTTTGTAGAAATCGTATACCTGATAACGAAAGGCTTAAGTGCGTTATTGTAGATGTAAGAAAAGAGAAATTGGAACAACAATTTTCTTTAAAATCATCAATACATATTTTGAATTGTTAACGCTACGCCTAATGACGAAGTATGTGCACGGTTGATAGCGGGAATTTACGCAATGGATGCGGCGACGATAGAAATATATTATTTCTGATTTGAGTGTTCAGATGATGGGATTAGTTGAGTGGAAATTTGAATAAACGGAAGTATGAGTTTATTTTTTCCTTGTCTGAGTAGCTATGATTTGAGTTTTGATTTTCAAGTTAAGAACGGTTTGTATAATATATATTTTATTATAAATTGTAATACTTTTAAGTTTTAGCTTACAGTGTTGTTTTTGGCCCACAAGCAGCATTTATTGACGTAATAATTTTAAAGAATCATAAAATGAAACAGATAATAATATAGTTTGAGAGTTTTATACAACATGAGTGATATAGTCTGCTATATACTGCTGGTCGTGTAATGTAATATATTTTATAATAATATTTAATGAAAATAATATCTACATTAATGAATACCCTTACTTTTTTGGAATGTTTTCGATAACAGTTTTTGTATGGTTATAATATAATAAAAACTTGAAACTCGCCTGCCTATGTAAATGTAACTTATTTTAGGTATCTAGTACACAATTAAATTGAACTTAGTTTATTTAAAAATTGAATGCCTCCATATTTAAAACGAAAATTATATTTTCTTTAGGAGTGAAAAACTATAAATTTCAGAAATCAAAACAAAACATGTTTTGTTTGAACATATTTATAACTAAAATGATAACCTATTCATGTTGATGATTGACTAGTATATAATTGTATACGTAATCTGCTGCAATATAATATTTTAAGTTTAACGTCCATGCAACCGCTAAGTTTGGCAGGGAAAACCAAATATGTATAAAAGTTCCATAAATTGTGATAATAATATAGAAAATATGATAACATCAAGAGAATCGGGCACCTGTTTATGTTCTTTTAGATTGAAATGATACCAATATACAGTTTAATTGATTGATTCTTTTTGAATATTATACGCCCTTAATTTTGTCAGTTATAATGATGATTAGTTCGTAGTTGTGACAGTGGTGTATATGACTTGTATATTTTATACTGATTAAATCTAAATCAGACGGAGAGAGATACTTTTAGTATGCAATTTTGGTCATCAGCAGCTATACTGTGTTATTGTACAACGTGTTGAATGATAATTATAGTTTTCACAAAAAATGGTCAAAGCAATATGCAATATGCATGGTCATAATGATTAATGAAGTGCCATCTATTCACTTTTTTTTTAGTAAGTTATTTCATTAAATCTATTGAATAATATCATTACCAGACTGAAAAATAAATTATATTGAATATAAAAGTAATAATATCGTCTTCAGATATTTAACATATTTAATATTATTTGGGTACACTTACTGCAAACTGTTAAAATAATGATATTTTATCTCGGTTTATACATTGAGTGAAATGTTTGATATTTTAACATGATTTAACTTTTCACCCACTGCTTATTGGAACCCTTTTGACCACAGTAGGTGGAACGGATTTACTTATTTGATTACTAGGGCTTGTGCAAAGCGTATTACTATTATTATCCGTAGATCAAACTTAAAACAATGATAACTGAACAAAACGCAACACTAGGGCGTCCATGATTACAGTAGAAATCCAAATCACGGTTCAGATACAAATTTAAATAAATTGTTTTGAATAGTAGAAGACAATAAATTATATAGATATAACTTATTCTTAATGTTTTATTCCGTCATAAAAGTGAACATCGAATAATATTCAAACGATTAGTTAAATCATTTAATGCTAAAAGCAGATTAAAATCATTAACGTTTTTGTCATTATTCGATTTATAAAAAAAAAAACGATTCTGAGTTGAGTGAGAAATGTATTGGTAGAACATTGGTGTTTTTTTTGCTTATATACGGTGACACTTTTTAGACCAATAAAAATGATTTAAATTTCTACATTGATAGTAATTCATGTCATTTTCGGTAGGAAATTTTATCTAGTTGGTAGGTATACTCATTGAAGGTAAAAATTAAATTGTTATAGTCAATTTTGTTCGATAAGTAAATCTTATTTTTATCGAAGTAACGAAATGGTTCTATGGATGAATTTACGTATTTTCATTAATTTGTTGTTCGTTGTAAGAATTAAGATGGTTATAAGGTAAAGTAATATTAATGTTACGTGACTCGTACATAACTAATTATTTCTCTGAAGAGGTATTTGTATAATTTTTTAGTTATACTTGGAGAAATGCAGAAGTTGTGTATCTATTTAGTGCTTATAAAGTTATAAATTTGTACAGAACCCACATGTTATGGCCAGCATTATTGGCAATACTAAATATACGCCATTTTATGAATTGTGTTTGTGTGTATTATTCATGGTTTTATTGTATCTACCAAGTTCAATTTAATCAACTTGAACTGATTAATTTGAATTAGTTAATTTTTAAAAACTTGCATCACTGTTGCGTTATTTAAACATTTGTTTTCTATATGCAAAACATAAGATAAATACTTTAGTAATGTGTAGTATATTAGTTATAAATATTATTAAATTGGTGAAATTTGATTACAAATTACAATAATTAGGATTATAATAAGGAAGTAAAATATTTTAATTACTTGTATGAAGTGTCATAAACAATATTTTTAATATACCTACAATATAATCAGTTGTTTCTTAACGGATGTGTATTTCTGTAACTCCATTCTACTATTTTTATTACATGAGATAAATGTTTGTTTTAAAATCCCTGAAAACATTTATGTAGATATATAAATCACTCAGTAGTATACAGACTACCAGCTGTTTTTGTGTTCCTAATGAGTAATGTATAAAGAAATTTAATAATTTTTTTTAGACATTTGTACACATTTTTCATACACCATAAATAATTGGTGAACTGCAGTTTTTTATCATACTATTAATTAGATATGACCAGCGATGTTTTCACTCTTAGTTGGAATCTCTTCATGAATAATTTTTTAAAACATTAAAAAAATTTTTTTTTGTTGTTTTTGTTGTTGTTGATTATTATTGTTTTTCCGGTGTAACTTTTTCTTTTAAAAATGTTTAAATGATTAACATTTTAACTTACATAATATTATACTAAGACTTAAGAGTGTTTACACAATTTACAGTTAAAAGACAACTTGTAAATATGTCAGATTTTAAAATTATATCCTTCTTCAATATGTATTACTATAACTATATTATACTATTATTTTTTTTAAAAACATTTTCATATAATTACATTTATATGAATATATTTAAGTGTTGCAGTTACCTACGTCGGAGTAAATGACAAAGGTGTAAATTAAAAAAAGAAATTGTTTGTAACAAATTTCTGTAGTAGTAGTGAATATAATAGTCTGATATACCTAAATTTACTATGCAAATATCCCTAAACACTGTTTTTTTTTTTTAAATACATTTCTTTGGAAATATTTTATGGTAGATTTAGATTATCTATCAATATTAGTTCTACATAGGAATTATATTTTTACAATTAAGTGACAAATGGTTTACATCATAATATTATGGAGTTTAGTGAGAATACATTGAAAAAACGAAAGTATATTATTTATTATTATTTCAATGTTGAATAACTTGTATCTATTACAGAATCGTTAATATTGTGGTTTTATTTGAATTATAATATCTAGTTAAATTATAGCTCAGCGCGGCGTAGTGACTGAAATCAATCACGAAACGTGATATAGAGTAAGCAATGGCCGCTGCCACTAATTCTCGGATAGGTGACCACCCGGGTCCATATGGAAAAAACCTTACTACATATAGACGTGTGGCCAACCAATCATACCAAGTGCCAACCATACCAACCGTTCCAACCCTACCAACAGTAACCCCTACAAAGCTAATGGTCATAGCTGCCAGGAACTAGACCAATAAAAAAAAAAAAATTTTAATTAAATTAGTTAAATTAAATAAAACAATACAATTAATTCGCGAAATCACATTAATAAAATTGATAAAATAAATGAATAAATCTACTATAATTGTATATATTAAAAGTAAAAAACCAGTATTGTATACGATAAAAACATATAGTCCCATAGTTAGCAGGCCGAAGCGTCATTAATAATGACAAAATAAAAAGTATAAAAAGTAAGTGAAAATTGTATAATAAATTATTTTTACTTTGCAAAAATGGAGCAATGGTTATACAAATATATTTAAGGAGTGGTGTATATATCAGTTTAACACAAAAAGACAAAAAATAATAATAATAGGTAGTTAATGTAAAAATAAATTATTCTTAAACAAAAAAAAAGCTTGATTTTTAAACATTTCATTTGTTCATTGGGTTTTAATATAAACTGAGTATTTTTTCCTATTCTAACTTTTGGGTCAAAGCAAATACAAAAAAAATAATAATTTATTAAAAACTTTTTACTGTTTTACCATAGTATTTTGTGATAATCTGAAATCAAAAGAATAATACATTTGGCAAACAATTTAAAAACATCTTGTATTTTGCATAAACGTTTTCTTAATAAGTTTCAAAGAAAATTTGAGAGGAAATGAATCATTGTGGCCATATACTGAACGATGTCTAAAATGTATTATTTTCCAAGTCGTAAACATTAATTATACCAAGATTGCTCCGGAAGAGTCATTATAAAATATAATTTATTGCCAAACCGATTCATTAGGGTGTTTAATTGCTTCACTGAAAACGAGATGACAGCTGACCAAAAATCAATTTTTTAATGAGGTTTAAACGTATTTTTACTACGCAAAGTAATTTTAGACTTTTTACACGCGCGAATAATATTAATAAGAAAAAGCTTTAATATTTCATTGAGCAGTGCCGCCTAACGTTTTATAGAAATACTGAAATAATATCAACAACTCGAAACTTATTTTAATTTAACATAATCTTTGAATGTATACCTAACGTCCTAATTACGATTCGACGAATTACATTTTATCCTTGTACCTTTCTTTTATAGTGTGTAAATATACGAGTATCGTTTAAAATTTTATTTAATGCAACATTTTTAATAATATTAAGATAATTAAAAATATATTTTGCTTTATTATTTCAACTAAAATATTATATGGGTCGTGTGATTTGTTTGATATTGTTTTGATTTAAAAATATACTCCACACCAAAGCATTACATAACACCATGTGAAACCTTACGATATCGAATAGGAATTAAAATTAGTATTACACAGAATGTTTAATGTGTATTTTATTGAAATATTAAAGGTCTCAAGTAACACGTGAAATAGGTACCCATACAGTTTAGTAGTTGTATCGATTTATAACGCATTTTTAGATTGATTTTGTGACGATATTTATTCACGTCGCTATAATAATAATATTATTCATAAGCAGAGAAAAAAAGTGTTAAGATAATATTCTTCAATTTCCATATCCTTAAATTGGTTTAAACTTTAAATTTAAATTAGTTATTATATTGGTTTCTATGAATAAACGTCTCATTACTTTTGTCAATTTACCAAATTAGTGTCATTCAAAAACGTCTACATTGCACCAACTATCTATCTTATCTTTATTATTATACTCTCCAGTGTCACTCGAGACAAACTTTTATTCTATGTTTCAAAACGATTACTTAGCCGACGAAACCCACCCTTGCCAAGTGCGTTTCATAAAAGTAACAAACTTTTTTTTATTACAAACCCGAGTACAAAAAACGAAACACTTCGTAAAAAAAAATAAAACCTTGATGCTCGTTGGAATATACTGAATAACCTTTGACCATGGCCATATTACGAATATACCTGTGCTCAGCCAATCAGATGAAAATGACAAATATTTCTATGCGTATGAATTTCAAAGCAAGCAATACTCGAGAAAAAAACCTTAAAAATCGTTCGATACATTTTTCACATATTATTTAGCAATATCATTGTAAAAATATTAAATTTCTACTCTGAATCACAAAATGTATTATACGTCAGAAGTTTTTTTTCTTTTAACACGTTTTCTAAATACCAATTTTGGCCTCACAAAGCTTGAAAAAAATCCATACAGTATTTTTATAATAGATTGTATACGGATTGTACTTACCTAATTTAAAAAGGTTATTTCTCTAGTTTTCTAGGAAATTGTGATAAAATGGAAACAAACAGTGAAATAAGCAACTATTTTTTACAGAACGTTAAGCCTAGCTTTACTCAGAATTTCACTCAGGCAACAAATATTTATCATTATTTTTAATAACGATAATTTAATAACTATTAAATTAAATTAATTAATAATTAATAGTTAATTTTACAATAATTATTATTGTAAAATATAAACTACTTATGGGAAATGATCACAATTATATTTTAATGTAATTATATGGCTAAAGTTTGTAATAGTTGTTTTATCTACTATTTTAACATAATAATAGTATATTGTATACATTTGAAATTACAGGCATACAGACAAGCAAAGTGTATCACCAATTTTGTCCCAATGCATACCTACGAATTATATACAAGCTTCGGCATGACTTTTGCCTAAACACTCACATTAACGTTATAATATCTATTTGAATACATAATTAAATTAAGTAATTTAACAATAAAAATACTTAAATTAAACAGAACTTGCAAAAAATATATTTTTAATAAATAAACATTTTTATTTTTTAAGTGAACATGAAATATATAATATGTATCATGAAATCAGCAAGGTTAAAATAATAAAGTTATTTTTATATTTACTTATGTATAATTTAACCACGAGTCCATTATGTCCATAATATATCTTACAATAATTATACTTAAATATAGTATAAATATTTAAGATGGAATATTATCTAATACAAAGACAATGCCTACTCAAATATTATAAGTATAAAAATATTATTTTTCAAACGCAAAAAAATTTGAGAAAATTGCAAAAAAAAAAAACGATACATTGCAACAATTTTAAAATCTATTTGAACTTTAAATCCTAAGATTACCTATCACTTCTTCTCAATACAACCCATTTACCTATTCCTAACCAGTACTTACTATCATCGAAATACACATATTGAAATTATATTGACGGTCTAGTATTATAAAAATGATTAAAACAAGTTAAAAGACAATTGTGAATAAGCCTTAGTGATTTACTTATCTAACAAAGAAACCATAACTTTAACTTTTGGCAATTTAAAACTATATTAAACAAATAGTAAAATTTATTTGAAAAATGCAGTCCCTACGTTTTTTAACCACCTATTGAAATTATCTGAATTATTAAAATACATTGTTCCATTGATTATGAATAATAATGGACGACCATGTTACAAGATACGCCGCCGGGTTCTGGATAATAACACCAGGATCCCTAGTAAATTTAGTGCAGCGTATTTTGTACCGCAGTGAGCAATCTATAGTATTCATAATCAATGATTGTTGTTAGGCTTGGTTTTAATGGGAAAAAGCCAAATATTTTGTATGTGCTAAAATAGTATTATATTGTTTTATAATGATATTGTCGTAATGAAAAATTGTTATAAATATTAGTATAAATTATATTTCCATAGGTATAGGATTTTACATGGTAACAATTTTACAAAATTACTTGTTAATTACTATGTACCTAATACGCTTATAACGGAATAGTTCAGTAACAACTGATTTTTCCGCTATAATAATAGAGTTTCCGTTATAGGGATACTAAAATATAAGGGATATACGTTATACGGGACTCTTGTTATTTTCAGTTGTAAGGAGATTTCTGTCTGATAGGGCCATAGTGGGTCCGTTATGAAGGGTTTTTACAATATATATATATAATTATAAATAGTTATTTGTATTGCAACTCATTATCTACAATGTCATCAACATGAATTCAAACTAACTCTGATTTGATCAAATACACTATTAATTAATTTTAGATTCTGAACTGAGCTAAAGAATGTATTGATTTTACAATGATGTGTTTTTTTTTCAGTCATCAACATTTTGAGTAGTAAAAAGTAGTTCCGATTTTCGAGATTAGGATTTTTGATATAAAAACGAATCTAGTTGGTACTTTTTTGAGGTCAAACTTCCTAGAAGTTTTAGAAAACGTCAAAAAAATCAAAAAAAAGTGAAAAAATAGTAATTTTTACCCAAAACCAAATTTTTTTTTTGGTGTAACTCGAAAACTAATAACCGAAGACCTTTGAAATTTTCACCAAATATTTAAATTAGTATTTTATACGAATGGTTAAATTTTCGAAATATTTTGATTCTTTTTGTGCTAATTATATTTCTTGTGCCTTAATTTTTTTTTTTAAATTATTCTTAGTATAAACTTTTTACCTGGTAAAAAAGCTTGAAAATTTAATGCAAGGTTGCATGCCCGCTATATAAAAAACTATCCATACTAAAAACATATTTATTTTAAAAAAATTTCTCTACATTTGCCATAATATGATTTTTATTTTTTATTCATAGAATTTCTGCATGCCATTCTTGAACATTTTTATTGTCCTGAGGAGTGTTCCCCGAAAGATGAAATCCATAAAAAATAATACATTATACAATAAATATAATATTAATGTAGATATTTTGATTCAATAGTTCATTATTTACGTTAAATTTTGTTTATTTTATTTTATACTAGCTGATTCCGTGCACTTCGTTGCCTGTTAAATGTACCAACTCTATATGACTCAAACTTTTTTCAGTTCGTTATTTTATATTCGGTGTATGGTGTTCAAAATATATTTTAACTTTTCCGTTTCCCGCAATAAAAATTCTGATTTGCAGCAGTATATTATCAGGTAGGCAATCTACCTACGGTAGATCGCGGACCCCGTGCTGTTTGTACGTAAGTGTATGATTTAACTCTAAAGTATCAAAGTTATACCAAGTTTGTCATATTCCATCTAAAGAGGATTAATATAATCGATTAACACAAAATCCTAACCTAACATAACTACTAATATCAGATGAATAAAAAAAACCAAATTTAACCATTTTTAAATTAGTCTGTCTTCTTCCCACAGGTCTAATCTACACACAAAAATTAATTGATATAATATATATGTTATATGTATATATATAATATATTGACAAAAAATAATAATACAAATCAACAAATATGCCCGGTTTACCAATAGCAACCAATATATAATACACTGTTGCGCCACTGTAATATTTTTGCATCCAGATTACCTACTTTTCCGGTAGATTTTCTTAACATTTTCTTTCGCAAAAACTTTGTCCTTACAATTATGAACATCTTAAAAAAAATTTGAGCCAAATCGGTACGGCCGTTCTCGAGTTTTAGCGAGACTAACGAACAGCAATTCATTTTTTTATATATACCTATATAGATTATTCAGCATTGTACATGGGTTTAAAATGTTATTTACGGACCCTATTTTCCATTTAACTATATTACTCAACTAAAGTCATTTTTAAAGTGATATATTTTATCATGAGATTGTTTTCATGTTCTTCGATAAATATTTTTCTGTACACACTAATTATAGAGATAAATGATAATGCTTGTCATCGAGTATATTAAAATGCAATAATGTTTGGAATATTCGATTACAAAGTGCATATTGTTGACGTACGTAACATTTAGGTAATTTAGTATTCAAATTATAATTATGTACCTATATATTTAATAATTACCAGCATAGGTTATTATATTATATTCATTTGAATCTAATAAACAATTTCAAGATATTATTTTTCACGACGATTTCTGTAATTATTATTTGGCTGCAAAAAAAAAAAATAAAAACATTAGTCTTTTCTCTTCTCATTAACACGTTTGCGCCTATACTTCATAAAGAACAATACACCTGTCGCCTGAAGAGTAATGCTATGGAATACATTTATATGAGAGTTGAAACCGTGTCACTTGAACTCTGATGTGCTGAATAGTGTTTAATATTTTATGACAACTGTGCGGGAAATTGCACGCGTCTAGTAAACCTGTTTTTTGAACAACATTTCTTTATGGAAATATCGTGAGCTTTATATATCTTTCTAGAAGGTAAATATTGAGTAGGTATCAGCGCGTGATATCAATAATAACAAGTAATGGTTGGCTTTTAATGAAAATTAACTGAATTAACTGAACTAGACATTCAGTATAAAAAAATGTAATAAAATAATAATACTTTATATAATTAATTTTATTTAATTCCCCTAAATAATTCCTCGATTTTTAGTAAAAGCTGTTTCTTATGAATGTTTTATAATAAGTTGCGTACGTATTTTCAATTCTGAGTGTAGAGTTTGTTAAAATATAGGTACCTACTTTATGTCACAAAGTAACTTGAACCATACTATAACTGCTACTACGTTGTACACTTGCACTTGAAATTGAAAATCTCAGAATATTGCATTAATTAAAAAGAGATCAGTAATAAATTAAAGCCCAAGAATAATTTTTTTAAAAACACTTCAAATGGAACATATTTGTTGTAGTGTAATAAATGTGTTGTACCTACTCCCAATTAAACAAAATATTGAAACTCGTAATCGCCAACGATGTTTTCCACTCTGATTATGAAAATTCGTAGTAAATATTACACAACTTGAAATGCATGCTTATGAATAATAAATTCCTCGCTCTAAATCTATTGTTACAATGTGTGTATTTACTTTTGAACTTTATATACATTAAATAAAAGGGTTAATTGTTCAAGTTTTTCCAGTATTTTTTTAAATTTATACTTATACAATTTGTATCTAGGTCAAAAGCTTGAATATTGAATGCAAGCTTCGTTATAAGTTAGCAATTAGTACCTACTATTGAAATACATTTAAAAATTCTGAAAGTACAGGCTCAATATTTGTTTACTTAGTTAAAGCGTTTGAAATTAAAATTTCGAGGAATTTATTTTTCCAAACATAATATTTTCCTCAATTGATCTTGGCTATGTAGTTGTGGTTTAAAAAAGGTCGATACCACTCCGCTATGCAGCGTAGGGTATAAGTTGGTCACTTTAATGTATGATTTTAAATTTGAATTAAATGATATAATATCGTTGAAACAAAAAAGATTCTTAGAGGCGATGGTCTGTCAGTCAGCATAATATGCTAAGAAATAACTAAGCTCGTTATTGTAACTAACGTAACATTAATGTAACGTTACATTATTCTTCGTTAAAGTATCAGATTCTTATTTCGTCAAAATTTGAGCTTAAAATATTAATAAAAAAAACTGTGTTTATATATTTATTTAGATTTTTTGTGACAGTACAAAATACTAATGAGACACCTTGTATCGTTGATAATATGTTTGATTTTATGAATAATGCTATAAAGTTAAAAATAGCTTGAAGAACTATTTGAGAAATATTAATTTTCTATAAAATGTTTTAAGTTAAATTGTAAGTCTATCTGATGAACGCTGTATAGTTAAAAATAAAAATATCGTGTTATCTATGAAGCTAACTCTATATTTGTTTTCAAGTTTTTTAAATTACTTCATCCCGCCGCTACTTACCTTTATAATCTAATATCTATGCCTAGTCTATAATAAACCGAAACTTGATTATTATTATATTATAGTCAGTCATCTTATGTATAAGATTTGAAAATAATAAATTGTCTGAAACTAAATAAATAAATAAATTATATTATCTTAATATCTTATGTAAATTTATTATGTTTAGACTTTTGTAGTTTAGTCACATAATATCTTACGATTACCTACTGACAAATAAAATATATAAATATACGAAATACAATACGTTTTATTTTATAAAATAATAATAGTATATTGTTTTTATATTATTGTATTGCTAGAAGAATACACGAAATCACAATAGAATGCAATTAAAAAAAGAAATGTTCGATTATTTCTGAAGACAATTTCGCGTGTTTTAGGGTGTTAAAAAATAGGTTTAAAGTGTACAAATCTGTCGTTTTTGTCAAAGAGTTAATAAATCATGTTTATTTCTTCCGAAAAGGTTTGTGCTTCTCTCGGAAGATCACGGCCTCAGGTAATTGGATTTCGCGACGTCGAAAGATGGATTGGAGTAAAACGAACTGCCTCCAGCTTTTGTTTTTGCTCAATGTGAGTGACAAAAAAAAAAAAAAAATTATGAAATCGGATATGAGATCCCATATTTCTTTTTTTTTGTAATTTTTGTGCAAAGTAGACAATCTCGTAACGTAACTACGTGCTATGTTTTACTAACATTGAATGTATGGGTATTCAACACACGACGATAATAATAATATATTATTTAACTATCATTCACTGTGGTAATATTCTTTTGTCAGAGAATAGAGAAGGCATTTTTTTATCATTATTTTAATTTCTCATTCACTTTTGTCGTTTTAATTTATAGCTATACCGCGACGAGTAATATTGCATTTGTCAGCTTTCAATTTCATCTGAAAAACACATAAATCGCGGCGATTGCATAACAAATGGGTATAGTTTGTTCGTTTGTTAACTGTTTTTTTTTTTTTTTTTGAATATAGAGCGATGAATTTTACCACGTAGTCGAGAGTTAAATTTCTTGAATACTTAATATTTATTAATATTATTATTGATAAAATAAATTAAAAAATGGTTTAAAAAAAAAAAAAAAAAAACATTTATGTGTAGGTATCAAAAAAAGAAACCATAGATCCCTTTAAAATACAATACAGGTAAACGTAATACGTACATTATAGTAAATCATGTACGCTGATTATCTATACGCTGTAACATTTTTTTATTTTTTCTTACTACGAATACCATGTACCTACATATTATATTTCTGGTATTTTGAATGTTTAACATTTTAGTCTCTATCTATGTGTCAGTAGTAATAATATAAATGACGAAAATTCGCTGTTGATGACAAAGGTAACTGACAGTTGCCACGTTCTTTATACAATGGTTTTAAAATCAACCCGCACTGCTGTATGTAACACGAGCACTGCACCATCACCGCAAAGACTTGTGTTTTTTTCATCAAGTATTTTTTAGATTTTTTTGGGGTCTCTTGGGTATTAATATAATAGGAAATAGGAGCCCAGATAATGCGAGCACAAAGTGCCCGCACGTAAATGTGGACTCGTACCTACGGAGAATAAGACCATGCGGCGCCGGCTATTGTCATAAGAGGTGAGGGTTCGTTTAAAACTTTCTAATTGCGGATGTTTAGAGGTGCTGTATTGCGAACGATACGCCCAAGTCGTTAATAATAACGTGCCATTCCCCTCTTCGCCCTTCGACCATTGTGTGATAAATTGGTAAAGCACGGCCAACTTATATAAAAGCAAGAAGAACGCGGATAAGTTACTTTTTATTTTATTATTTTAATATTATATGTTTTTCTTTGAAGATACTTATAAAACAACTGTTTTAGCGTAATTAGCAAACTTCACGATGATAAAATGTTGCACACTTACAATATTATATGAAACTTGTAATGAACCTTATTTTTTTTTATAAGATGACGGATAAAAATACAATTTTTTAAACTATCCCTTTGATCTGAATATTTATAATTATTATACATAATACATCATAATACTTTATTTCACCTTAGGTTTCTTAACCCCCCCACAAACTGTTCTAGAAACAACAACATTTTTTATTTTATTCATAGTAAAATTAGTTTTATAATCAAGATCCTTCGTTCGCGCGTCAACATTGTCCACGACACATAACGTGTTACTTTCGCTCCCCTATTTTACTGTATTCTCTGTTTTCAAACTCTTTGCAACGCTGCAAATATAATGTAATATTATAATAAAAGAAAGCAATCTTCCAAACAATCTCAACAAACTAAAATCTGTCAACCCTTTTGCGTTGCACATCGAAATTTGTTGTTCTTATAAATTTACATAATATTAATTCAAATATAAATATCAATCATTATCACCAAAACTCACAAAATGCAAGTGGTGGCTTTCAAATACAATATGCGTCTTATCAAACTAAACACGAAACATCAATACTCTAACCTAAAACTGCTTCTCAATCAAAACTAATTAAAATTAATCAAAGCATTTTTATAAAATATAACAATGAAAATTAAAAAGTTTTCCGCTACCTCCACTTATAATCGTCAGATGGGTAAGGTTATTAGTCAACGCTCCAATAGATTTTGTTGGTCAATCAATGGCAATCAATTTTTAATGGGAAAGGGCAAACGTTTTGACCAGTTCATGTAACTAAAGTACAAAATCGCTCGCTTCGCGCTCAACCTACTTTTCATTTAAAATTTAAATATTATTTCTATCGATTTCAATCTTCCAGAACTTTATTGAAGTAGTTCAAAATTACCTATTCTTATTGCAAAAAGTAGAGGGTAGAGGCTAATTAACTATGAAACCTACCTGAGTGGTGAAATTTAAAACTTTTTAGAGAGACAAATAAAATTACAACACTAAACACGGCTGCTGAACTGCCATTGAAATATGAAAAATCCAAAAATTAAAAATAAATTTATTTAGAAATAAGATTATATGGGATTATCATATTACTGCCGTAGAACGTGCTCACATACAAATTTTTGCAAATGTATAATTATATATAATTTCCACGTATTATTACCGTTTGACAGAAGAAGAAGAATAAACATGAGGCCTTACTACACAATATCATATTTCCTCAAAATCATAAAAAATAGTTACTTTTAAAATCAGACAGGTGCAAATGTGACAAAAATCACTTATTATTTAAATAAACAACAACTAACTTAAAATATAACCAACTACCAAACATTTCAGCTGTGTACCGAGAAATAATTCATTACCTGAAAGATAAAAACGAAAAATTTCACATTTATCAACTTTCAGTATAGAAATCCATCCGCATAGGCCCAACCCAACACCTCCATCCAACTACTCCACAGTCAAAATCAAAGCTGCAATAAAAAAAATTGGCTCAAATATATTACATAAGACCTCAATAATATTTCTTCTGTGTGTTCTTTGTTTGCTTAGAACCAGCCGTGATCAACAACAACATTTTTAGTGTTCACGATAATAACCTTAACATGAAAGTCAAAATTGAAGAACCCTAGAAACGATGACTGACGAGACCTCATCCAATGCATTAACTGTCAAGATAACGACCACTCCAAATTGTACTGATCATACCCTCCAAGATATGTCCGTTGCAGCGCACAACATTTTTCATCGACATAATATTCAAAATCTCGTTGCTCACCTGCGAAATGTATCTTACGTTAGGTGGCGTCGATCGATGATAGGGTTAACACATAATAATATATAAGACTTATAAAAACTTCACTAACCATAAAGAACTACAAACCAAACACCACTAACAACATCGAAAAGATTCCATAACCGCTACCATGAACATTCTAATTATCACATCTCAAACCTCTACTCGCTCTCTCAAACCGGAAACCGCCCAAGGAGATTGAAACGACAATTACCTTAGATTGTTTTTCACTTGACTAACCATCATACTATCAACTTCCTATTTAAATATCAAAATATTTAATAAATTACACATAATATACACTTCAAAACAATAACTCTCCTATATAGGCTATAAGTTTTCAATTACTATTATTATGATCGTTTTTTCTCTTTCATTCCCTTTCTTTGTTGTAAAATAAAATAAAGAATGTGACTATGTAAGTGGTATCGTTGGATGCCAGCTTTATCTACGCCCCATTACTCAATTACTCTTATCACAACATCCTATTGTAACACTATTATAGTGTAGAACAAATCGCTGTTTGTAAAAAAAATAAAAAACATGGTATATATTTTACGATTAAGATACATTTATCTAATTAGACTAATATAGTTATAGGGTGGTGTCAAGAGATAATAATGATTTCTATCCTAGTTACTCGGTCAGTTAAATGTGTTCACACCATTAGCAAAAACTTGGGAAATGTTCAGCGACTTTGAGTAAGTTATGTAGTGTAACCTGGTAAAATGTTATTTTTTTATACATTTCCAATCGATTATTTAGTTAATCAGCCTAATCAGTTAATTAAAACAATTTTAAAATAACTGTAATACAAATTTTATTATAGTTAGGTTTACTATAAAAGGTAAAAAAAATTAGTGTTGCTGTAAATATTTTTATACTATTGATTAGCATAAATTGATCATAACAGATACATTTTTAGTTTAGGATTTGATTTACAAAAAAAAAATAGTTAAGATTGTGTTGAAAAAAATATAAACAGTATATTGTATAATTACTTACAAGTTATATTTATTGAATATTATACTGATATTTAATAGTACTTATTTAACTATTTTAACGTTTCATCTAATAATAGATACTGCAAGAATTTTGTAATTTTAACTATTTATCATTAATAATTTATTTGTCCAATTTTCAATTGATAAATGTTTCTTTATAATATGTACTATGTATGATAATATTAAAAGGCAATCAAGAAGAACAAATATAAAAATTATTTTAGTTTATTAAATTTATAAGGAAGAAATTATCATAACCATAATAGGATTAAAAAATAAAGCCAACATTATTTTGGCAAATATATTTATATTTTTTCAATAAGATGCATAAAAAAAACCCCTATAATTAGGTTAGGTAGGTACTTTCCTGAATAAGTTTTATTTATAATAGTCATACTTTAGACCTTACATTTTATGGATTTTATGGATTTTTATATTTTGTTTTTTCGTTTTTTTTTACCATTTTTAGGTACAATGTAGATATATTATAGTTTTACCTCATATCAAGATTCTAGAAAAATTTATAAAATCACACAAGTGGTATGTTACAATAACATTACAAAAATGTATTTTATGATTTAAAAAAAATTCTTTCTCAATTCTTGTCATGTTTAGTATCGCATGAATGAATGTGATTCGCTTATCGAATGATCTGCTTGGAATACCGAAAGACTATCTATGTCAAATTTATAAAAGTTCAGTGTTGTTAATATTTATATTTTGTTAATACCCTTGGTAATTTAAGATTAATATATTATTTCCAAATGATATTAAATATGAATCATCTAAACAGTTTCAAAAATATATGATTTAAAAATTTAAAATGTTCTGCAATTTTTTTATCATTAATTTATACGTTTTTTTACGTTTATAAGAAATAATTAAGACTATGTAAATAATATATCATTGCATACTTAAAAAACATAATTTTAGATACCTAGATAGATACTTAGTTATAATAATAAATTAATATTGGGATTTTCTATCAATTTAAGAGGATGTCAGCGCACTATTTGTTTTCTCTCTCTGACCCACGCACAACATATAGACAAAACGCATTTGGGCAGAATCGTTTTTTATATGTTTTTGAGTAATCATAGAGTAAAATCACCCATAAAAAAAAAGATAGAGAATAATATTTTAGAGGGAATGACATATCGATTTTATATTTTATTGTTATTTGACTTTGTATTTGACTTTCAAAATAACAAAAAACAAATAGTAAATTTAAATGATGTTTAAA
>NC_042496.1:34475563-34575521 GCF_005508785.2 Acyrthosiphon pisum
ACGATTCTGCGCAAATGCGTTTTGTCTATGTTGCGCGTGGGCCAGAGAGAGAAAACAAATAGTGCGCTGACATCCTCTTAATAAGAAACCATATTATAGCATTCTCTGAAATTATAATCATTACCATTATGAACATAAAACCAATAATTATCTCATTTTTTTTAAAGCTATAAAAGCAGTTTTTACCATATTGATTTTACATTCTATCTTGTTTACGCTGATTTTATTAAAACGTCGGAATTAAAAAATATCTAGTGTCTTGTAAAAATAGTTGTTTTGACTGAAAACAGCACCATGTAATCCATTCTACTAATACCATTTCAATTAATTGAATAAATTCTGTGTTTTAATTAGCAACTTTCCTAAATATTAATTTAGAAAGAAACACTTAAAAAGTTTCCACTCAAATCGATTCGAATAGCTGTAATCCAAAGCTTTTAATATTTGTATGAACTTAAAGCAAGTTTCCTAGTATAGCTACTAATAAAAACAAACAATATTGTTTATTTAAAAACGTGTGCTTAACGTGAATATTTAAAATGCTTGGATAAATACTATGACTTATAATAATTGCATACTTAGTGGTTTATTAAAAAAAATGTAAAATATATATGTAAAATATTTCCAACACGGAAGAACAGACCAAATAATATGGTGAATAAAAGAACAGTTATACATTTTAGTAATTATTTATTATATTCTATGAATTCGTTTATCTTTTATTATTTTATAGGTACTCAATCTATAATTTAAATTTTATTGACTAAAAGATTGTGTGTATGGTAAAGGAAAATAGTGAAAAAAAGGAACTCTGTCAATATTAAAATAAACATACAGGGATTCAGTATGGAGAAATGTATTAGGTAATCAATTATATAATTTTTAATTACATTTTCTCGCACCAATTTTTCACGATAATGATTCATTTAAGATTTTAAGATATTAAATTAGTGTACAAGATTATTTGTATCTTATCATTTAAAACATGTTGATAATTTCTAGTTATAAATTAGTTTAATAAGTGCTTACAGTTTTAAAACATACAATAAATATTATAGTAAGATGAAGTAGGTATAGGTACACTCCAAATCATTTTCAGATGCAATGACTAATCTGTAATTTTAAATTAAAAATGTCTATAGTTACAACACTGGAATACGACAAGGTGAGCGAAGTCAGACGAGTGTCTACTAGTATATACACGTTACTTAAGTTATGGACAAAACCTTCAACCTTGTAACTGTACCTATGTCTGTATCTTGTCCGTATTTTGTTTTCATTATTAATCATATTTATATAATATATAGTTTTTTTTTTTTTTTGTAGATTACACTCGGGGGAGAGTATATAATATGTCTTTATATTTCTCTCCGAACGAAACTTTAAACACTGAGTTTATGACTACTTATAATTTGGTGTGTTAGTGCTCAGGGGTGTGTTATTCTAAATTTTAAAGTGATCAATCACTATAAACTCAAAAATATTTTAAGCACACTTCACATAACTTTCAATTATCACTGAATTGGTGTATAAAATAATATTATAAGCTATGCAATTATTTTATGTTAAAAACTATGGTGGTTTAAAATGTATAACTATAATGATTTCAACTTCGACTATATTAGTTTTCCTACCTATTAAATAATTAATAAATACAATAAAATTAAAGAAAATTAAATTTAAAAAAATTAAAACTAAGATTTAATAATAATTAAAACTAAGATTTAATAATAAATATCAGTTCTAAATTTATTGTTGATAAGTATGAACTACTATTTATGTATTTATGTATTTAAACATTATAATGCAATAGATTCCGAGTTATTAACACTAGAATAACAATGTACAAATTCTATAAAATCAATAAAACGTTCACACTTAAAGTTGTAATACTTCTATAACACGTTATGTAGATAATATAATATTATGAATTAAAAACAAGTTCTAGTCATATTTTAGGTGAGCTACTTATTAAACAAATCATATAAAACGCACAGTAAAATTATGTTTCAGTATTATAAAAAATATGTTACTTTAAATAAAAAAAATACATTTTAAATTTTAAATTTAAATAATTTAAGATATTATGCTAAGACCTAAGACTGGGCTAGGATTACAGTTATATTTTTATACTACAGCTGGTCAATAGTATTTTAATTTTAAGGTTAGGTTAATCCAAGAACGCTGCAATTTTAACGAACTATCAGTGAATCATTATAAATTAATTATCGTTTTTAATAATGTTTCTATAAAAATAATTTATGATACGAAACTTTTTATACATCAATATATCTTACTCAAATGAGCATATTGAATTGATGTGATAATTTTAAAATGTTTTAAATTTACATAAAAAAAATATATATTTTATATAAAATGCGGTTTTATTAATATGTTTTTAATTAAAATTCATATAGGCAATCAACCACATCCGAGCTCCATCAACAGCATCTGACACCACCACATATAATACACACTGACCATAAACATCATCGTAATAATACATTTATTTTGTGGGGGGAAAATTCTTTAACTTTTTCTTCTTTTAAAATATTAAACCTTTACCGGTGGTTGGTATGGAAAATATGTATATACACAATACACATTGAGTAGAAACGAGTGGAAAGCTCACAAAAAACCTGGTTTAGTTTAGCAATATGTATTTTTTTTTTCGGGGTGGTATCTTACAAGCGGAATCAAAAAGTTTTCAAAACATTTTAAGTAGGTATTCAAGAAAAGTCATAAATAAATATATTTACATCGTAAAATATATCAGTATATTATACCGCATATTTTAGTTTTATGAAAATAAATATTATTGCTTAATTTAATTTAGTAATTACTATTATTCACGCTGATACAATATTTTTATCGATAATCCGACACACAATAATGATGAGCTACATAAACTTTTATTCATAGCAAATTATTTTATTATAATGAAACCCATACATACGCATATTATATTAAACACATAAATATATATTTATGAGGAAAAAAACTCAAGTTGACAGATATAGCATCTCGTATAGTATTCGAACTTTGGTGCACCATGTAAAATAGAATAAAAAATGCATTTTTTATTTTTCAATAGTAAACTTATTGATTTTCTGGAATACCAAAAGTAGTACCTATTCAAAAGCATTGAATAATATCTACAGCACAGAATTATATGTGAAATATCAACATAAATTCGTGCGTAACATATATTGTAATATGATAAAATATTTAAAACACTTACATAAATATATTTATACGATACATACGGTCATTATGTTACAATATATTATGTTAGAAGAAATATACAAAATTGGAAAGGATTATTTTATTTTTTAAGCTACGTTTACGGAAATAAATGTATTGAAATGATTTAAAGTATAATTTTTTTTAGAACAAATATATATTATATATTATTATTTATTAAAAAGTATAAATATTATATTATATAATATGAGTACTAATAAAATGGGAGATAATTATATAACATAGGTAATAACCATGATGCACCAAATTATTACCTTTACAGCTTACATTCGTACACAAAGTATACGATCACGGTATCGAATAAACAAAATGATAAAAAGTATAAACGTAAATTATATTTGTTTTATACTATTAAAATGCGGTTGTGTAAATTGAAAAAAAAGCACTTAGCTCGAATTTCTTACAATAATTTTTTTTTGTTAAACATAAAAATGGCATCCGTCCATAATACAGTTTTAGGGCCATTTGTGGTGAATATAAATTTGTTTGGATTTCAAAATGTTTGATTTCGGAATAAATCTTAACTCGCGTTGTTTTACACTCGTGAAAAAAAATACTATAGACAAATTCGGTCACAGATGCAAAACACGTAGATCTGTTATGCGAAAATCTCCTCCTCGGGGACCGTGTTAACGGTTAATGTAAAACAAAAAAAAACGGAAAACGCTGTGAATGTAAATTGAAAAATTATCATCATGTTTAAAAATTATGTTCGAATAAACTTTTGAAAAATTGATAGTTAATGAGGAAAACAATACTGTAGTGATAAGAATATACTTAAAATATTTTTTTAAAGTACTATAGGTACCAACCTTTTTTTATGGCTTTATTTATTTCTGAACACTTTTGATATTAAAATTAATATCGTTTGTGTACACTTAACATACTATTCAATAATAGCCTGTTAAACTATATTTCAAATAGGTTTTTGTTATGAATGTATCTAGGTACTGGGTGTCTATTTAATTGAGGACAAAAAAGGTGTTCTTAGTTAAGTGTTTTTTTCAATATTAAGTGTTTGCGTTAAGTATGTTCCAAGTTAAAAAGATTTATTGACATTTTAAATTTGATGTTAACAGTAACTATCTATTATGATCATCTACATAATATACCGATTGGACTCATAGTTGAGAAACCGGTCATGGAAGTATACAGGACCCGTATTTCCCACAGATAAACGCAGTTTTGGACCCGTGATGTTATCAGCACTATTCATTAAATTGCTGCTTTTCTCACCCACCTTCATAGCTACCGCTCCATTACCACCATGTACAGAATCTGAAAAGGGATATGCCATATGCTTTGGGTAGTGAGTAAATTTATTTTCCTTTCTCGCGCCACCAAACACGAAACTTATCCTTTCAGCTCCTACAATGGTCGGAATGAAAAACGGTTCCTTATTCCTTGGTGTTTGAAGATGATAAGATTACGAGAATTGAGCGGAGGATATGTGTGGACCCTATAATGTCGGACATAGAATGTACTGAATTTACTGGCGAAGGACCCCAGAAATATAAGGAGTAAAATATGTCTAATGTTTTGAAATTAATTTATGCATCCGTTCGAATATTCATGTAAAGCAAATAATAAGCTAGGAGTTAGGGCTAGGTTGTAATTATATTCTGTATATTTATGAAACTAGAGATAATTAAGTTCAGTGTATTATAGTTAAACTTAATATCCAAATAGGTATCCAGACAATATATTTTAGTTTAAAACCATTTTTTTTTATGATCTGATTTGTCATTGAAAAACTCAGTGGATATGACTACAAACCTACATGGTATAAACTGTAAGGTCAACTTAAGCTCGTTTAAAATACAAAGAAACAAAATAGAATATTAATTTCACTGTGGTGTAAATAACAAATAAAATGTTTATTCACGAAAAATTCCGTGAATTTTTGCTCCACCAGGCAACTTGAATTACTTATTCCAAATTGTCCGAAGAATATCTGTCAAACACACTTACAACGAACAAAACATATTTTTTTCTTGTTAACTATGAAAAGTTGATCTTAGCTGTATAAGCCAAATTGACCACGTTTGTTCCGGTTCGAGTGTTTTCAGGAATCAGAATGAAATCCATTGTCTTTCACAACCCCCATATTTGTTTCGCAAAGGATTTTGAAATCGCATTATATTTTTTTTTATGTTTGTTATCTTTAAAGTAAAAGAAAAATTCTGTCGAAAGTTTTTTACCCGCAATAGCCGTTCACAGTAGAAATCCAAAGCAAAGTTCATACTTCGATTGTTATTCGGGCGAGTTCACTTGGGTGCGAAGTTAAATATCTAAATACTTGGGTTCATGAAAATAATGAATTTCTTCGAGTGTATCTTATATTGAGGCTAAAAAAACGTTTTACATAATTTTTCAAAAAGAAATGAACGATAAATAATTGTACAGTTTAATTTATAAATGTTTATACTACAATAATATGAACATTGCATCAACGATTCGGTTAATAAACACATCATTAATTGTATTAACCTTGATAGATAAAGAAGACTAATCTCTGATTAGTATGTATCACTTATTTAGTTATCGTAGGATTTCAACTCTTCTTTTATTCTTTTACAAGCACGGATTTCTGGTAAAAGTAAAAAATACAAATAATAATAATATGTAATAATATCTTTTTATCAAAATTATAACATTTTGAACCATAAAAAGGATTTTAAGAATATTTTGTCAACCTCTATAATATTTTTAAGTTATAAATTGCATCTTGTATACTCTGACTGTATGAAGGAAAAATCTGCATTGTACATAATATGTTATTAAGTTTGGTATCGGTTTATAAAAAACCCATAATGATTATTTTTCAATACAAAATTAAGTATTTGGTTTTTGGATAGAAAAAATAGAATATATCTGTATAATTTTTATGTATAACAGCCACGGCATTTACAAATTTATTTATTTATTTTAGGTGTCTATAACTGGTAACTAATAGCTGGTATACCGACTATCGTATATTCGTATAGTTCAATTCAAATATCTAGGTATACAAATTTTATTTGATATAAGCTTAATATATTTTTTAAACTTTTTTTTTATAGAAACTCTGGAAGTGTATTCATTAATTCTATACGAATTAAAATCTGTTCATAATTAGGTCTTAAAAACGATTTTATTTTTAAGATCGACAAAGTATTTTACTTATTCCGTCGAAAAAATAGACCGACAAGCGAATTATACTACGCATTTCCTGACTGCCCGGATGTTGAAACTGTTTTCTTTTCACAATAGCATTCGTCCGGAAATGAGATTCTAAGTAAATGTTGATTACATATACTACTGAACAACCACAGTATTGCAGTACATTGTTTATTCCAAATTATCCTAGCAAAAATAATACGGGGATTTCAAATTGTTTTCTAACATTAGGTGAGCAGTCGTATCAACATTTGTATTTGAAAAAAGCGATATTATATTCTCATTATTAAGATTTATTCTGATGACAAATTTTAATTTCCCAACACAATGAGCTTAACTGCTAACGCTAAAGAATGTAGGAACCTCAACATTATGCATTGGAACTGGATATTATGTTAATTGATGCATAACCACGGAAATTTTATATTTAAATAACCTTTATATAATCTATACACACATTTGTTTGAACACGAGTGAGGAATAAGTTACCATAAAAAGTATTAACTAGAGCCGGATTAGTATTATTATGTGAAAAATATCTTCATTATTCATCGACTATAAAGATACAACATTTAACTACCTATGTAAATAAATAAAATATCATCTCAGTGGAAGTGCAGTGGAAGAACAGTAGATACTTTTTTCATTATATGCACATGGTACCTATATATACCAGAAAGCTATTTAAACTTGATTAAATATGTATGACTAAAATTTGGCTAATTACGTTTTAATAATAGCGTAGATATATTTTATCGAGTATCACAATTTGATGCTCTGTTATTTTTAATAACTATTTTGGGCTCAGTATAATTCCATGACCAAAATATGCATAATATAAAATGGTTACCTACAAAAGTCGTATTAAAAAGTTAGTTTTAAAATTAAAAAAAAAATAGGACTTTTTTATCAGGAGATAGTGCTTTTTTTCAATTGAATATGTAACATTGTTTAACGGTAACCTTTTGTATTCCCAGTTGCTTAATTTGTGTCCAATCGCAGAATTGAAATGTTGTAGCCTGTTTATTACTCAGTAAGATTAATCGAGTATATAATAATATAGTCATATTTTAAATATTATTAGAAATATATTAACCATTTTTTCATTATTTGTAAAAATTAATTTTTAATTTTTTAATATATTTAATCTTTTATTAGTAATCTGATTATTAAAATTAAAAATAAATTATTTTTTTAAATATTTTTCTGTTTGCAGAATACTAAATAATATAGTATTTACTACTTTATTTTATTGTATTATCACTATATATATTTATATACAGTTTAGCTAGTGCATAATATTTCTATCTAAATAAAATATGTAATACACTATAATATAGTATATAGATTAATAATATATTACGTTAAATTTACTATCTAAAAAATGTAATTTGTCATTTTAACTTTCCGGGACAATATGTCAATATAATCGTGTTGTATGCAAACATTACAGCTTTAATATTTATGATTATATTTTATGGTATGGACTAAGCATTATATACAGACGCATTGAATATTATTCAATTATATAATTATTTTGTTTAGTTGACAGAGGTTACGTGCTATTTACGACGGTGCCATTTTCAACGATTATTACAACACATGAATTACGTGGTGTATTTTTGATGAATATAATTTAACATTTTAACCATAAGGTAAAGTTAAATTTTTGTAATTTTTTTTAAACTATGAAAAGACATTTTATAATATTGAACAAAAAATGCCTAGTCTGTGTGTAATAAGTGTACATTTCGTATGTCTATAAAAACCTTGTGTGTTGATAACTATAAATAAAAAATACCATTTATCACATATTCAATTTATTGTATCAATGACATAATAAAATGTTTTAAAGTTACAATTATTACAATTTAAATTAACGAAAAAAAATGGATCAATAATCAATAATATAGTGATTTATAATGAAATCAGTTCATTTAGGTCAGGTACTGCAGTATAATATAAGAATACATTTTAACACGAGTTTGAAAATTTAAAACTGTTCTCTTGCAAAATTTGGCGATGTGACATATAAGGACATAATACATACAATTTTTGTAATCCTTGGCATCGATAAATATAAATGTTTTACCTACTGTAAGTTTTTTTTTTAAATCGTCCAATTCAACACGCGTTGGAAAAGACACCGTCGGGAATATCACTATATACCTTCACCTTGTACAGAAAATTGGTTATTTCAGCAATAATAATCTTTTTTATAGTGCGATATGTATATATATGTAGGTAACAAATTAAGATAAAAGAGAATAATAATAATAACCATAGACGTTTAGAAAGGGTTCTGTTGGCATCAATATTGCTGTATATACTAAAACGGTTTGTATGTATACATACGAAAATCATGTATGTACAACGGTCAATGGGATAGGTTATGGTGAATAACATGTGCAAATGTTTACTCCACTATGTAATATTTACATTGTAAGTGGGTCGTCTTATATCCCTAGGCTGCCGTAGATCCAACGTATAAACTTCAATAATTTCTAAAACCCGTTTCCTAGCTTTATTGTTTAATGAATGCATTTACACCAAAATATTCTACGGAATAAATTTGGATATTTTAACGAAAATGATTTGTTTTACATATTAGGTAACGTTATGGATAGAAACATAAAATTAAATTATAGTTATTAATTATTTTCCATGTTAAAATCAATAAGAATATTAAAGTATGATATACTTGTAAGCCGTTTCAATATCGTTTGAAATCAATTGATCCCGATATTGATTAAATGTGGTAAATAATTTTTAGGTGTATTATTATTTATTATCATAGTGATGAAATATTATCAACTGCTAAAAATTAATTGCTGTTCATTGAAGTCAATATAAGTCAATAGTTTTAAATTACTAAATAATATATACTATGTAATATGTTTAAGTTATATTAAAATATATAAAAAAACAAAACAATGTGTTAATACAAATATTATTAATTGAATCTGAATCAAACTGTAATGAATATATTTTAAAATAAGTAAGTCAGATTACATTTGTATACGAAAATATAATAAGTAATTGATTTTAACTTAATGAGAGTGGTCATCCATTGAATGAACCCTTTAGAACTTGTTAAATTACCTACCAATTTAAGAGATAACGTCACCGGCGTCTTTTGGAATGACGTGGGCGGGTTGTCAAAGAGTGTGGCTGAGAGTGAAGATAAGTGAGAAATGAGAGGCTTTGGAAGGTAATGTGGTAGTTTAGTATACACTTTTTTATAGTAGTTTTTTAGCTAGTTAATAAGCTGTATCTATTTTTAAACCTTTGTGTAGTGCTTAGTTTGTTACATATCATGAATCTGAGGCTATGAGACTATGAGAGAGTTGAACTGAAAACCTTGAAAGGTATGAATTTGAGACGGTTTGGTGTTTCCCCGAATATAAATTTAAAACCCTACGTAATGCACATTTATAAATTATCACATTATGTCATTTATGTTCTTTTTGTGGATCTGTATAGGATATAGTGTATACTGTATAGGATTAAAATTATCAAATTAAAGAATTCAAAAATTATTACTAATAAAAACAGTTTATATAGTGTACAGAATATTGTTTATGGTAAAAAAATATGTTCATGTTCAACGAGTAAATTAAATTAGTATGCTGTAAATGAATTACAATGTTATATTATGAACATTTTATAGTTTATATACATTCAGAAATTTAAAGCAGCATGATTATTCTCAACACAATTATGTTAATAGAGTTATTTAAAAATTGGTAATTTATATAATATTTTGCTTTCATCTATTTAAATTATCCTAAATTAATGGTATACACCAATTATACAAACATTTTTTTTCAACAACATTTTTATTTTTATTTCCCATATATCTGTCAACACAACTATTAAGTTTAAACTTTCACTGTTGTGCCAGATTTATCAAAAGACATTGAAACTTTGTGTTGAGTTAATTTTGGTAGTTAAACACACAAATAAAGAATAGAATCACATGCGTTGACGGTGGGAAAATATCAATGGGCTACCTATGTCCGTAAAAATATAAAGAGACGGAAAACGTGAGACAAAGGGCAGTAAGAGATATGACCTATTGTTAGAAATTTCAAAAGAACAAGAGTATTCCGGTGTTAAAATAATAGGGTGTATCTACCTGAATGAAATAACACTGCACTGTATTATTATTTTATACTATGTTAAAAAATATATATATAATACAATATACAATGTAGGTATATATTATATTATAATATATTGTTGGTAAATATAAATATATTTTGTTAAATTTCGTTTCCTTTTTTTCTGTAATGTTATACAACTATTGTGTTCACATTTTGGGTAAAAACCCCCTTTTAATTTACATCGGAATCTATGGCTAATATTTAGCGTCAAGTGAAATTGTCGTCCCTCATAAACATTCCCTCGATGCTACAAAATTTAATTTTTCAGTAGGTAAATACATTTATTATATTTAATGATCATTATGTTTTAAGACTCTGTGCTAAAATAACCCATTAATATTATTTATTGAAACCGAAAAATACCAGCGACGTATTAATTTCATAAGCATAATAATATACTGTTATAGTAAGTTATTTTTATTTTGATATTGTTATACTACAGAACATCGAAATACATATAAAATGTATACAATATAGTATCTAATAATGGATATCAGCATAAGGATTAGCGGGTCTTATGTATGCCAAGTACCTCGCCGAGGTAAAGCAAGCATCACTGCAAAGAGTTGTTAAACGTGTTGAACGTCGTGTACCTAACATTTGAACAGTGAAATAAAATCTTACGAGTCATCGTCGCACGACCTTTATTTAAACAATTGCAAGACATGAGAGCCACCGCCGAAACAAATCACGAGCTCAACGTAGCCGTATATACATATTAGCCAAATTACGGGACTTTATCAATAAAATGTTCGTCGCAGCTATGAAAATTAAAAACTTTCGGATATTTGCATAAATGCGACATAACCAAGAGTGCTGTGCTGAATAATTTATAACCGTGGGTTATTATGTGGACGGATGTACAAGCGCGCATGCATGTGTTTATTTTGCGACCGCGTTGTAAGGGCGTTTTTAGCGCGTCTTGTGTAAACACAAATTATTAGTGTCAGCCGGGCAAATTGCGTACTAGAACGGGTGAAGGAGACAGGGAATAGAGAAAAAAAAAATCCAGAATAAATGCAAACTCCGGCTAAAGTGAATTATGAAAATACTGTTTTTGTAATTAAAAAATATGTGTGTAGCCACTAATTGACTTACAAATGGAATAAATTTATGCGAACTGCAATTATTAGCTCGTCTACAATTCTTAAGGGATTGCATCAGATGTTTTCGAGGTGTATATACAACAACAACAAAAAAAGGAAAGGTTTTTCGCGGTAGATTTTAATACAAAAACTTTCTTTTTTGTATATAATAAAATTACAATCTAAGATCATAAATATAACTTTGTATGTATGAGACTTAAGTGGCCCGAATTAATAATAAAAATAATTTATTATAATTTTTGCAGGGAGTGAGTGTTTATGACTCATATTATATACGTTTAAAATGAACGTGCAAACTTCTTGAAATAAAATGAAAAAATAATTAATTATATTTAATGTACAATGTTATATTGTACGGATATAAATAAGATGATTATAACCCAAAAACAAATTATGTTTAGTTTAATACTTTTGGTTAAAAGGCCTCAATGGATTTCTTAGTATTTCAAATAATAGAATTGATAATCTATCCATTTTAAAATAAATATATTCGTTGGATTTTTAAAAATCTTGTATTGCATAATATAATATCTTAATAATTAATCGGTAAATAATTAATTTATTGAATTAAAAATAAAAAAAATAATAATAATATATTATTAGGTATCAGATAAATTATAGTATGGTATAAATAATACAATTAATTATAATATTTGAGGTCTTAATATTAGTATTCATAATGCCCGCTCTAAAATTGTATGGATTATTATTTAAGTAATTAAAGTAACTTACAGCAACAGAGTATTCTCTATTTCTATTTGGGGCTTAGGCAAGAGAATTTTTCATTTAACAACCTGTTGTATCCCTTACATCAAATATTTATACAAACGTTTATTTAGCTGAATAAAACAAAATATCACCAATTAACTAATAGAACAAAAAATACTTATAAATTATAATAATATAAATATTTTAACAATATTATATAGTTTTCACTTAAAATGAAGATGAAACAAAATTATAAAAAATAAACTATTAATAATAA
This sequence comes from Acyrthosiphon pisum, assembly GCF_005508785.2. Taxonomy (NCBI): domain Eukaryota; kingdom Metazoa; phylum Arthropoda; class Insecta; order Hemiptera; family Aphididae; genus Acyrthosiphon; species Acyrthosiphon pisum. The sequence continues at coordinate 34,488,244 of NC_042496.1, forward strand.
TAGTATACACTTTATGGTTAATCGAAATTAATATTTTAATACCTTTTTGTATTACATAAGTACAGCAAATGTAATATAAGTGCTTTTTATAATATAGGTACTTACACCAACGGAAATTTCACATTGAGGAACGACTAATCAGTTTATATTAGTTTTAGATACTGAGCGGAGAAAAAGGATTAATAATAGTGTTTTTTTAGTGTCTGACGTCACTTTTAGGAGCAACGCAATAATACTTTGATTTTCAACTTTGAAGGTGGTTCCTTGTAACAAATTTCATCTAGTTAGGACTTTAGTAAAAATAATGCTTTTCAAATTGAACGGTAAAAGATAATAACATTTCTATTATAAAGTAAAAGTCTGAAAAATGTAATACGATAAACTCCTTATAAGTTGTTGATATCCCAATTCAAAAAAAATATAGACAAATTATAGTAATATTTTTTTTTTTATAAGCGTTTGAAGGTAAAATTCTTACAAAATTCATCAAGATCGTAAACATTTGAAAAATATTTTGTTGTTAAATATTCATATTTTTGTTTTTAGTTTCAACAACACACACGATTTGAAAATACATTGCACGTTTTTACTGGAATTTAAAAAGGGTTTAGCACTTTAGTGTAATGCAATATTCATTTTTTATATTAATTAGGTAGGTAATTGAAATGTTTTCGATATTGAATATTCAAACAAGAAAGAATCATTTATCCTGTAAAGTTTTTTTGTTAATTTGTTATTATTAAAAAAAAATTGTAAGAATTTAGTACATACCACATTTACCCAGATTAAAATGTATATAAGTAAACGACGGATTTTTAAAAATATTTAGACTATTTTTAAGATTTATTAAATAGCTACCGGTACTCAGAAATAATGACCCGCCTACTCTTCACCGCAAACAATCACTAGTAAAATTACGAAGGAAATGGAATTCTGACCCCTCACTGCCTATTCGTATAGTTAGGCGCGGAAAGGCTCAAATCAAGAAAACCTCCCTGGATACCGCCATAGAACTCGACAATTATAATTTTAACATCCTAAACGCCTGGCGAGATGATTGGGCAGCATCACAGCTGGATCCGCATAACTTCTACAAAGTCAGCAGTCACCAAATCTGAGGGTTCCACCTATCGTGCAAATACTGGGCCACCCTTAATCGATGGGACATGGGAAATGTGGACATTTCATGCACAGATGGGGGTTAACCTCAGTTCCAGAATGTGAGATTATGGCCCATACTTCTCACACATCATAAACGAGTGCTCAAATCGTAAATTCAATGGATCACTTGAGGACCTTGCAAACGCAACCCCAAACGCTATCGAATGAATACGGAACTTAGATATTAATCTATGGTTTTGTTTATCGTGTACCATTCTCAATTTATAATTTATAATTTATAACCCGCACTCTTGTATCTTTACTGCTCCACCTCAGATATTTATCAATTCTCTTATTGTAATTTCCGTGTTTCTGGTCATACGAATAAATAAATAAATACTTTTTAAGGTATATGTAGACATTTGATACAAGGACGTTACAGAAATATAAAACAGGGGAGGGGGGGAAGTCAAAAGTCTCTAATAATATAGCGCATACTACCTATTTTATTTTTTTTACATGTGATAAAACAATTATTAATCTTAACTGAAATAGCGGGCACATTGATTTGAAATATTCTAATAATTTTAGTTGTTTGTTTTGATAGTATTAAAATTTAAAATATAAAATGTTATACCTATTACCTATTATAAATTATAATAGTATCTAGGTACCAAGTAAAACGGTAAATGATATATTAATTAAGACTACAATTTATATAGTCTATATAGGTTTAATTAAATGAGAAAAATGAAGGTGCATTTCCCTGGCAAACCCACTTCCGAATTTTGAATTCAAACCAAGGGCTTTCATTTGTGCTGGACTGTGCTCGAATTGGGAAATGCACCTGAAAAATGAATATTGCATCAACTATAGGTAACTTAATTTACTTAGAACTTAGAAGTTAGAAAACAATATGATTGGGTATAATGTAATTGTTTGTTAAATATTCTCCATAGTTTGCCTTAGTAATAAACTTTTTAAAAATTGTATTTGAAACATCTTATGTAAATTTTACGTGATGGCTAGCATTAGTTTAGTGCCGTAAACTAAAACACAACAGTTTTCTTAATGTATTAAGACTAAAACCCATTTTCTAGTACAAAATTATACGTCATAAAATTAATGAAAAGGATCGTAGTTTGGTACTTCACCAGTTTTCATTAATTACATAAGCTATCTAACTATTTTATATTCAGAAATGTAGTATGAAAATATTCATGAATTAAAAGAAGCTTCTAATGATTAATATGATACAGTTAAACAAAATAAAAAAATAGGTTAGGTTACCTACCTATGCTGGCTATAATGCATAATAAAACAACAAAAAACAAGTAATTTCCCCATGAATTGTGAAAGCCCCTACCTTGATATTATTTTCATCACCATTTTAAGTTTTAATGAATGTTGCTTTTGGAAAATAAAACACAAGTTTTTAAATAAAAAAAAATTTAATTTTAATTTGATTAGGTACGCATTTTGACAGGACTAATGTAGCATTTTATAATGACACGTGCATTTTAAATATAATTTATATATGAGCACTTATTCTAGTTGTAATGTGTTTTAAAATACAATATATATATATATATATATACGATATAGCTTATGACCTGCATAATGGAAGGTATTATTAGATTAGTCAAAATACATAGGTAGTTTAATTATTTTTAAAATGTTAAACATATCAGAGAACACTGTGAAAAACGTTAATGTAAATATTTAATTTAATATATTATATTGTACTATTATTTATTATATTAAATCATATCTATGTAATTTGTTGAAGCCTTGAAATCCTACCTTTGGAATAATATTCCAACATTATTGTAATTTTTAAAGTTTTTGATAGAAGTATTTAATCGAGAAATCTTTAATTTAAGTTTTAATTATTACATTTAACGTTAATGGATATTTAAAAAAACATGTTTTATTGCATATTATTTTTTTTATAACTGCAGCTGTACTTGGAACAAATTTGCATTCAGTTTCATTTCGTGTAACTATGTCTAATCGCCAATTAATTTAGCTGCATTGCTACAATAGACTATCTTCTATCTTGTTTCTAATATAGTATTTGCAATATGCGTGCCAAAATCATTGACATGAATATCTAATAGCAATGTTCCAAAACAGTTTTTAATTTTATTAATTATAATACATAGAATGATTAACTCGTATTTTTTTAAACTTATAAAATATATAATTCTACATTTTAGTCTAAAAATTAAAAATTAAATTCTGTACTTAGGTATTCTGAATTTAATATTAAAAATACATTTTCTTTATTATACGGCTGTACATTACGACTTATATAATGCAATATATGTATAACAAAAACAAAACTGTGTAATAATTTTATTTTATTTTGTTTAATTATACACGGATATTATTTGGTACAAGATAAATTTTACTATTTAGGATATTATCATCTATAAAACTAATATTTTGAAACTACTATACATGTTAATCGTCATATATAGGTACAATATGTTTGTTACTCAATGTTTAACCAATGTATTAACTTTTGAAATAACTATAGTAATTCAACTAATGTACCTACCTACCTACGCGCCATATTTAAGACTAGGTACATCAAAATCTACCCTGTTGCCTATTTGAAGTATTTCCAAAAAAGATTACCTATATAATATTATTATGTGTTAATACATACTCGTAACAGTTTAAAATGAGCCTGTATAGTTAGTGAAGTATCTATAACAATGGATTTATGTGCAGTCAGCTTCGAAATATGTTGGATGTATAATTATTATACTACAGTTGTTACTTTTAAAATCTTCATATCAACTTTTATTCAAAAAAATATTACAAAATAGTAACTCAATTAATATGATTTATGAGCAATATAAGGTTAGATAACTAAACAGATTTAATTTAAAAAATAAACATTGATATTATGTGTCACTTTTTAAATCTTACATTTTGTCAAAATACGTCTTGATTTGTCAAAACTACCTATCTCCAATTATTATTAAAACTCATATTATTATTTTATAGGTATTCCAATTTTTATTTTTATGGTTAATTAATTTTCAGTTCTTTAACTTTTTATTTTACCAATTTACCAAAATATTGTTGAGTAATAGTTTATATACGCTCAATATAATTTGAAGAGAAGATATTCCTTTATATGTAAATATAATTCTAAGTAAATAATTTAATATTCCTGGTATATTATTAAAGATAAATAAAATTTATTTTTATAATTATTTAGTATTTATTTATTTTTTAATCATTAAAATTAATAATTCTAATATTATGTATTTTATTTTCAACACACATATTTTATTGATAATAAAAACAAGATAATTTGTTGTTATGATGATCTCTATTGATAGTAATTATAAATTGCTTAAGGTTTTAGTAGAACGTTGTGTATTCAGTTTCTGTATTAGCTAAACTCATCTAATCTATAAAAGGAAATGAAATGGAAAGTCTTCAAATACTATCATAACGTTAATATAATATTAAACTTCGTAGGATTATTGATGATCTTTTATCATGAGATATAAATTTTTTTTATACAAACTGTTGCGCACTTCCCCCTAAATAATCCTTTAACAATATAAGAAGAAACGCCTAACGCTTATACTAAAGTAACTTTATTAGATTTAAATAGCAAAAAAAAAAATCTGCTTGCAATAATTTAGATCTTATTTTATAATTTAAAATATGTTATTAATGAATTAAGAGTAAACTCATAATTTTTAAACTTATACATAACTAATGAAGGTATCATTATTTAATTAAATATAATAATGGTATTTGAAAAGGAAGTACCTATAAAAGTAATGAAAAACTAAATAATACTATAATAGTTTAGAGCGAATGAAAATATAGGTAGCAGGTTTTAAAATCAAATATGCATATTATATTATTTTGTCTGCCAATAATGATATTAAATGGGAATAAATAATATACATAATATTTATTCAATTTTATTGAAAATTATTGAAAATTATTGAATTTTAGTCTACAATTAATATATCTGTACAGTAAACAAACTTTATAAATAATTTGTTGTTGTCTTTCAAAATAAGTAAATTATTAGCAAGACTTTCATCAATGAAATGTTAGTTTAATAAAGCACAGTATCGTTTTATTTTAAGAAAATGAGAATGGAAAGTGGGGATTCTCAAGCATAGTTTCTACAACTAATATACCTACTTACCTAAAAGCAAATTTTGTTTTGCAATTAATAATGTAGTTTATAAAGAGATACATTCAAATTATTTGAACTGGGTTCCAGTAGATTACGTGCATGGAGCTGGGTGGTAGTTTGATTACAAGAGTTTCAATGCTGTCGGGGTTCTTCGAATTAATGAAGGCCATTGATGAAAAATGTTTGAGAAAATATTATTGTATACTTGGGATTGGCACATATACCTGTATGTTGAGATGTAAATTAAACCGGGTTTCTGAGATTTTGCCTTTTGATTTTTGGAGATGATAACGAGGGAAGTTTAATATTAGGGAATATTCCGTTAAATGTGATCTTCATATAACCTTTGTAAAATAAAATAAATAAAATAAAATAAGAGAAATGCTTATTGATTTTATGTAAGGTATCAATTAGTTTGTGCGATTTCTAATGCTAATGTAATCCATAGAATTATAATGAGGGGGTTTGCAATTAGGATCAGATTATTTGTCATCTTTGCATAGACATTTTGCTAGTACTGTTGCAGGGAAAATTATAATTAATAATGGATTAAAAATTTTCAAAAAAGTTTGTTAGCTACAGGGCATTGTCAGTTGATGGAAGAGTAAAAAAAAATATTTTATTCTTATTTTCCAAATACCAAGTTAGCGTAGGAATGGATATGAAAGTGTCGAATTTGGAGCTACATTATTAATACTTATTTTATTTTGGAGTTCGGTGTTTTGAGATTTTTAATGGAGTTTTCTTGTGTTTTTATGTGCATTTCTATGAGACCAGTAATTTATTAATAGATTTGTCATCCGTTGTTGCCATTTACCACCCTCCACATTGCATAATGCGTTTTTTATAAGGTTCTTCCACTTTTATCTTTATGTAAAAGATATTGGTTATATCAATAATGTCTTGAATACTATACGATTTTTTAAGGTTCACAAAAAAAGTTTAGAGTTCTATGAAGTGCATCTGTAGCTTGTTTTGCGGTAAAGCCAAATTCTCCCACATATTTTTTGCAACATCCGTGATGGGCAGATAGGTACTTTTTTACCGGTATATATTTATTAGGGCTACATGTAACTATAGGCGGTCTGTATATAAAAAAAAATCAGTCACTTCGCTCGCAACCATTTTTAAATCAAATCTCATAATTAGGGCTGGGATTTTAAAGCACTTTTCATTGGTTTGCAAAGCTATTATTTATACATATATATACATTTTATTATAGTGTTTAATACTATTTATACATAATTTTGTAAGTACCTACCTAATACAACCATATACGGTTATCGACGCGTACACAGAGGCCCATAATGAAGTATAAACATACACCTGAATACTGGATATCCGATAGGTACTACTATTATACTACTGTAGTACTGTATTAGTATTATGAAATTACAATATTTTTAAAAATATTTTCGTAACCTCCGAATTTAATATAGATAAGGACATTACCTGCAGGATAATTCCGATTTTCTAGTGGGACTATTCGCCCATGTCTACGTTTGTATTCGCCGAATAGGTGAGATTACACATTTGTTGAGTGTTCAGTATATATTTATTAAAATATGATTAAATATAAGGCAGTTTACAGGCAAGCTCAACTGCCATTCCGATAGCACTAACTAAATTCCTTTATCCACAGATGCATAAATATAAACCACACAAGCGGGAAACTGGATGGTTATTGAGATTCACTGGGTTGTACAAATAGTGGTTGTGGAATGTGTTGATGTAATTGAGTTATAAATATTAAATCTGGTGTTTTTTCTGTGTGTAAACAAAGACAGTACGAAGTAACTTTATGTGTACAGTTCGTATAAGCTCGGAGAGCATAATTATTAAACACATGTGACTTGTAGACTGTTGCAATTGCGAGTATATAGGTAAAAACGTATTTATACAATTAACTGATAACATGTTTAAGTTAGTAAAATTATTTTTTAAATAATAGAACAATTAATTTAATATATACCGTGTTCTTAATTATTAAAATCAGCTTACAAATATCGGTAGCCTAATACTCACAAGATATAACTGTAAAAATTAAATGTTATTTTTAATATTTTAACATTTTATTGATATTCTATATAGGTAACAATTCAATGTTAAATTGTTTACAATTACTTGACCGTAATTAGTTTAATTGGCTATAAAATTTAAATCATGGTCAATGTATTAACCTTATAAATCCCCCCCAAAACGGTCCTGCTAAATATTATAGGTACTGGGAGTTGGAATTATCTATTTGGTGTAATTGGTTTCTCAAAAGGGCACAAAACATCTATAACAGTACCTATTGGTTATTGAATATTGAAACCACTTGGACCATAAAATCGGCTATATCGCAGAAACACGAGTATAGAAGAGTATAGAAACGTTCGCATTAACTTAACTGGGTAAAAAAAAAATACTACGCACGTATAAACATCCCAAATTCGGATACCCGTATTACAAAGAAGGAGTCTTAACGACACAACTGAAACGGAATAACAAAAAACCCAACATAAATATGTATGTATATTATTATTATTATTATTATTATTATTATTATTATTATTACTAGGTTATGTATCAAATTAAATAATAAGTGAATATTTATAGACAGTGAACAATCAATGCTAGGCTTATATTATGATATTTGACGGGTTAGTAAAAATGTTACGTCCATAACACTATATGCGCTTACTTTAGAAAAAAACAAACTATAACACATAAAAATAGTATATTGTATGTATATAAATATTGATAAAATATTATTGTATTTTTTCTATATAATATTAGGTATAAATAAGTGATTAAGATAGGGTTTAATCGCTTTGTATTACAGTATATCTATATATTATTGAGACATTTTTACAAATTTTAATTTGCCAAAGCATTGTTCCTTAAGTAACTGCATTACAATATGTAGGTGCTTGGTAAGCAACTGATATTGTATTTGGATTATGAAAATAGCGAAATTATTTTTTTTTTTAATAAAATTAAACATTTCCAAATTTAATTCAACTTTGTCGAGGTAATTTTTAAATTTATTACACAGTTTATTGTTTACAACAAACAATAATCCCAAAATCCAGTCAGGTTGAGTTTCGCCCTACGACTTGTTTAGTTATAAACTAATAACGATGTTGAAAACGTCAACACTGCTAAAAATAGTTTTTAAATAGGTAAATATTTCTAAATAACAAATGTGTAATATTATTTTAATTTTTTTCTTGTAGGTAGTTTGGAAATTTGTTGTAAACTATACGTTTTTAACCATATTTCATTTTTTTTTTTAATCATAACAACGTTAACCTAACCATTAGAATAACAGCGACAAGGGCAAAGATTCCCACTTGCCCACTACCCCCTTATCCCTTAAACCCGGCACATTTATATGAACTTCTTATTTCTCGCGTATATAGGTACGCAGATATCATATTGAATATTGTTATTTGCGTTATTGTTTCTTACTAAAACTTTACAAGGATTAAAGTAACTGGTTTAACCGTTGTCTTTAATGCATGAGGAATAACAATAAAAACGTTTTAAAAATATTTTTTACGTTTTTCATATAACAAATTAAATTTGAAATACCGAAATCATTGACTAATTTATTGGTGCAAAATGGTTTAGTTTATTATTATTTGATCATCTGACCTATACAATGTAAATATGCCTACGCATAAACAGATCCGTGTTGGGATAACCATTCTCAGTAATGTCATGTAATATATTATTCAGTATTAAATATTATCTACACAATTGTATACAGTGGTTAAATATATAATATTTGAATGCGTATAACCTTCCATAACGCGTGAGCTAGTAATTAAAGGTACACTATTATATTTAACATATTATACACAACACGAGGCAAACTATACATTACGCTCGTGGCCGTTACGTTGTCGATATTTTAATTAAAAACAAACGAAGAATGCACGATACAGTAATATAATACGAGTAATAATAATATGATACACGCGTGTACCTATATAATACTAGCTGCAGGTATTATAGGTACGCCAAAAAAAATTTTGGATTAAAAACAAAACGTTGGTTAATTTAAATTTCATTCTGTAAATGGTTGTACCTAAGTAGAGAATGGAAAATGAAAACGTTACCGGAGTGGGTTCAGCAGCAGTCGGACAAACGAGCGAACGCCCGAGTGGGGATGAAGGGACGGGAACTTTAGAGCTTCGCAGTGTCAGAGATTCTTTCTGTCTGCGGCGGGCGTGAGGGGGTGGGCGACACGTGGGGTGGTGGTGGTACGTCGGCAGCGGTGACTGCGTAGTAGTGGAAGAGAAAGTACCGCATTAACGTCGCATTTTCTACAGCCAACGTCTAGCGTATTCAGAACACATAGTGCAATATGGTGTGTTCTTGTACTCCCTCACCACACCCATTGCCCCCACGCTAAATTAAACAACCCCCGTGTGTCTTTTTTCTCTCCTTTTTTTCTGCATCTTGCCCCTCACCCTCGCCCCACCGCCATATTGCCCGTTGCACAACGCATTTCCTTTTGCATCGAGTGGGCTTGAACATATAAAACATATAACCTGTGTCCGGACCTAACAACGTTAGGCCTATTCGGAACGGTTTATCGCCCACCAACAGCAAAGGAACACTTACGTGTGTGCGGCTAGTCGTCGAGCAAAGACAAAGAATAAATACAAAATGTATATAAAAATAATAATAATACGTATACATGCGCGATGTACATTTATTATGGTATTGTTGCTCTATGCGCATATCGTGATAAACTAAATGAACAATATAATATTATCAACAACACCGTACGAATGGCCGGTCTTGATTGTATATAAATTGATAGTATATAGTCTAATGTTTAGATAATGATAAATAAATTATGCATACATAAAAAAACGTACAGAAAAACAGTGGCTCAAAGACGCGTCGTGCCTTTATATTTTTGCTATATGTAAGCGATACCTAGCGTAACGCGCAAATGTTTCCATGTTTCCAGAAAATTCACACTTGAACATTTACTATAAAATATTAAATGAGGTTTTGCTCAAAAATAGATTTTGTATACAATAATAATTTATTTATGTGATTATTCATTGTATTATCTTAAAATAATATTATACAATATGAATACTGTATAATAATAATGGGAATAGTTCAATAAAAAAATATGCGCTCAAAATTGAATGTGAATATAAAACTAAAATAATTTTTTTTTTAAACTTTTTATAAGCCCCTATATTTTAACAAGCAAATATAATGGGCAATTATATTAATAAAACATCAATAATATGCAAAATAATATATTTATAGTACAAAATACGTATCATTTTAAGAAACTAAACATGCCCATGATGATTAACGATCTGTGTGCATATTATAATATATAAGTACATGCAATATAGGTATACTAATATAAAAAGTCCACCAAACATCAACATTGTACATAAATACCAAATTGGTAGGTATGTAAAATGTAAATGTATATCTATCAATTAAACTTTATGTCAATAAACTTCAAAAACTATAATTTTATTTCAATATTGAACCATCAAGTGAATTTTTGATCAAGTGCGCTTATAAACACCATACATATAGCAGGGTTGTAATAATAATATAACTTTGTGGAGCACTTTCAAAACTTGTATTCGAGGAAAAACACTTAGAAAATACTAAAATCATTGTAAAACCAATAGATTTTTGAATTTTTTCGCTATTCTCGGAATCTAAAAGTAATAAACACAAAAACAAAATGTTTTTTTAAACTGTTCAGCAATAAATAATAAAAACCCATGGAGATTGGTAGTTAATGATAAAAAGAGTTTGCATAAAAAATACTGGTTAAATTATGCACTTATAATGTAACTAATTTACACAGCATCGTTTTACTGGCTTCACATTTAACGCAATAGTATATATAAATTATATATATATAAATATATACATTTGCCAAAAGCCAAATGTATTTTTAAAAGAGGTGGAACGCAGATCCTGCACCCTATTTTTTTCACGCGATGAGAACGTTCCTTCTAAATGGGTTAGTCATTAGCGACGATTTGTGTACGTGAGCTTTAAATTTGTATTTTTATTTTTAAAAATTCGTGACACAATGGTTTACGCCATGAAGCATTTCTCTGTTAAGCTACAAAATTTGTGACACTGGAACGTAAATTCGATTTTCATTGGCTACTGTCCAAACGATTAATTTTTATCACACATTAGACAACCAAAAATTATGATCTCAGATGGACCATCGTATAGGGAAAATGAAAATTTATTGTTCTGCTCTTATTTTAAAGACGACCCGTTGTTTAAATGTAAACATTAATATATTTCTCAATTGAATAATTTTATCAACAATTTATTGCAGTTAAGTTTAATATAGACCTTATGAAATACTAACGGCTTTCTGTGTTTATGGTAGTGTGTAAAACAAAGTTAAATACTGTTTTCGTATCATGATTTTAAAATGTTAAGATAGTTAAATGTTCACAGGGGATTTATCATAATAAATATAAATAAGTATTAAATGTATTAACATATAATCGAAAAAAACTAATGCCTAGGATAACCTTAATATTGTTGTGTGAAATGCAGATAATTTTTAATACCTTTGACCTTTTTTTTTTTTAAATAAATTCATAATATTCTACTATATTGCGGTTGTTACATCTGAACATCTCAACCACACAATTATAATCATATGGGTTTTTTGTAGAATATTCCTGTTCGTTAATTAGTCTATGAATAATTAGTATTATAAGACAATTAAGTTTACTGAATACCAATAAAGATTTTCTCGAAAAAAAAGTGTCGATGACAATATTTAAATTGGTTCATGCCTTGACCAAACTATTTTCCCTTATACAGATCATTAAAACTATTTATTTTTATTTAGATATTCACAACAGTTTTAATATATTATATTTTGTCCAATCAATACGACTATTTTCTGCAGAGTTTACAATTTTCCCAGTTTCTCTGGAATCACGTCGTTGTAGATAATATATTAATATCTTACCTATCCGAATAAACGATTATTACTAGTAGGTATCATTATCATTAAGTTTAACATTTTATAGACCAACAATGATTATGTAAAATACTCTCACTCACTCTCTGTATTATGATTTTAAACATTATTTAGAACTTCGTCTCAACAAATACCATTATTTATTTCTATTTTATCTTGATATTTTCGATGATTTGAAATAGTTTTTTGGTATGATGACGTATCAGACTGTACGAAATGAAAGTTCAATTGGCGTATACTTACTGTACTGTGGTAGTGTAACAAACTTTTGTAACTTTTATTTGTTTTTTTCATTCCCATGAGACATCCGTTACAGGAACAGTGTGAACATTTTGAAAAAACATTGTACAATGTTTACACTAGAAAAGCACCCTCAATAAGTAATAACAATGTAATTAAAAATATTCTGGTGTAGCATGACTTAAGTAATATTAGAATTGAAACTTGCAAGACTAAACGCAACGCTGCACAATCGTATGAAGTATTAAAAATTTTTTTTTAAACGCTCATTGGTGAATGAGGACCTTAAGATTTATTAAATATCATTATAGACTTAAATTAAGTTATGCATTCGATATTTGTCTATATAATATGTTTCTTAATACGCGGTACAAATTCCCCATTTACACATAGTTCCCCACACAATTATGTGTATTGGAATCTGCACTTTCATTGCGTAGCTTACAATAAATCACTTACAAACGTAACAGAAAAATAATTTCCTTCAGAACTGCAGTTTTTTGGTTGCATCACTTTTAGTCACATTTATAAGATATCTTTGTGTGGACGGGAAGGGACTAAACATTCTGTTTAGTGCAGCTAAATCCAACGTCCACCCGATATCAACAAATACATTACGTTGATAGCCATAAATATTGTTACACAGCCCTGCACTTGCTTGACACCTAACCCGTCAATGTTCTGTTTAAAGATGCACGCTGGATATAAGGCCATGCAGAAAATATTTTAAACCATTATCACATTTTATCTTTTAAACACACAATTTAAAGGATGATGGAGAAATAGAGGTGCGAAAAAAAAATATTAATAATGGAAAAAAGTTCCGGCCAAGAAGTCGTTAGTCAGTGGTAGTATAAGCGAGTTTTTTTTTGTGAATAAATCAATTACGGATAAAAGTTTTATAGTGTTTTCAACTTGTGGGTGTAAATCACGCTGGATTACCGAATAGATGACCGATGTAAATCAGGATTTCCTACCCGTTTAAACCGGTCATAAAATTGGCCAAATGATATTTTAAAACGCTACCCGTATTTTAGGAGTTCTCGGCAAGTTTAAGCCAACCCGGGAAAAGTACCGGGATCGAAGTAGCCACAGGTCTGTACATTGTCCAAAAGATTTTTTTTTTTTATCGTGTATAATATAAAATAGTGACGCTGTCGCTAATGTATAAATTAATATTCTAAAAATTCATATACATATAATATATTAAACAACATTATTTTGTGCCACCAATTCTTGTTAAAATAATAAATCGTTTATTTGAATAATATAAAATCCATACGTGCAGCATACGCATTAAAAAAAATCATGACACATAGTTAAAATATTATACGAACAAGTGTTATTTATTTATATATTTTTTTTTTGTAATATTTTTTTTTTGTATTGCATAATATGTATATCGTAGAGTATTGTTATTGTATGGGCGGCAATTGTAAAATCTAAATTTATATTCATAACCAGAGCCAGGAAATTATCGTAAATTAAATTTATTTTTCTTTTGGTTATTAAATAATATATTAATAAAATTAGGAAATTCGGCAAAAATGTCTATACCTTTTTAGTTGTTTTTAGAATTTAGAAATCATTTTTTACACGGGATGTTCTGAAATGGATGAGGTTACTAGTATAATATGCGTTGGTACTCAGTGTGATGGCACAATGAAGATTTTTTTGAATTTTTTTTCTATCTTAAAGATCTGGGTTTATGCAAATTATTTTTAGAACATTATCTTAAATTTCAAAATAAATGGTCAAGTTAGATTTTTGGCAAAATTCTAATATGAATCGAGGTGTCAAATCATTTTCTCGCTTGTTGCGTGTTTTCACGCTGAAATCGCCGACTAAAAAAACAAATGGTGTGGCACATCGATTTGTATGAAAACATTTAAGATAAACAGTGGTGATATTTGTTTGTCGTCATTTATCATACACAATTCATTAACGTATTATTTTACATTGTCAACCAATAAAAATGATAAAATAATAACAAAATTAGGGCCAACAAAGTTTTAAATTGTCAAATTTACTGACATACATTAAAGTTGTGTTACATTGTAAAATAATCATAATTAAATACACTTTACTTTGAAAGCCTATTTTTATCTACAGTTGTTCAATGTGAGTATATGACTCCTGTTAACTTCGATGCACTTTTTGATTCAACGATGTTTTTTCCAAGTTTTTTCCAACAAATTTGGTGTTTGACGAATGATATCAGGTACATTATTAATTCTCATAAAAAGTTCATCTCTATTTTTTAGGTAATTTTTTGGCTTAAACATGTCCATTCTTAATATTCAATGTTAGTGTACTCCATTGTTCAAAATTTAAATCCTAAAAATAAATTTAAAGCGTTGTTCAATATTATCAAGTAAGCGGCCCCTTTTTCGGCCAAAATGTACCCATTCCTTTTCGGCCAGCACCTACAGTTTTCTTTAAAATTTTCAATTATAACAACTAAACTTAACAATTTTTATATTAAATTAAATATGATTGTATCCAAAAATGTGATTTTTTTTTTTAAATATTATTACTTACATCTATAAAAAAAACTGAAAAAATAAAAAAATAAAACGATTGGCAATAAACTGTTAAAACATATTGTTACAATTGATTACCTATATTATATTAGTATTTATAATCAATGTTATCACTTACATTATAATCGAATAAAAATTAATATAATCATATAATACATATAGGTAATATTAAGAAGGTATATAATAATAATTATGATAATAAAATATGAATTCATGAATATGTCAAAATATTGAGATTTCCGATTACAAATTAATTAATTTGACTAAGCTAATAATATGTTAAACTATTTTATTATTTTTACACTCAGTTATAACTTGTATGTAAGAGTATTTATCAAAAAATCACATTTATGGATACAATCATATTTAATTAAATATAAAAATTGTTAAGTTCAGTTGTTATAATTGTAAAAGGAACAATATGTTTTGGCCGAAAAGTAACACTGGCCGAAAAGGGAAGGGTACATTTTGGCCTAAAAGTGACACTGGCCGAAAAGAGAAGGGTACATTTTGGCCAAAAACGGTGACGCCGGTTTATCTTGTAGTGTTCCCACACAAATCGATGTGCCACACCATTTTTTTTTTAGTCGGCGATTCGAGCGTGAAAAACGCACGACAAGCGCGAAAATGATGCGACACCTTGATTTGTATGAGAATTTTCAAAAAATACAGGTAGACCATTTATTTTTACATTCAAGATAATGTTCTAATAATAATTTGTATAAACCAAGATTTTAAAGATAGAAAAAAAATTTCAAAAAAATCTTCATTGAGGGGGCTGCAGCAGGTTTTGTAAAAAGTCAAAAAAAAAAATGTAGATTTGACCAATCCAAACATTAATTTTGTTTGTTATAATATGTTTGAAATTCCCTAAAATTTGACCCTACATGCACATAAACATAAATTGTGTCCTTTTTAATTAATTTTTTGCATATACATACATACATTATTATAGTTAGTTCATATTGGCAATATGGTAAATAAATTAATTCTATTGGATATTATTATGGTTTATATTTTAATGAAATTGAACTAATTTATGGTTGACATTTTCAGCTGGATGCAGTTATACGTTTAGTTTAATTGTAGGTATTATATCGACGTCAATATGTGAGTTTCACTAATTAGTCGGGACGTTACAATCAATTATTTATACCTCCAGACCGAAACATGCTTTAGTTACAAATCGCACGTATTACGAGACAAGTATTAGGTGTACATAGGTTCAGACGACTGAGATAGTAGGCAACTGGGGAATGAACCTAATGAATGTTTTTTGCCACAACATTATGGTCAATTATTGATTTCTATAGGCTGTATAATGCGATTGAATCCTGTGCAGAATCCGACATTTCTACCATCTAATATTTACTATTTCTAACGGTGGCTATTCGTTTTCTTTCTTCTTCTTCTATTTCAATCAAACATTTTGTTACTAATTTTGTCGCTTAACGTTTTATGAAAATTTATTTTATTTATTTTTTGCCTTCAGTGTATTTTTCTATTGTTAAAGTAATATTTGTATTTCTTTGACAAAAATCTAAAATGTGAAGTGTCTTTTAACAAAATGACCAAAATTGACCCAAGATTTTTGGGTACTTTACCTTCATAATTGAAGTGTCTTGACTGTCAGTAGAATGGTCATGAATGTATTTTCTTTTACGTTAACGAACATGGGTCTAAATCAGTATATGTTACCCAAAGATACGGATATACGGCTATATCCGAGTAGGTAGTTACTTTATAATTAGGAAGTTTAACTTAAAATAAATCATATCCTTTGCATATTGTAACTATACTTATAAGTGTAAGTTGTAACACAATATGTTATTGTTTTGAATAATTTAATAAAACAAAGACTGCTGAAAATAAAAATTTGATTTATTGAGTTTATTTTATTTATAAAATGAGAATAAAAAGTGAAAGTTTAATGAATAAACCAATCCTAATAATGAAAATCAATTATATGAGCTAGACTTAATTTTTGGTTTTATAATGGCTTTTTTTGGGGGGTTTGAATGTACAGTTATTAAAAAAATATTTTCAAGAGGAAAACATTTATTACTAAATATTTTATTTTATTTCACATAAAAAAAAAACCTATGTTATGGCTTATAAATAAAATGATGCATACATATATTATATTTCAGAATATAAATACCTATATAAATAATAAATATGTTAGGTACCGTATTGTTAAACAGACAAGTGTATAATTCTCATTAGCTAGTAGTTAATTGATAATCATAATTGGTTTGATATATATTTTTTTTTAATGCAAATATTTTGTTGGTTACATTATTTAAATTATTAATTTAAATTTAATCTTTAAAGTGTTGGTAATATTTAGAAAAATTTCTTGGAAACTGGATGGTCCCTAGACTCTCTTAGGTGTACCTATATTTATTTAGTTTATAGTGCGAAAAGCAATAAAAAGTTTTTATATAGATATTATGTTAAATCAAAATGAAAAATTTAATTATAATCATTAAACAACTCGTATCGTTAAAAACAATTGTATGCAATATATACAAAACGTTATGTGCTTCGTAGAATAAAAAATCTTCATTATATTTAGTTAAATATTATTTTATCATACTATGAATATTATACCATAATAAAAAACATGATATAATACGTACAATAATATTGGATAAAACAATATCAATAAAATAATAACAAATATTTGGTTAAAATGTATTTCACGAACAAAATGTTTAGGTTAAATGTCAAAAACTACCAGTTATTTACTTATGTACTTTTTTTTATTTGAAAACTTATTGTTACCACTTTCAAAATGTATTTGTTTTTAAGTTGAAGTTTTGTTCGAGAAATTTTACAATTTCAAATAGTGTATACATTAATATACATATGTAATAACTATCAAAACTTTTAGGGAATGTTTTTTTTTTTAAATTATTACTATAATGTATAGTATGATTGAGAAAACTTAAGGTTTAAGTCGTACTTTTCACATTCAATAGTCAACGTGTAAAGAACAACAGAACTCATTAGCAAAATAAACGTGAATAACATTTAAAACTGGCATGACGTATCGTTATTCCATTGTGTAGTGGAACATATATTTCACAAAAATAAATCTCTCAGTAGTGCACAAAATCGAATTACTTAGTGAATTGTTTCCGGCATCAACCCCCAATACATGTATATATATATATATATATATATATATTTCATATTCGCCATCTCCGGATTGATTGTATTTTTATTTACTTTAAATTACGTCGACCGGAATTCATGGGAAATGAAAGTCGGCAGGGACAGAAACATGGTGAAACCACGTTCACGGAGAGTCGTCGTCAACGCCTCCGGGTGGTAACAGAAGAAGAAAAAAAAAATCCTAAAACGTTGACATTTCAAGGAGGAAAGTTATAAATTTACAAAACCACTGCCGCGCAGGCACAGTGTACGCCGCTCGAATGCATCTCACGACGATATTTTTATCATTCCGACACAAATGATGCGAAAGTAACGTACCACCGCTTTGACGGGCTCCGCAGTCGTGTCCCATAACGAGCGCGTTCTTCCACCCCCGGCCAAGGCTCGAGATCACCACCGATCTATGACTTGCACGCAGTAGCTATAGGTACACAACTTATACCATAGCAGTTACCATTTTGTCATACCGCGGAGCCGATAAATCTCGCGCCACGGGGCATTGCGGGATAAATGTATTTTATTTTATTTTTGTACACACCTTTTATTCCGTATACCTACGCGCCTTTGCACGATCGGCACTGCAGTGTATTATTCATAATGTTTACTCGTTCAAATATATTACCGAATACACGTTTTTTAAGTGGTTCGAATATTTAACTCAGGTACCTACAACGGGAAAAACGCGAAATTATGTAGGTACAAGGTAATTCCTTTACCACTGCAGTAAAGGCGTAGGTAGGTACAGCAATTGTATCGGTAAATGTATCGCATTGTGTTCTTGAGAATACATTTTGTTTAATCATTCAACGTCGTTACAACACAACAAAGTAGGAAAAACTTTTTTTTGTTCACAATTGTTTATCGTTATAATTTTTAAGCTTTTCACATACATTTTCATTGACTCTATATATATATATATATATCTTTCTAGAATTTATTACGGACATTTATCAATGAATCGTTGAGAAATATAACTCAATAAAATATTAGATGGAAATTACCACTACAGTTCGTAATATTATAGACATTTATAAAAAGCACACCCAACTCGGTCAATGTTTATTCGTCGTGTGCCCGTAGGATCGTTGTTGTCCGTGTCATCGAAAATTACATACCTATATGTTATCATAATGCTCTGTGAAAACAATATATACGATTTGATATTTTTAATCGCTGGCGTGTTTATTTGGACTGCATAGCAAAATATATTTTAATATCCATACGATTAATAACTATAATACCGGTATTATATCATCCAATACTGCAGTGTTTTACTGTATAGATCCGTTGACATTGCAAAAACCAAAATAATAATATGTCTTGAGCACAAATCTTACATAATATTATTATGTGGACCACCGCAGGGGTTGTGTGCTGTGCCGTACGTCGGAATCATTGAAAAGTCATCTCGGCTTCGTATCCCTAGGCAGTTTAACGCGCACAAAACATACGACGTAATAACAATATAATACCTATAGTAATTATGTTACAGTAATCGCATTCCAAAACACTTTCTTCCCTATATATGCCGTTACACTCCCTCGTCGGAATACACCAATTGTATGTTATTGTACTCGACATAACGAATACGACGCGATTCTCACTGTAATTTTCCGACAGGAATTTACCCGTGATCAGTAATTATATGTGTTCAGCCCAAATCAATATTTTAATTTCAGTTTCATATTTAGTGAAATGAAACACTCTGTAGTACGAATATTGCTTACAGAGTAAAAAATAATTTAATCATTGAAATAATTGATGCGCGTGTAGTTCAATTTCAATACACTTAAGAGTAATGAACGAAATTATAATACAGGTGCTATATTATATAATATTTGTTAATATTTGTTGATATTTTCAAAACAAATTGCGAGTTAAATAATTTTAAATTATTATATTATGTAGATATTTGAAAATACTATTATGCAAACAATGTTATTTTAGAATAATTATTCATGTGATTATATATTTTGATATAGTAAGTTGTGGTATTTCATTTTGCATAAAAACTATATAAACATTATGATATTATCGTGTAACATATTTCTGATTTGGTGATTTGATTTATTTTCAGCAAGGTCAGCTACGTTAATGTAACCGTACCCTCATATTAAACGTCAAGTTATCCATCAATTTTCACAAAAAAAATTAAATTGCTTACACCCACATAAACGCTCAGCAGGTAAAATATGGGTTTGTTGTACCGTTTAGTGTCTAAAACATGGAAGTAGATCGAAAAATGTAGTCTAATGTTTTATATATTTTTTTAACTTGTTTCCATTATCACGTGATGTATATAGTATAATGATAATAATATTTAAATCACACACTTATTATGCGTAGGTATAAAAATATATTATATTACAATGCATGCAATATTTTCATTTTATTAAAATTATTCTTTTACAATAATATATTATATTTTATAAAAAAAAAAAAATCTTCCTATGGTTGGTTTTTTGCTGTCGCTTAAACTATTTTCAGCTCTTTCGAGAATCGATTTTCAGACGTTGGACGATTACCCTGTAAAAAGAAATATTATATTATATTATAAACGTAGTTATTTTTCTCCTTCACCAGTATCTAATCGTTGTCATCCTGGGGACAGGGTGATAATAATATGATATTGTATACGCATGCAGTGTGTGTATATATGTCATATTTACCTGTATAGATATATTACGTCGATATATTTCGCTATAGCCACGGAGTACCTACATATGTTAACAGATGAATGAACACTTTTCGTTAGCAACAATGACTTATTGATATATTTTCCTCCCTTTGGATATTTTTTTAAAAGTCATTCAAAGCCGAACCCATGCGTTATTGAAACCACATGTCTAAAAGTGAAACGAATGATTATATTAACTTTTTTTTTATTAAAATGTTTGAATAGCTTTCTCGCTAAATATTCAATAGAAACTATGCTTACGAAAAAATAAGGTGAAAATAATAGTCCAACCATCACATTATTGCTTAAAGGCTTTACAGTTGGAAATTCAAAATTGAAATTTATGAAATCGCAATGATTAATATTTATATTTTTCCAACAGTTTGGGTTATTATAAAACTCTAAAAGTACATAATATTATATTATTGTGAAATACAGAATATAGGGGGAAAATAAATTATTTGTGAAAAAGTCCGTGTTATTGGTAATTTATTGTGTGTATTTTCAACTTAAATAATATAACTTTTGAATTTTTATACTACTCTTATAAATTTATGTATTCATTTTTTATTCATTTAGTATAGAAATTATTAACTATAGTGTAATATAAACCTAATACATAATACTGTTTAAACAATTATGTTTAGATAAGTTTAGTATTTTTTAAATTATTTTAATAACTTTAATGCATTTGGACTTTAATTGATCGTGTGTACTGTACTCGTCCCACTATACTCCCCTCAGTGCAGGATTGTTGTCATATTTTAAAAGTGATTTGATCTCTAAAAAAAACTCTTACAATGAGTGCAAGTGGATCAATTGTTAGTTTTTATTTTTCCTTAAAGAAACTACCGACCTATCAAAAAAAAAAAAACTTTTAGAATACTACCCAGATTTGATTTCGGATCAATGAAGGTGGTGGTTCTGAATATAAGGTTATTAAACAGTTATACTAGAAAATGTGTTCACACTTTTACAAGAAAAAACCTTTAATTTTCAATAATTTATAATATTGATCGTATCCAGAAACTAAAAAATAATAATAAAATGCTTAATATGTTTAAATCCGAACTATATAGATACTGTTTACAATTTAAATATCCAATTTCAGAATCGTCATATAATTATCTCACCTCACTGCGCTTACAATAAGCACCATTGTAATACCACATTATTATTATTATTATTATTATTATTATTATTATTATTATTATTAAAGAATTTTACTATTACAAATAATGTCAATCTCCATATTTTAACCAAATCAATCGTAATTATGGACAAACTTACCCAACGGTATCCATACAAAGTACCTATCCAAACGTATCGTTAAAAATTTAAAATTAATTCTTAAAAAAATGTGATTCTATTTTGAAAAAGAACATAATATTATAATTGATTATAAGACATATTTGATTACAAATTTTAGAATAAACTTTTTATAACTACCTACCTACGTACTATAAATAATTATTAATTTATTTCTAATGTTATTAAATAAATATTGTATGACAAGCTCAACATTATCTTACAATGTGTATTATAATATTTCATAACGTTAATTTTATTCTACTATAAAACGTAAGCTGCTGCTGATTAACATAATTTGTATTAGGTACCTACTACCTAGGTAACTAAAACAATATAACAGAAATATGTACTCGTCCATTTAATTATGTTAGAAGTAAACAGTGTTGTATGTAAATATATATTTTTTTATAGACTGTTTGAAAACCACATTAAATAATATTGATTTTTTTAAAGACACTTAGAGAGTTGGTTAGTATTTTCTGGAATGTATACTATACTCTATTTAATATTTTATCATAACATTGTTACAAGTTACTGTTTCATTGTTGTTTTATACATTGTTTTAATATTAGGTTCTTTAAAATTCCTTTGTGTCTAGAATATTGTCACAAAAACAATATTATGACGTGTAATGACAAGGAAACGACCGTGATGTTTTTTGAATTAACGTTATAATTATATCCTACCAACCATAATATAATTTATTTTCTGAGAAAAACGATGAATGTATTGGTTTTATGATTTGCATTATTTATTTTATGTTATTATTTTTGTTTTTGTGTTTTTCATCACATTTTAGAATAAAAATAATCTCCTTTCTGTCAATTTTTAGGATGGTTTCTGTTAGAAAATATGTTAGTCCAGTTGGTACCTACTAAACTAGACAAATAACCTGTAATTTTTAAATTAACTTGGAAAATATAATATACTAACGAAAATCAGCGAGAGAACTAGAATTCCAAATACCAGTTTTTTAACAAAATCTGTCTAATTAATAGTTAAAATCAGTTTTTTAACCTACTGAAATTTTTGTAATGCAGTATAGCAACGTTCATACTTTCTAGTCACATAAATATTATTATCTATTGGTGCCAAACTGCTATTGAAAACATTCACAATATACCTTTATACCTATTTAGTTATAGTTATATTAAGGATTAAAACATTAATACGTTTATATTTTATATTTCTTTAACAGCAAAAACAAAATACATACATAATATTATAGTGTTGGAAACTTATTAAACTCTGTAAAAATGTATGATTTTGATCAGTATAATTTCTTCTAGGATCGATAGCATTATATTTTAACCAAAAAATCTTATGAACAATTTACGTTAGCTGTATTATTTTTTGTTTAAATTCATAACTTGAAATTAATTTAATTATATAACTGTATTCAGGGTCATTCACCAAGTATGATCATCCGATTTTTTTATAATAATGTAACTTGGTATTCAAAATTTTTGGAATTTTTAAGTATACTCATGTTCAAAATATGTTCAAAAAAATTACCAACCAAAATAATTAAAATAAAAGAGGTTCTTATTTTAAAAACTGAAACTCGTATCACCACAGGGTACTTCTCAAGTAGAACAAAAATCTCAAGAATTTTTAAAATGTGGTCTTTAACAATAGATATTTAAATAAATTCTATATTAAAGGAAAAAATTTGGTAAAGCATGCTTGTATATCACCTAATATCATCTTGTAAATTATAATATAATAAGTATTATACAACATAAGCATAGCATTAGTAATAGGTATGGCTTTAAAACTCTCACTCTACCTAATGCCCAAACTTTTTATTGACTTTTTTAAGCTTTACGAGTGAGGAAAAAATGAAAATATGTTAAATTTGATTACCCATGGGAAGACTTCCGCACTATCATAAATAAATTGTACTACGAGCTTCTTACCCTGGGGCATCGAATATTTTTTCCCTATTCCGTTTTCAAATAATGATGACGAAATACAGATTCTGAAAATCCTAATGCTCTGTCATGGATGTAAAGTGTATACATCGACCTTCCTTGTTTTTCACTTATAACTTATAAGCTACTGTATATAACTTAATATAAGATAAAAATAATGTGTTCTGTTATGCTCATAATATTCATATTATATTTGACTCATATACAATATACATCAATGATGATTCTTTTAACAGTTCATGCTTATTACCTCGTGTAACATTCATAATTTTAAGAATACTGTCAATTTTAATGTTAACACTTTGAAGTTGTTTTACTTTTTTGTATGACAAACGTACATATTATATTATGTTATTAATTTAATATTCCAAAAAAGGATATTTTTCTAAGAATTTTTTATGATTATTTTAAATTACTAACCTATATTTAATATAAGTACCTATGTGAGATAGTAGACCAACATTTTACAAATTTTCTACCTATTTATCATTTCTAGCACTGCATTAATATAACTTATTAAATAAAAATAAAATAATTTATAATCGCTGAAAATTAAATTTTTTTATACAAAAGTTTTCGAAAAAATATTCGGCTTCGGAACATAAAGTTCAAAATGTACTTACGCTGTCATTTAAAAAAAATAAAAATTTAAATATCTTAACACGATAAAAAAAATAGGAAGACATATAAAATGTTTCCAAAAATGTTGTTTTGTATTGCATTAAAATTATACAACAAAAATATATTTTAACGTGAATACAGAATAATTGTTGATAAATGATAACTATTAAAAGAGTCAGCAAGTGGACTATAAAATATCTTAAATTACGAACCACAATAATTCACAACTATAATACAATTTAAATACCTAAAGATGGTCCTTGGTGAATACAGAACACTAAATAGGTACAATATAGGTCTCATCGTTTATATTATATGATACCTACCTCTAGTGTTTTGAATTGTTTTGTGATAGTTTAATAATTTAGGGTATACATTTGTAACATAGGAATTTGATACTAGTTTGCTATTTTTTCAAGAAATTATAGTCAATGTAATCATATTAATCAGAAATTATTCAAAGAAAACATACTAAATAACATACAAACTGTATGAAAATTGATGAAACTTATTTTTATTTTTATGTACGCTGTCTTGATCAAATTTAAGCACTTAACCTGTAACATTTTTATAGAAATATAGAAAGTGAATACATTCTATGTTAACAACATGTGAATGAAACAATATTTCAAGCATTCTAAATATTTAAGTGTGTTAATAACTTTGAGTAAATTGAATCATTGATAATATTCTGATATCAATATTAATTTAAATTGCAAAAAATAGTATGTATAGTATAGGTATGTAAATTTTTTTAAGTATTTTTATTAACGTGGGCATAATTAATTTGAAATGTAAAAATAAAGTCATTGGTTGTTCTAATTTATTTCAACTCATTAATATTTATTATTTATGAATAAAAGCAATCTCACTACGTTTTATTTTATAAAATTGCTGTGTAATCAAGTTTTGTAGTACTCACTACTTGAAAAAAAAATGTGGAACCGAGTGAAAAATTTAACATGTAGCAGTAAAAATGTTATAATTATTATTAATCAATGACTTTTTTAAAAAACTTAAACACATTTTTGTATAAGTACTTGATTATTATTTTAGATTCTGGCAGAGCGCTGAATGTATTGGTTTTACAACGATGTGTGTTTTTTATTTCTTTTCGTATCTGAAGATACTTTTTGTAGCAGTAAAAATGCTTCAATATTCAACAATGTGGGTGGATTCTAGTAGCAAATTGAATCTTGCTTGTAATTTGGGGGAAGTGAGGTTAAAAGTAAAAATTCCCTTCAAAATAATCGGAGAGAAAAAATAATTATGGAAAAAGAATAGTATTTACGAAATACCAGTTTTCAACGAAATACAATTTGTTTTATAACCCAATTAATAAACTTATATGAAAACATTTAGAAAATATTATTTTGGCCTTTTCGTGCACTCGTCTACTACGTACATGTGCAACTTACGAGTTTATGTCAATACAAAACTTTAATATGGTATAATGTTATAGTAGTTATTATTTTATAATAAATGCAATATTTTTGTCAAAAATTAGTTCTACTTTCCATATGTGTGTATGAATATATAAATATATTATAAAATTTAGATTAAAATAAATTCTGACACACTAATCATAATCGTTTTACCTGTGCAATGATTTGAATGACTAATCATCGAATTCTAATTTAACTATGACCTATACTCAATGATGATGTACACTCAATACCCATTATACTACCTATTCAATTTCTCAGTAGTTAAAAACTAATAAAAAGAAAAATTTTATACAAATAAATAAAACAATTACCATATTATATATACAAGTTATAAAATATGTATAACAATATAACATAATATATACCATAGAGAAATATATTTATAAGTTACCTAGTAACCTACGTACAGCTTGTATCACGTGATATTAAAATCAGTAGGTCTTGTACCAACTACCAATGCAATAGAACACATGATATTAACTGTATGAAACAATTTTAATTAGGCATATAATATTCATATAACACAATAATATATTATAATGTGCATATCATTTAATTTCAAAATCGAATCGTTCAACTGTAGTCTGCATGTAGATGCACACTGATATTAAACAATATTATTACATTATAACTTTCGTATAGGATTTAAAAGTATTAAAAAAAAACTTTTCCAATACCTGTCATTTATATAGCACAAATGTAAAAAATGTTGTTTGGTAAAATGCATTTGGAGAAAAAAGATATGGTATCGGTGGTGATGATTACGTTTTCATTCCACGCGCAACAAGCAGATATTGCGATCGTTTCCTTAGCAATATTGCAGGGAATTTTTGTTTATTCGTACGATTATGTTATTTGTTCAGTTGCATGCAGAATAATTTAACGGGAATACCATCTAAGGAAAAGTAAAATAATGTTAAAAATAAATAAACTGCAATTCTTATCCTCCCCAGCAGTGTTATTTGATTTGATGTCTGTTTTTTTATTTTTCTTATTAAAATTGAATTATTCTTTGGGCGTATTTGAAGAATACAAATAAATCTGTTGCCATAAAAATCTTTAAAAAAAATGTATTTATAAAACTTATTTTATTTGTTACTGAATTTACCTTAGGTATATAGTTTTATATGTAACAAGTTCTTAGAAGTGCTTTATCACGAATGGTTTTAATTGCATTATAATATAAGCTAAAGAAGTAACTACCTACTTCCTAGTTTTCTATACCTACGTGTCATATAATATTTTTTTGATTATTATTATAATTCATATTTTATATTGTTTTTATTAAAATCTCCATTGTAGGTTTTGCATTGAATATTGAAAAATACGTGATTCATGATATGATTTAATATGTGCTATTATAGTATATAATAGTATATTTAAAAAAAAATTCTATATATAATAAGTGAACCCATAACCATAAGATTTTATTACGTGGTTATTATTACCAGATATCATAACCAGACATCCGACCATCTTGTTTGTACTTCATGATAATATTTATATTCATTATTATTATCGACATCTCTTCCTTCTTTTGTAGTAGTTACCTAATACTCCACATCCACGATTCTTCCGCAAATAAATTTTGATCCTGTACCATTCTATATACCTATCTTTTTTAAATTAAAATATTTTATAGTTTTTAAATGTCTAATCAAAATTATTTTTGTAGCGCATAAAATTGTAGGTTAAGAAGGGAATTACATTTTCAATCAATAATTTTTTCGCAAAAATATATCTATTTATAGATAAAATAAAAGTATAAGGGATATAATTACCAATTAAAAATATTTTTTAAGTATGCCTATTTTGTTTAAAAATATGTTATTCATTTACCTACACAATTTGTTTCTATATTTTTCAATGTAAATAACAACAACTAGGCATATAATTTTATTTTTTATCCTAAATATTATTGTATAAAATTATCAATGTTGTCTGAATAAGTTAATTTGCATATTATTATCTTATCGAAATATTGAATTTTAAATTTTTTGAAATTATATTAGGTAGGTATCATTATTTATTATTTAGTACTTATTACATTTTCTGGAACACCTAGTCCTAAATAAACTCTCTAATAACTAAACAAATGCAATTATTAATTTTTAACTGTATCTGGAGGAGATTGTTCTGAATGTTAATTTCATGATAAATAAATTGAAAAACTATGTAAACATGGAAGTATAATTATAGTAGTAAATAATTTATTTATTTTATTTTCGAGTTTCAATAACTATAAATTTAATTATATAATGCCATACACATTTGTATTACCACGTAACAAAGGTAATGTATTTATTTTTCTAATATATAAATTATATATAACATGATAATGGTTACTAAATTACATCTTAGTTTATGAAAAAAAGATAATAATAAATTGTTTCGATTTAAAAAAAAAGATTTTCTATCACGTCTGTTAATTACTATCAAATAGGAGGTATTTGCGTTTTGATTATTAATAGTGTAATAAAAACACCATTATCCTATTATTAATGGTTAAGACAATATTACATTTATTTTGATAAAATAAACAATTTAGTATTTTATATTATTGTATTATTATTAATATTTATTAAATTCAATTGCGAATAAAAAATAATTTAATTTATGGTAAGAACCTACATATTATTTAGGTTTTACTATTTTCATTAAATTATTGTATAATATTTACTCTTAATGTCAAAACTTTTTAATATCTCAACGTCGAGTTAGTTTTTAGTATTGTAGGAATTTTCAGTTCTACGGCCGAGGATATACCATATTTGATTCAATATATTTACGAAGCACATTTTTTCATTTGTTTTAACGACTTAAATAATATTGTTTGTACGGGTGTTTGTATAACTCCTCTGCACTGTCCTCCAACTTCTAGTGATTTTTGGCGTGACCGTTAATAGTAAATGCGTCTGTTAACGATACTCATTTCGATTCTCTCGAAAAATCTAAAGGCAGCTTAATAAAAATAATATCATATCTTCCGCCGTAAAAACGTACCGCAATATCAACAGACAATAAACACGCTTTTAAGAGTAATGATAAAGAGGGGAGGAAAGAGAGGAAACAAATATTTATCTGGTTTAGGTTTAATGTAGAAAGTGATCGTATTGGACACATGTGGGTGTGTTCAGTTATGTTTTGAGTTTCACGGATGTGATAATATAAATAAAAAAATTTTATGGTGACGGACCAACGAGAAATCGGATTAACGGTGGGTTTACAGGAGAACGGGTGACTATAGAGGTCATTTTTCATTTAGCCCCTTTTTATGGCTGGCCGAGACTTAACCGATATTTCGGCGCATTAAAGCGCGCCAAAACCACACTACCATTGGACTACCACTACCGACACCACCATCATCACTACCACCACCACCACCACCACCACCTCCACGCCATCACCACCGACGCCACCACCGGTGGTGGAAAACTTGCTGATTAAATTTCTGTCTGTTAGATCGATAGACCTCACCCCGTCCTCATCTCACCTATCACATATACTATCACTATATACTATCTCTGACGACTAACAGTTTGTCGTGTAGTAAAACGGTCAACGAGAGATGTAGAGGTACCTATGTACGCTCCACACATTATTCAAACATTTTCGGTAAATGAGAACATTAAAAACCGATTCCACTACAGTCGTATTCCTAGGAAGTTTTTTCACCTATAAATACATACGCACATAGGTACATACATATTTATACATACGATTCATAAAATAATTATTTCAATACTCCAAAAATTGATACATTTTTCACCAAATAGCTTAGTGTATAATATTTAGATTATTATTATATTTATAACTTATGATAAACGTATACGTTGTATACGTCGTACACGGAATTAAAACCATTGAATAATAATAAACAATGATGATATAATTTATTTTGAATAATCATACATCATATAGTAGATAATTAAGCTATTTTCCGATTTATTTAACTTCAACAAATATGAATCTAAATACAATTGGATATACTTATGTATATGAATATTAACTTATATCATAATCATTGTATTATATTTAAAATATACATAACTGTTTGGAAAAGTTTTCGGTCGTTATAAAATAATTTAGTAATAGGTACTATGACGTACCCTAGATTATTTTTCAAGTAATCAAGTGACAGAAATTAAATACTATAATTATAATATGATGTTTTATACAATGTTTTTTTTTTTATTACTACAGTTGTATGATAAATCTTAATAATTAAAATGTTGCAATCATAATATATACATAAATGTGAATAATAGATAGTGTTTATACAAAGACCATATTTATATATATATATAATATAATATACTGTAGATGGTTTAATGTAAATTCATTCATAGAGAAAGTTTACTTATGACTTTCCGGGTAATTATGATGTAATTTTCATCGTTGGGTATACAATTTATTCATACTAGATGTAATGGACGTCAGATAATTCTCTTGGGCGAAAACTAATGAATTTCTGTAGGAAAATATATTCAAGAGAGTCTCGAACGACATTTCTATTTGAATATATACTATAGTTGCCTGTTGTTATTATATTGGTGTAAACTGATTACAGATTACAATAAATTATTGAAAATTATTTAAATAGAATAACAATACGTACATGTTGTATATTTATATAGGTATACAAGTATTATTTTAGTTGTGACTATTATAAAAAAAAAAAAAAAAAAACTATAAGTAGGAAATATAAAAATGTCATGAATTAAAAATAAAACTAAAATTGTATTTGTTTAATATTCATTAATATTTAATGATTTCTCTCTTGTGTTCCACTTTGATGGTTAAAAAAATTTACCATACAACTTTTAGAGACAAAAAAAATAATTATACACAAATACAAATATGTTGTATTTTCACTTTCATCATTAAAATACACGATGGTACATATTAAACATAGGAATATTTTTAAAATGGTATAAACATTTACGACGTCATACCTATAAAATACATATTATATAATGAATTCAATATAGGTATACTAATTTAATTCAAATATGTCACATTACCATCAAGATTATTAGTTATTAATTATATAAATTTTAACTAAGCATCATAGTGTACTTGGATAAACATTTAGGTAAAATGTAATTATTTTCAATTCGGTTATTTTTCATAGTAAGTTATACCTTTATTTTATACATAAATTTAAAAAAAAAGTTTAACTAAAAAATATAAAGTTAATCATCATAATTTAACTATAATAATTTTTAAAAAAAAATCATTCCGATAATAGATTGTTGTATATGAATAATAATAACAATAACAATATTATGTAAATTATGTACGGGAGTATTGAGTATTTTTCTTTAAAAGAAATATTATTTTGCTGAAATATATTTCAGATGATGTACAAAATATGTCTTCAATCGATCGTCAAAAAATTAAAAAGCGTTCGCTAAAAAGGTATTTAAATGAAACAGAGCAACGTCAAAAGGGTAACTATTTTTATTTTAAACTGCAAGAGAAAAAAAGAAATTCTAATTATATATTCACAATAATTAAATAATTAATAAATACATTTAGATAATATGTATTATATTATACTCGAAGTAATTCAATAACTATTACAAAGGAGAAATTAAAATGATTTTTTTTAGTAAAATATTTTTCATAATTTAATTTTAAAAGAGTATAATATACCTACTTTACTATAATTGTTTATAAGCTTAAAAAATTGAATTACCTATTTTTTATTGTTGCATATTTTAAATAATATGTACAATCTATATTAAAATATTTAATAAAAATAACGCATAAAAAGCATAGCTCGAATGTCTGGAAAAATTCACAAGTGAAAGTAAATTGCTCATATATTTGTTCATCATGTTATAATATGTTTACTATACATTATTTATTTTTTTAAATCAAAAATCATTCACAACAAATAATTGGGTTTTAACCGAGTCATACGCAGATTCGTTTTTCAAATACAATGACTGACTGTCGATTTGAAATTTAAAGACCCGGCTCAACAGCCCACTCAACTACGATGTATCTCACTTTCTTTTTGCAATTTTTAATTCTATCATACTATAAATAAATGAAGATTAGTTGCATATTTTTAATCTTTTATTAACTTTGTAATAGTAACTGTCTTTTCACTGTGCCACCAATATATCTTTAATAAGAAAAAATAAATTTACAATGCGTGCTACTTTTATTCAATTCAGTAAAGCCTATTGTTCGCTTTTCTCTGAACATGCATTTTCATTAAATCAGTCTCGTTAGCACTTTTAAACCCTCTATAATAGTCTCTTCTATCAATACCAAAGTTACACGTAGTTTATAAAATTAAAAGCAGATTTGAGTCAAGGGAGACATTTTTTTTTTTTATAACTGATGGTTATGCAAGTATCTTTAATACTTCATATTATGTTGGGTGATCCATTTAACCTGCAGGTACAGTCGCTTTTTGTTTGTTATTTTGTTTACTATATATTATAATATTATACCTGCACTATACAGAGTGGTCTTCTATGTTTTCCTGTTTTCTTAGGTTAGCTTTACGGGATATCTTCCGACCTACATATTAATATTATTTCAGAATCCACCTTCCCACTATACAAAAAAAATCCCGTAACCACACCAGCTATTACCAGAACCCTCTCATCAAAATCTTATCAACTAACTATATCAACCCAGTAAATCTACTCAAACGACTTACGAGCCATTGGTATATAGATATCTTATATTCTAATAAATCGCTTTTTAAATAAGATAAATTAACAAAAAATATAATGTATTGTTGATGGTTTCTTTCAGTCATCTGTATAATAATAGCGTACAGCTTAAGACGTGAATACCGAAAATGTTACTATATTAAATAATGTTAAAATAATAGGTTCAATCACAGAAAATAACGTTGATACGTTACTCCCAATATTAGACAATATTAGGAGAGTTCCGAAGTTGTGAACTTTAAAAAAGTTAAATGACTATTATCATACTAATGGTCAGTGATCAGCTAGGACAAATACATATTTAGTAAATAAAATACGAAATACATGAAATTAACATGGAAATACTTATTCCACAGGAGTCAAAAATCCAACATTTTGAGGTTTGGGCATATTATTATAAAAACACAATATATACGCACAGAGAATGTCTAGGGTGACATTTTTGGGGCCTTCCAGAGAGTGGTATATACAAAAGTACACGTCCGTTCCATATTATATTTAATAATTAGGTATATTGTTAATTATTGAACCATGTTGAGTCCATCCGATTGTATATGCTTAATAGAATATAAATAATAATGAAACATAAATTGTTCATAGTTTATTTTATTATACCTATAATTATATTATTCAAGTTAGATATAGGTAACTAGAAGGGTTTATTAAATGTAGAAAGCGAGTCAAAATATATCATCATCTAAATCATCTAATTATACATAGGTATAGCATATTATCGCATTACCCTTTTTTCCCCGTGAAGAAGATATTGGAGATCTTGACCGCGTAAAGAAAGCTAATTTACATTTTGTAACTAGATAATGTAATTAAGGCACTACGCACCGATCATGAATATTTATGTATAATTAATTTCACAGAGAGGTTGAAGAATATAATTGGCACTTTTAATGACTTAAAGTAGTTTCAGATCATGGACAAAAATTAGCATGTTAGATATTATTAACAAAAATAGAATAAAAAAATTACTACCCTGTAAAACTGAAAAAAAAACGTATAAACATGATCTATATTTTATTAAACAAAGTACGTCCAATGTTGACTATGTAATATGTTGATTATCATCTTTATTAGTTTATGTTTTGAAAAGATACCATTACAAAAAAAAATAATTTATGTTTTACATTTACCATTACTAAAAATTACTATCGCACCAAATAAACACTAATTTTGGTTGATATTTTTTCTTTAGAACTTAACGATTGTGACTCACAATTCATTAAGAGACTAGTATAATTACGCTACAAGTTTATAAAACAATAGTTATTAAATCTACAACAATTTGATAAATTAAGTAGGTTTTAATAAAACCTAAATAATTAATGATCACTTTTATTTTATTTCAAACTAACGTCTGTAAAATCAAGTTAAATCTTATATACAAAGTATAAGAGGAAGACTATGAATATTATAAATTTGTATTTATATGTATATTATTTTTAGTCCCTTGCGCTACATGTACAGTATAAAATAAATATTATTTATTTTTTACTACTAAAAATAAAAATAAAAATTTGATTTAAATTGTTTTAGGAAAATTTAAAAAAGCAATGTTTGTAAATCTGATTATAATAACAATTTCGATGGTAAAAACATTTGTCTATGTCAATAGCTTATTTGTTAGGGATTTTAAAAATATCAATATTTTTCGAATAAATCAATTGAAAACGTATTATTTTTGGGAATTTCCTGACATGAGTAAGTTTCTTAAATTATTTGTAAGCGTATAATTTTTAGTATTGTTTTCATACGTTTAAGTAGCATAATTTTTTTTATTTTCACATATTTCTGTTACACCCGTTACAGCGTCATAATTCGGCGTTTTATTATAATGAATTATGATCATGCATATTATAATAATTACATCAGAGTTATAAATATGTGTGTTGGAAAAAATAATATATCCATTTAAGATGGCAATAAAAACGTCAACTATGTTTTTTACTGTTTTAGAACTGTGGCAAACGATTCAAGAACTATAGAAATATATCTCGTTCTAGTTTTTCGTTTCTGGATTACAATATTCCAATTAATGAATTCTATGTAGTATATTTATCAATCCATACAATACTCTTTTTTAGATATAATAATAGATTTTATTAGGAAAGTGATAGCGAGGATTATAAAAAACAAACCTAATTTAAACGACCCGATATTAAATAACTTTCGCTGAATGTGTTGAATATGCAATGTTTATCGCAACACCTATAAAGATCTTACGCTATAGACATATACCTAAACCAAAATTAAACTGTGCAGACCATTAGACCAATGATTTTATAAGCTTCACAATTTTAAATGCATAACATATTCTTAATTTTATTGTTTTTAAGGTTAGGTAACGTTAAAAAAATCACCAGATTTAAGCAGTAGGTATAGAAAAATCAGTGCTACTCGTAAATAGTTTAGTATGAATTCCTTCATGCATAGATTTTCGGAATAGAAGCTGTAATGGATAAGATAATTCTAAACGTAGCATAGAATAGGTATATAAATTCATCAGGCAGTCCATTATAGGCTCCACTGGCCTACCATCAATAGCAATATTTTGATACATAAAATTCAAGTTCAATGTCACTAAAAAAATTGCTTGGAGATCAAAAAAAAATCGTGATGCAAAATAGATGAATTTTAATCAGCTGTGGGTTGATACCTACCGAAACAGAACTGAAATGTCTTAAAAAAAATAACTGTAACTTCTTGATCATTAGCACTGATAAATGATTCATATCATCTGTTTAGAAATAGCTCTACTTCACTTATTTCCGTTTCCAAATACTAAAAGTGTTTAGAACAACATTTTGATTCAGTATTTCCAATTAACTTTTTGTAACATTGATTTGACATATACGGTTATACCTACATTTTTCTTTTGCACAAATCAAAGAAAAATTACGATAACCCCGTGGGATACGCGTTACTTTATAGGTTGCATTAGTTTTTCTCTTTGAAAATATGACATCAATCAAGTCCTCCAAAAACCAAGAAGGTAAACCAGACCTATAAAAGTTAACACAAGAAACCCACGTCAAAATTTAAAAGCGCAACATATCATATGTAGTAGACGAATCGATGACGTCATAATGCCGCAGCGAAAATTCCGAGGTAAAAAAAATGTCACAAAATAGAAAATTATCAACAATAGAATATGGAATCTATAAAATGTGAGCTTCCCAACGTTACGTCATAATATAGATAAGCAGTTATAAATTATTACACATCATAGTTATCTTTTGAGTATTGTCGTAAAGTTGTTTGTAGATATCCATACAGATAAGTGAACAATATATACGTTGTATACGTGTAACATCAGTGTGTTTTCCGCTGTGATAATATTAGTTATATTTTAGTGACTCTTGTGTGTTAGTACTTGTAATTTATTTCGAATAGGCATCCGCTTATAAAAACAAATAGTATACACTATTCAAACGCTACACCCCTTGTTTACATCATACTTCTTAGTAGAAAATAAAATACTTCTAGCGTATGTGAATGCGAGAGATGAGATACTTGCGATCACAACTCAACCCTAAGTCAAAAGTGTTCAACTACAACAAAGGCACCACGAGCGCAGCTAAATGTGTTTTTTGGTCAATAGAAACTAAAGATTGGTTTTATTTTATTGATGTTAGTCTATATCAGCAGTTTCCAACCCATGGGTCGTGAGAAATTTGGTATTGGGACGGAGACGTTGGTCGGGTGTCTAAGTCAATGGTCATCAACTTTTAAATGACATCGACATCGATATTTGTATATGATATTATACACGTATATATTTCTTCTATAGTCTTTTTTGTGTGTGTTTATATTGTATGCCTAGGTAAGTGGGCCTCAAAGTTTTTTATATAATAAATGTGTGGTCCACGCATATAACTAAAAATTATGAGGGCCACTGGTTGTTTATATTATGATATATTATACACTATAATGAACTGATTCAACATTGATGAATTTACGATCTGTTTTTATGATATCATAATTTACTATGAAATTTATGAATTACAATTTTATTTATTTAATTGCTTTATACTAGATGTATACTAGATGCGATATTACTTGCACCTTGTAAAGCGATATATTTGTTGACTTGTGAAACGATTTCTACGATTTTATGATGGTAGGTATACCATAAAAGACGTGGGTAGATAGCTAAATTCATATTAAATTGAGAAATTTGCATCCATCTAATTTACTGACAGGTAAAAATTTTAATGTAGGTACAAATTATCTGATTTGTTAAAACTAAAATAAAATTGTGTCAACTGAAGTATTAAAAACTTGATGATTGGATAGTAGGTGATAGTCGATTTAACGTTATACCGATCTTTTTCAGGTACCACAGGGTCATAAACATCATTAGTATTAAATTGGTTCTCATTTACAAACATTAGACATAGGTAACGACAAAGAACATAAGTTGGAAACACTGTTGACCTGAAAAAAATTGCAAATACTATCATAATAGGGGACAGGGACAATTAGCATTCTAGTACCGGTATATGATGAATATGCAAAAATATTAATTAAGTATATATATAGACCAATTTATTCACAATTGCCAGCAAACAGGCTAAAGTTACCATGAAAAATAAAGTTTTGATTGTCATAATATGTAGGTATAGGTACTAACTAGATTCTCAACGGAACTTGTATAAAATATATCATAGAATTGGATTGGATAATTTGAAGGAATATAAACACCACCAACTATATAAACTTATCATGAATGAAACTAAAACTAATAATTAATAAATTTTTCAATACATACTTCGATTTCTATAATGGAATTTATTTGGAAGCCAAAATATTTTGTACAGAATTAAGGATGTTAATTTAGGATTGTTTAACCTTTTAAGTGTTTTAAATTTGAGAGTATCTAAAAATAATCATTTTGAAATACAATTCTAAATGAAGCTCATTTGAATGAAGTGAAGTAATTTTTTAAACAAGTATTTAAGTCATTCAAAAAAATGTTTAAATATTACATCGAATAAACAAAAAACATAATAAGACTAAGTGTCTTAGATTTGCAAGCGTTAATAAAATAAATTACTAACTCAATTAAAATAAAATAATCATAAATATAATAACCTATACATCAAAAACTCATATTCATATATTTTAACAATATAATTTGACATTCATTTAAAATCATCCTATAAGGGAATAAAATATTTTTTTTCTAAACATTTGGCTCTAGGCTCTAGCAGTGATTGTTTGACCAATATAGTGTAATAATTGTATTTATATAAACCGATACGAATTCACACCAGCGTTCTATGGTATACCTACAACGGTATAACCATTTTAGTTGATAATAATAATTTATGAAATTTTAAAATAATTACCAATCATTATATAAAACAATATCGTAGATGCTATAATTTTGGAAAAAATCAGTTCAACCTGCCGTATTACAAATAGAAATAGAAATTATAAAATATCATTATAAATAGAATCTGACACACCATCTATGCTTAGAATCGTGTTTCGTTTGCAATGATTTATCATTGTTTCAACTTTCAACAATGAAATTCAACACATTCATTACAGTATAACACACTCAATGACAAGGTTCACTCAAAACCTACTATACAGCAGATAAGCTTCCCTGATATTTGTTTTTAATTTAGATCACTTCTTACTTAAAACGAGTAATTCTTTTATATTCTCAGTAGTTTTCTCAGGTGTAAAGATAAATTGCAAACAAAATGTTTGAAAAATATAGAAAATCTAGTTTTAACAAAATGTATTATATGGATTTCAACAGTGCTGCTGATATTCGTTTTTTAAATGTGAAAATTCATTACCTTTTCAAATTCGACATAACCACACAAATATTACACATCAAAAACCCTAGTTTGTTCCATCCAAACCCTTCACCACAAATATAATTTTTTATAAATTGTATGCAGTTATAACTTATACTTTTCATCATTTTATCAAGACAGCCACATAGGTCATAATACAGGTATGGTGGGTATATCATTTTATTCGGAGAGTTGTATAAGCCCTACGTATATATTGAAAAGAAAATATCGTAATATTAGCATTAGCGTGGCGTAATATAAACAGAATATAATTCAGACTTTGATGTAGGTACAATTTAAGCTTAAACATAATATGCAAATACGCAATTTACCTACATATTGTGCACATTATTCAGAATAAAATACAATTTTCTAATTCCGACAATGTTATTAGGTAGTGTTATGAAACAATTACAATGGGTAAGCACAATGACAATAAGTGAGCGTCACATATTCACATTAACCATTCAATGTTAAGGTCTGTTATTAAGAAACTAGATTTACATAAGTATAATAAAGGCATCCAGGCAATTCTTAATGGAATAATTTATAGTTTCTTACAATGATACTAGTATACATGGAACTATGAAACTTATTTATTGTCTAAATAATATTTATCATATCGTTATCGTGCACATATATTTGAATAAAAACTATATAATATACATCTTCTGGATTACTTTTCCTTTTTATTCGTCTATTTTTGATCAGTGAAACCACTGGGGCCTATACTTTTGATTTTAAACGTAATTTCACTATATAAAATAGGTACTCATATTATTTGAATGAATTCATAAAAGTGTAATAAAAAATGTTTATTTCAATGATTTTAAAAAAAGTCATAAAATAATATTGTTTTAGGTATTTTAAATTATTATTATTTTTTTTTTTTATATGGAAAACTCTAAAATAAATATATATCTATATATCTATCTGTTGACTATAATTTAACCATTAAAACGAGTGAATACTTTAAATTCATATAACAGGTAAATCCTTGGCGTCATAAAAAAATGTTATAACAATAAATGTATTAATGTGTCATGTTTTATTTGTAATAATTTTTTATATATTTTTATATAATATTAAAACCAAACTTCAATAATATAAAAAATTGTACGATATTGAGTTGAAAAAAGAATTATTTACTTTGATTCAAAATATTTTCAATTAAGATCAAAAAGTACAGTTGAAGTAATTAAATGTAATAATTTTCAGTCCCAAAACTGTTATCTTATACATTTTACTGGTTTAATTTTTAACTATAGAAAAACTAATTATAAAACATAGTTCATAAAAATATTCAAAATATATTAAAATAATTAACATAAGTACAAAGTACAATATGATAATTGTCACATTCAATTTTATTTATTACAAAATTATTTAATTTTAAATTTTTTTTTAATTTACGTTTTTAATAATAATTCTAATATGCATTTATTTTAAATTATTTCATATTTAATTTACTGTGCAAATTAAAAATTTCCATGCACGAATAATTGAAAAAAAAAATGTATCAAATAGTTAAAGTAAATTAAATTATTGCAATAATGAATATTGCTTATTCTTTTAAAACATTGAGTATTGTGTTTTTGTTAGAATTGAAATATTGTATTATATTAAAACCGTATTATGTTGTCATACTTTACAATAACACCTACGTAAGGTGTTTAGTACTTGTAACGATAATTGCATTTCATCTATCTTATAATTCATTTACCATGGAGAAGTTCCCACTTTTCCGGCCCGTCAATATAAAGTCATAAATTGCATTTACCCTTCAAAAGCAACATGTCTTAGTTTATGCCTATCTTTCATATATGTTGACTGAGAAAATTAATTAAATTCGCACCATTTCCAGGTGCAGTTCCGCGCTAATTAAACCAAGACGAACAAATGTGAGACCATATTTTGTGTTTTATATGCGTGGATTTGAAAACTTGGTAAGTAAAATAAACAATAACTTATACCTAACTAATATTTTAAGGTATCTTTAAAATTATGTATTACGTTTTGTGGAAGTTTGCGTGTATTATATTGAATATTTTACGAGAAAGTGTCAAGATCTCGATAAGCCTCGACCAATTTTATCAAAGCACTCTCCCTTGCATGTGTCCCCAATAATGGTTGGTCTGGTGCGCAGTGTGTATCCAGAGACAAAATCTGCCACGAGGTATATTACGCTTTCAAATAAGAAGGATAAACTACTAGACTACGAAAATGCTATAACAACATATCTCAAGGCAATATTGTGATTCAAGTTTATAGATTAGTAACTTAACACCTAAGCTATTTGTTCTAAAAATAATCAACAAGATTAAACTTTGGAAACCCAAATAGGTAGATAACAATACCAACTTTTGTTATTTATCGTCTATTTCAATAAACTCGTACCTACCACGGAATTATCTTAAATCGACTTAATAATCCATAAATACCTAACAATATCGAATAAAATAAACTATTTTCATATCAGAAAACACAGTTAGTATCTATATACTATATAATTTATACAGTTATTATACTATACCATATTACAAATAATATGCAAATACACAGGGAAAACCATTTTAAATCATAATTGAATGAGTACCTACCTAAGTTAATTATTGAAAATGTTTTTATTTTTATATTTTTGAACCTATCATTTTGCTTTTGTTGGATATTATAATGGCTTAAAAATTATGTGTGACAAAATTGGATAATCATAAAACAATGAATAATCGTCTAAAAATAAAAAATAAATCTTACAAATTTGAAAAACACCTCAAATTATAACTGTGATTTTCAAAATAACTTATAAATAAAATTACGTGATAAACTCATATTGAAATTTAACAATATTGATTTGACATTAATTATGAACTATCTATGAGAATACCCTATTTTTTTTTTTGTTTAGCATATTATAATTATAAGACATGTTATATATTATAGACGGTGGCTAAGCCAATAGTTGAATTGAAATTTAACACATTTAAAACTGATTAGTAAAAAAGTGAAAACAAAATATTAAGGTACCTACATACGTGAAATACTAAATTTAATATTATTAAGTATACAAATTAAAACATATTATTTGAACGTCGTGAGGTTGAGAATAAATGTATGCAATATATCGAATAAACTACATATTAAATTTATTTTAATTCAAACAAGGATGAACATCACTGCCATTTCAGAAAGCGTACAAAAATCACTAGCGGATAAACCGTCATCTAATAGACTTAACTGGTTACGAATCGTTGGCAATACATTCAAAGTGACGGAAATGTCTATGAGAATTACAACTAGATGTCTCGGATTTTTTTTTTATTAAAAAACCTTTTACCTACCACATTTTGGGAACGTCTTCGATTCCGTACTGATTCCATTTAACAGAATATTATAAATGATTATGCATTAATTACCGTTTCCATTAATTTTAACAAGCATTTCAACTGTTTTAGACTGATAATTATTATTGACATATTATTCAAATTTCAAATACACGAGTGAAATCAATTAGACAAATATTGCAGTACCTTTATACTTGTATCGGTTATAAATAACTGTACTACAACAGTTTACAAAATGTAAACAATTTCTTTAAAAGTGTTTTGTAAACATGAATTTAGTTTATGAAGTACATGTTAAAATAAATAAATAAAAGTTTTACACATTGACGTAAGCAGCTTCTGTCGAAAAAAAATATATTATCTCGTATGCAAAATACCTACGCTTTTATAGGTGATTGGCATAAAAATATTTTAGATAATTATTAATTAATTTATCATAATTAATTAGCAATAATCACTAGATATTAAATTATACTTTCACAGTATTTAATTATAAGAACAAGGTTTTTGTGTAGTCTTATAGGGACGCTATTATTAATGCATAGAAATATTATGATCAATATTTTATAATTTCTTGACAACATCCAAAATATTAATTGAACTATGGCCAAAGTATATTTATTAAGTACACGACTTTCTTAAAGTTTTCAATGACCCAAAATAAAATACAATTTTGCGTTAAAATTTCAAATCCTATATGTTAAGAATATTATTTAATCTTGTAAATATAAATAAAATTGTCTAACATTTCTTATGAATCATGTATACTTTTATTTTTTGCTTTAACATGGAATCTTTTGAAATAATTCATAAAAACTAGATTTTATACACATATAAATAATTAAATAATAATTATATAATAATTAATAATAATTAAAAATAATATCTTGTACACAATAATGAAAAAATATAAATATTACCATACAAATATTTGCACACTTTAATATATGAGTATGTTTATATACATATATATGTGTGTATTTAACTGTAATCTTTCCAAAGTTTTTAATTCCCGTGTACATATGCAATTTAGTATTCAACAAACAAGATTAATTTTCTTAAAACGCATGTAATTGGATTATAAATGAATTAGTAATCTCACTCTTCTAAAGTTGTTCTTTCCACGTGACATTTTAATTTCATGCTTAAACTTTCAAATTCAATTTCAAGGATAACAAGAAATGTGTTTAATATATTTTTAAAAGGGTGAATGAGTGATCCTACGTATTTAATATGGTATATAAGTTTAAAAACATGTTGGGACATGTCAAACAAATTTTCATATGAGTACCTTCCAACAATTTAAGATTCTTCCAGTTGAATAATGATATTTTTCATTTTGTTCATATGAAATATCAAATCGTTATGTAAAGTTAAAAATATCTCACGAAAAGTATACTAACTTATAGTATGTTCACATTTTTTTTTTTTTTTATTTTAATGTTATCTTGTAATGCCTTTATGGCTAAGAAATTAAAATTTTATTTAATTTTTTAATTTATAGTTAGTTCCAATAATATATAAGAGCATCACTTATACGGACTAGTTTAGTAGTTTATAATATTATATTTAGACTTGTTTGTTTAATCATTTACCAATTCACATTTATGTATTAAAATGTATAACTTATGAATTTAATATTCAATTGGCTGTTAAAAAAAAAGTTACAAAGTTATATTACTATTTTACATTAGCACAAATATAGAATACTAACCCAAAGTTAAGAAAACTGCTTAAACTTTAAACATCTGATGAAAGTGCAAATTCAGGTTACTATAATGTGTAAGTAGAACACAGTATTATACTAGGTAGGTAGTTACAAAGTTTTCCGCAAAATATTATTATATGAGACTTAAAGTCATTATTATTATACTATATCCAGAACAATTACTTAATTATACTAATTTTACATATATCATTACTAAATTACCTAGTAGCTTTCAAATAACTATCAAGTTAAGTTTGAAAAATTATAAGAAAGTAAAATAGTTATATAATAATACTAGTGCATCATATATTTTTATTTTTCTCATAATAATTGTAATATATTAAAACTGTGCATAAAATCACGTTATTTCACAGACACATAATACTAACATTTGTATAAAAAAAAAAAAACAATTTATGAATCGTGAATCGTACATTTTCTTGAAGAAGTATTAGAAATCTGGCATATTAAATATCCGAAATATTCAAAAAACGCTTTTGTAAACTATAACTCTTAAATAGAATCGTTGTCATTAAATGTGATGATTTACCACAAGTATCTCAAATGTTAATATAATTCTGCCCTAAAATGAGGTGATTGAAACAAGTAGGTCATAATGACGACATCTTTCATAGGTACTATAATACTATTATTTAATATTTATTTATTTATCATTATAGAGGATCAATAGTTTTTTTAAATATTGTGAAATATTTCGAAATATTTTATTATTTTTTAATGTCGGAAATAATTGATTCAAATAAGAGCAGTTCGATTTTGAGCAGAAAGCCAATTAAC
The DNA here is from genome assembly GCF_005508785.2 of Acyrthosiphon pisum. Lineage (NCBI taxonomy): Eukaryota > Metazoa > Arthropoda > Insecta > Hemiptera > Aphididae > Acyrthosiphon > Acyrthosiphon pisum. The sequence goes on from NC_042496.1 coordinate 34,532,858, forward strand.
CGGTGACCATTCCCAAAGGTGGTAAATCGGTTGTGGGGATTCGGATCAGCGACGACCGATGTGGTAGCAGAGGTGGTGGTAACGGCTTGCACAAAATTTGCATCGTATTGTTCCCGTCGCTAATTAAAACCAATGAGGTCGTGTGGTAGTTCCACCAACATTGACTAACTGTGGGGAGGTATATATTTAGATAGTAGCGAATACTACAGTGTTCGAACTTTGCTCGGTTGATTGGTTCCCCTCTGGTTTTCTACCACCCACACAATGAGCTGCCCGTCCCTTAGGGTAAACGTTTTAATTTCAACAACATTTTGTCTCGCACTGAAGTCAATAACACAATATCGTGGACCTCTGTCAGTGGTTAGTGGTTTTTGTGCAACAAAACATCAGTAAATTTAATCCATAGTAATGCATAGTGTCAATTATCCACCGGTGTGGCGGTAGGTGGCAAGGGACAGTTTGCTTTCAGCCCCCCAACCCTGCCACCACAATGACTAAACAACCTGCGTGACATAATTGATATCGCTTTTTTCATGTGGGCGGTAGAGGTATTTTCAGCGGTGACGTTGGCAGGACCAATAATAACACTATAGTCGGAGTACAAAGAACAACTAAAATAAAATAAAAATTTAAAAATTTAAAAAAAAAAAAGACAGTGGTCGTGGTGGTGGATTCAAACGCGGTGAAAATATCTAATACCACAGTGGTAAATGAAATTAAAATCCCTTTTCACGATAGCGGGAAATACCCTCGTCCATGAATGTTATGACAACAAACAAAAACGAACTCGTAAAATAATTATTTTGGTTGTTTCTCATATTGTTCTATAAAAAAATCTGAATTTTTTCGTATCACTCTATATGCGTACATATCCTGTTTCACAACAGTTTTACTAACATTTGACATACAAACGATTTCACATCCCAGACATTTTAATTATTTTACGAAGGTATAATTTAATTTGTAATTGATCTTTCGATGATATTGACAACTATTAATTGTAATTGTGTATGAATTGGCTAATTGATTACATAAAAATCAATGTTAGACGAAATTATAGATTCTTTTTTTTACAAAAAAAAATTTTTAAATTTTAGATGTAATATGGATTGTATACTTACTTATATTGTATTGCTATTTATACTATTAACCGTTGTATATACATATATTTTTTTATATAAAATATATTTATATAACATATTTAAGCATTATTATTAAGATAGATACCTAAATGTATATTATTGAAAAGTGATTTTTCAAGTTAAAACAATAATATGCCAATACATCTAATAATGTTACAACGAAGTTGGTTTTATATATTATAATTATATTATTGAATATTAATATTACATAATATTATTCATATTTGTATGCTATTAAAATTTAATACATAATGAAGGTGTTTTGAGGAATATATAAAATCTCAATAAATAATACAATCATATTGATTTATAGTTATTAATTTATGCGATGGTTTTTGTTAATCATAAGCAAAAGTTCTATCTGAATTTTCATAATAATATTATGCACTATGTATTTACTCAATAAAATTAGGTACATAAAATGCTTACAGTTTTCTAAAACAAATAAACTGTGTACTTTATTTTGTCAATTGGGTGCTAGATAGGTGTTCAAATCTGTTGATTCTTATGATTATGTTAACACAGTAAATATCAACTTTAGTAAAGTATTTGACACTGGGATTCATGATTTATTATTCAGAAAGTTAGAGAGTATTAGTTTTACTAACTCAATTTTGAAGTGGTTTAAATCATGTTTATCGTGCTGTTCACCAACAGTCAAATTAGGAAAATGCATTCCCCTACATATATGAATGGATACTTATAGAGTTATTTCTCCTGGGTAATATTTTTCAGAAACTCCCCATTCATTTTTGTGATAGATGTACATCATTGTTTTAAATTTTTAATACATTTTATACTTTTTAGTTTTGTTTAAAATTTCACGGGATAAAATATGTGTGTTGTCGAATTGAATTTTAGAGAAATTAATTTTAATATAACGCTAATAATTTAATGAAACCAAACAGTGGTATGTGGCATTATGTAAATTTTAAGGTCCTAAATTATGATAGAAAAATAATGCATCATATTGCATTATTCGTGTATAGATATTTAAAAAATAAAAACTTCAGGAAAGAGATTTTTTAATTATTTTTAAAGGAGTACTACCTACACAAAAAAAAAACAGTATCTTTTTGTATACTTCTAATATCTATAGCTTAATTTTAACTGTTTTTATTATGTCTTACATAAATTATGTACCATTAAACAAAACATGACCAGTTATACATCTGCATTGTTATGCCCCGTCTGTTTTTGTCTATGTTCATCATTGTAGCGTTTTAAATTTTGAAGGTATTATGTCATAAACATATTATGAGTCCATATACGTATTTCAAGATCAAGTTATCTTATATAGTATATATCCTTATAATATTTATTTTTAAACATTTTACAATTTGATAATAATTGCTAAAACCCTTAACATCACTACAAAGCAGTGGCTTGCCATTGAATCTCCGTTAAATGTTTTCAATACAAGTATATAAAAATTACAATAGCCATTTTTAACGTTTTTATGATATTTAATAAAGCTGTACCCTTGTAGGATAGGTACTCTTCTAAAATTGTTCAAGACAATATCGTATTTAATATTAAACTTTTTTTATTATTTGTTCCGTTTTGACATCCTAAGTTCTACATTTGTTTTTGTACTTACAGCAAAATATAGAAACCACTTGAAATACATTTTTCTTCAAACCATATTTGCAATCAAATAATTTTGTTTTTAAATAAATAATTTATTATGATACAGTTATATTGACCTATTTTTGTACTTATTAGTTTCATATTTAAATTTAGAGAAAAAAACAAATACAATTTTTTTTATGTGTTTGAAAGCATCATGTTTATTAATTTAATTAAAACAAAATCATTTAAAAGCTAAAAAAATAAAAAATCATTTTTTTTTAAATATCTTTGTATTGATCATATTGTTTAATTCTAATTGGTAGAATAATATTTAACGTGTGTATAAATGATTATATACCACATATTTTACAAGTGGATGAACAAAAATTAAATTATTTTTTAATTTTAAAAGTACACTCTGGTAAAGTAATTTTAATAAAGAGTTCTCAAGAGGTATAACAAACAATGCTGCATGCAACTATTTATATTTATAATAAACTGTTTATAAATGTTTATCTTTTCTATGTTTGACTTATATTTTTCTAAGATAATTTTTGCAAAATTACTTATAAAATATTACATATAACAATAATAAATTAGAAAATTAAAAATACTTAGGGAAATATTAGAGGCTACAAAATGTTTAGAAAATATTTTATTAAAACAATTGTGTTATGTTGAATGTACATTGCACATGTATAAATTAATAATGCCCCAATGCTTGACGAGTTTTTAAGATATTTATAGGTACTTATTATTTTCTAAACTTATTACTCGTAAATTAAACTTAATTTTTTAAACAACTTTTTTCACATAGTTTAGATTATTAATAAAGTTGTAACATTGGTCTATGTGGAATTTGCATACATAAATGAAAAAGTTTTTTTCTGTTGCATGATAATATTATAACATATAATAATATATATTATTATGTATGAATATTTATATAGATGTATTTTACCTATTTTATAATATTTTATTTTCACATAAACGAATAAAACAAATAAATAAAATATATCATTTATATTAATAAATCCATAAAATATTACAATCACACATTTTTTTTTCTTACATATTTTAGAAGTTTCAACTAATTTTCAAATTTTGAAGTATGGATTTGTTTGTAGATTGGAAACAAGATAAAACGTTTCCGACATAGTAAACGTTTGTTTTCAGATTGTGTTACACATGGCAGATTACTATAATTTATTATTCTTGGTTCCCCGGCGGCGGCGTCGGTGGCGACGACGACGACGACAACAACCGTTTGGGCCGGCACGACCGGATATGAATCCGTTCATGCAGAAACAGACCACGTAGCATTAATTTGACTACAGTAGGAGTGAGGGGAAACGAAGGGTAGCTAAACTGATAATCGCATAGCAAAACCATTGGAAATTAAACTCACTTGACGTGTATTCAGTGCCGTTGACTGCTGACCAAAATAACGAACCCGTTTATGTCGAATTATTTGCACTGGACAATTTACCCAAAAGCTCCCTATTAATTCTGATGCTTCGGTGCCCCAAAGGAATAATAAACCATCTACTTCAAAAATAGCCAACAAAATTCACATTTTCGTCATTGGTTGTATACCTGACTGCCAAGTGCCAGGGATGTTGAACTCAATGTGTATTTAATTAACAATTTTGTGGTGAAATATATAAACTTGAAATCATACACTACACTGTAAAAGTGATATTTCATAATTTAATATAAATACAAAAAAAAAAATGGATTTAAAAAAAAAAATGGCATGTAAATCATAGTTGTATTATTACAAAACATAACATCAATAATAAACCAAAAATTATACGTATTTATATAATTAATTAGTCTATCGATTAGATACATTGTTATGATGGATAATTAAAATACAATAGAATATTTTTTACTACGAGAAGTTCGAACTTTTAAATAAATGTGAATTATAATTAATGATAATCAAAATTAATTTGGTCCATTTGATTTGTCTATTACTAATAATAATTAAATTATATAATTTTAAATTGTTGTCAGTTAAAACAAATAACCTATATATTTTATTCGGGAGTTCTCATTTGTACCTAACCATTGTAAATTATGTTACATTTTGATTAAACTATGAACAATGATTTATTATTAGGTGCATACATTCATTAAACGATTGAATTGTTTATCTTTGTTATTATTTTAACCATTTGGCTATAATATTTAAGGTAGGTAGTTTTAACAGTATAATATGCAAGTATAAATGTTTTACAATATGCAGTGAAATAATGATTTATTTTTTATTTCAGACATAGGAATTTTCTCTAACACTAAACAAATTAATAATTTCATCCAACATAATAATAGCTAGGGATACATTTTTTCTTCCATTTTATATTATACTTCTGTATAGAGGTCAAATACAATCATAAAATCCATGCATGCATAACAAAGCCATTAAAGTTTATATGATTTGAACGAAAATCCTTTGGTAAGATGGAAGAGTGTAGTAGAAAGGCTGAGTAAAAATGGTTTTGGACTACGGAACAAAATGAATAATTAATAAGAATGTGCCAAGAAGAGTGAGACTATAAAATGCGTGCATTATTCAGACCCACCCTCTTGCCAACCTCCTGTCACAATGCACGAGCTCTTATTAATTAACAGGCCAGCCATACAAATTGCATATTCATAAAATCACGAGTACCTATTATGTGTTGAAGTTTTTTGGCTGTAAAAATGTTTTTTGAAAAAAATTGATTTTCAAATTAACAGCCATTGTTCTATTGATAGGCAATTTAACATTTATTAGAAATGTGAATAATTATGCACAGTTTAAAATAACATTAAATTGTATATTGTAATTGTTGAAAATGTATGCAATGATTAGTACCTATATTAATTTAAATAAATTATAAATAACAATACGATGATAAACAATAAAAACAATTTGCAAAAAAAAAAAATCATATATTATATTGAATACCTCCTACCTTAAAATTAGAATGGATATTTCCAATTTGCATTATGTATATAAATTGACAATTATAATAATTATCAATTAACAATTTTATTATTTTAGTAGGTTTAGTAGGTTTCAAGTTTCTACTATTAATACTTTTTTAAATTACAACCAAATAACAATTAATTATTGGAAGATAAATCGTTATTATAAGTTTGAATCCATTGTTGTCAAAATTTGAAATTCAAACAGTCATAAAAAATGTATATTGCTTTACAAAAAAAGTTTTAGATGATGAGAGGAGCGATGAATGTATTGATCTTACAATGATATATTATGTTTTGTATTTATTATTTTTTTATTTTGTAGGTATACTCGATAGATTTTAGAAAATTTGTTTTCATCTTCAACTTTGAGTGTGCTTTCTGCCTCTGATAGCAAATTAGGTAATACGATATAATTATGCGAAACCCCTGATTTTGTTTTAGATCTATAAGTTCCATACAATGAGCACACATATTTGTTGAAATTATACTAAGTCTTTATGGTTATACATTTTTGAATTACAAGAAAAAACAATAATCAAAAATCGATTTTGCGTAAATATTCATAGTTGTCATTTATTTGTTACCGATTATTATGAAAAGTACTGGGTATTTTTCTCTTATGAACCCTCCCCCCCACAAGTATTAACCTGGACCAAACCAAAGTATTTTTACTGATCCAAATGACAATGACGGTAAAAAAACAATTTTTTTTACAAAACACGCATCATTGTAAAATCAATCCCAACAAAAACACTCCGCCGTACTCCATGTCAAAAAAACGATAAGTATAAAAAAAATGGCTCTAAAAGTTGTGATATCATTTTATAGGTGGCTAAGTATTTGAACTACAGATATCATTTATTCCAAGATAATCTGCTAAAAATTGAACTTAGCTTAGTGACTTTAAAACACTTGATTTCACTACTTATTTCAGTGATAGTAGACCATAATATTATTATGTGTTCATTATGCTATAGGTAGTAGTTTTAAATGTTTAACTTAAGTCAACAATCTAAGTTCAATTTTTTAGAAGATTATTTTAACATAAATGATATCTATAGTTCAAAGACTTAGCTACTTATAAAATTATATCACAATTTTTAGAGCCATTTTTTTTATAATTAGCGTTTTTTTTACACAAAATAAGACGGAGTGTTATTGTTGGGATATCCCTCATTTTCTTATGAAACCTTATTATTTCAGGAACATATTGGTTTTAGAGTGATGTTTTTTCTTTTTTTAAAATTATTTTATAAATAAGTTTATATGTTTATAAATGGTTTCCATTGGTTGCAGATTATAACAGTAATAGTAGAAATTAGTAATATTTACTATTTTTTTTTTTTTTAACTAAAAATTTGATATGCTTTCTCAAGAATTTTTTTCATGAAACGTGTTGCTTGCTGTAATTATTCGGCAGTTTAGCGTGTGTTTTGCGTATGTGTGTATTTTAAGGCGATTTATTCTTTTCATACTTAGCACGTAGGACCTGCCATGTCGTAGGATACTTTCAGCAATCCGCCTGAATATAAAATGTTAATACCATACATCAAATATAATAATATTAATGTATCGTAAAAAGTAATTCTGAGAATATAACAGGTAGAGTTTGCTCATATTTCTAAAGAATAACAGGTACCTACTTATGTATAAGTCTTTTCACAATTTCTTAACCAGTTTATTCCTCTAAAAATGTTGGCCTGTAAAACCAAAGCGTGTTTCGATTTTGGCCCACCGTAAAAAAAGGTTGAAGACCTCTGCATTAAGGTATTCAATTAATGAACTAGCGAGTAGCGATAATCAATTTTAAAATGTAAATTAAAAAATAACTTATTTTTGTTGATACATATTTTAACAATAATATTTTGTACATTTTGGTACATACCTATATACCTACATGACTTTAACAATAGGTACAAATCAATGTACAAATACAGAATAATTTGGTATGAAAATTTGTCTTTTAATGTTAATCTATACCTATGTTATATTATAATATATATTTCAGAATATTTTTACTTGATTTAGTTAATGTACGGTTATTCAGTATATAAAAGAAACCTAAGATAATTATTTTTTTATAAATTAAATATATATAAATTGGCACGTATTGTGTATTAAGTTTCGTATAATATACACCTAGGATCGGCATTATTTGTTCTATCAGGTCAGCTTACATAACAAATAACTCTGTGATATTCATATCATCAACTCGATTATATCTGAGAAATAGTAGGTCCGCCATCAGTGGGCGGAACCGAAACTCAAGAATAATCGCGTGGTTTGATGTAATACATGATAATATTATAATAATATCTAATAATTGTGGGATGGGTGTGTGTGTGTGTGTGTGTGTGTGTTTGTGTATTTGTTGGTTCATTTTGGTGGATGGTTTATTTAGTAATAAGGTGATGGTCGAGAAGAGAAGATGAGGCTTTTGTTAAATTAGGGGATTAACGGGAACAGGGATCTTACAGCGCTGTAGCGGTTGCCGACTATCCGGTTAAATGTGAAGGAAACGATAACAGGGATCGTATAACGAGACATTTGTGGAGTCCATGCTAAACATCGCGTGTAACTGTGTCATGCAGCGGAGAGTAACCGGACTTAGCGAAGAGAGAAAACGGGAAATCCGGATATAACATTTTTGATGACTACCGTTATGCCACATTAAACGGAAAAACACGGGGTCGTGGTGCACACAATATGTATGAAAAGGACGAACAGAGGCAAACGTCACCCCTTAGCTCGCCGTTCGGTTGTATGTTTTCAGTTAGTATGTACTGTTCTTCAACCCAGTTAACGGCCATAGTTGTCAAAATTGTTTGTATGTGCTATTGATACTTATGTTGACATAAAAACTGATCGCTGTATTACATACTGAAAAGTCTTTTCGATAAAATATCAAAATTCTACAATTTCGATTTATTATTTTATCTGCCGACTATTATTTTTATTTTTATCAACAATTCACTGGTATCAACAGAAATATACATTTTTTTATAGTCTGTTGGTTGAAAAATATTTTAAAATGTAGAAGCAAATAAAAAAAGTTAAAAAATACTAGGAACAATGTAATTGATCTTCATATAAAGTTTATATTTTTATTTTCAAAAATATATACTGTTTGTTTAAATGTAACTCGGCAGCTCTCGATTTGCACTGCAGAAATTAAATAATAACATAAAAGGAAATTCTAACTATACAATAAGAGTCATTATAGTTCCATTACAAATATTAATGTGTACATTTAAAAAAATAAACTGAAAAAACTGAAAAAAAATGAATATGAATTTATATCTTATAATATAAAATATTAAATGTGGTATTAAAATAAATATGGATAAAGTAAAATTTAATAATATAAGAAATTGTATTTATATTTTATATTCAAAAATATTTTGGTCATTTAAAAATCATATTTCTGGAAAATAATGTATATTATACAACATTAAGTATAGGTAAACAATTTGATACTATTTAAATATTACTAATTATTTAATATAAATCAATTTATAAATATTTTAATTAAGTTTTGGATATTTTTATGTACATAAATATTTATTTTTACCGTAAATTAATATTATAATATTAATATTATTGCTACTGAATTGTTATCACTCATATGTTAGTAAAACAGTAGGTAAATTATTATGCTTCAATTAATATATTATGTTTAGTATATTTATTTCTAAAAGTATTCGACTTAGTTCAACAAAGCAGGAATAAATATCAGTTAACATAATCACATATATATTTAGGTACATATATATTTTTGAGTGAATCAATAAACCATTTCATTATTTTTGATCAATTCAAATAAGTTCATGATTTCCATAATTTCTCTTGGTCCTGATTATGGCTGCTTCATAATTTTATTTCATTCAATCTGCAACTGTAATTGTTTTGTCCATTTAGACGAACAATATTAATTTTGTTTATCAGATCATATCAGAGGATTGTTTTTTCAGAACCAGACAACTACTATAAAAGTAAGAACTCAGATATCAAGCGTTCCGTTAAATAAATAAATAATGATGGAGTTGGTGACTTTTTGGAATTAAAATATTCCTTACCTCCGTAAAAAAAAAAATAAAAATCAAAGCCATTAATAAAGTCATTCGAAACTTTCAGAAAGGAAAAAAATCAACTACATTACAGTTTTAAATTACTGAAATAAAACACATAAGAGAAAAATGTGCGCTCTTAAAATTATACGGCGGCGAAGTGTCACGATAAATTATTTGAGGTTGAAAAGAATTAAAAACAGAGATTTTTTTTTTGTTATATGAACATTGTAGGAAATCTGTAGCGGCTGAATAATTGTCTATGGGAATTGTGGTGTACACACCGGTTCGGAGCACGAAGCTCTCAGTGTTTTTAGTTAATTCCTGGAAATAAGTTTGTTAAATCTTTTGGGAGGGAAATGACACATTATTTATCGTTCATGTCTTGTAATAAATGAGTAGAAGGAATAGATGAGATGAAAGTGAAAGTATGAAAAAAATAAAATAAAAATTACGATACTTACATGCCATTAAAACATTTTATGTTTGATGTACGAGTATACAGCGTGAACTTAATGGTATGTGACATAAGTTTTCATAAATTGAAGAAATTATAAACAAATAGTGAGCTGAAAATATGCTTGCACATTTTTATTTTGGATATGTTATTTTATCATTTTTGGAACTTAAAATTAATTTTAAATGTTTTTTTTATGCTACCCACTGTTACCCCAAAAATCAAAATATAAAATATAATAAAGTAGAATACCTATATGAATTTCTGTGTAATAAATAATAAATACAGTATTATATGTTCAAAAAAGTATAATTTAATCTTATTTTCTGAGAATATTTTACCTTAAAAAGGTAAAAAACGTGGTCTTAATTTGATAGTAGGTACATTTAAAGTTCAAATACTTCATACTACTTTCAATGTACGTTAAACAACTTTCCTAAACGTTTCCATACTTAATTTTAATATTTATATACTTATATTAAATTGAGTAACCTGTTATTAATTAAATTGTTTAATCAAGAACGTGTATTTAAAACAGTATATTTCTCTTTAAAAGGTATATTTAATTTGTAGCTACAAAATGGCAGTGCTTAATCACAAGTAATTGTCAAGTTGTAAATATGTTCAAACAAAAAAGGAAAAATAAAGATAATAAAATTGGCTTGTGGAAAACGGTTGAATGATAATATAACGATGATTATTTCACTGAAACACTTTAGTAAAATGTTAACTAATCTAAAGTTAGTATAAAATGTATTGATGTAAAATAATAATATTATTATTAAATAATATAAATAATAATAATTATATTACCATTAATGACATATTCATATTATTCTGATATAATGTAGTCAAACCATTAGTTATAAATATTGAAAAACATATACGAAATTCACGTTGTACGACTGAATGAATAACTCATAACTTTTCAAATGCGTACCTATGTCAATTATTAATTTATTTATTCTTCAACAAGATAATGGGCCCCACTGAACAATAGTTCGTGTGGGGGCCAAATGTTCAATGTTAATTTTAAAATAAGTATTCTCCGTGGACTCAAATTATGACAGCACATTTTAATTTTTTACTTGGTTTACCCATTTATGCAAAGTATCCTAATTTTTTTTTCAAAACAAATCCAAATCCATTTTTTCTGCTAAATATTTTACAAACGAATATATAATACAACATACCTACATTATATATTGGTTAAAAGTAAAAATAGAACAAAATATGTACGAAGGAACGTAGCTAAAGTTGTTCAAAATCAAGTTATATACAGCCAAAATGTTTGTCTTCCGGTTACAATTTAAACAGAATTACCTTCTATAATTTATTGTCACAATTTGTTGATTCAATCCATTAGCACCGTCCAATTAATATATTTTAGGAATATATTGTTTGTATAACTTGTGTGTACTTATTAGCAATGCTCGAATGCTCGAACTTCGAACTAACGTCTTGCCGTTGCTCTTGTTGTAAAAGCGTTAAAATTATAATACATGGTTAGTAGCACATTTGAGTACAGTGAAGTCTCGACGATAGTTTGTTGTTTTAAATTCTCACGTTATTACTTATATCAGTAAGTAACTCATTTATTGTTGTATTACAATACTCGTAGAAAGCCAATCATATAATGTTTATATTATAATTCTACTAAAATATAGCAAATAACTTATATAATATGAAGGAGTTTTTTCGCTATTATTGATTTTTAAGTGAACTTGATGGATGCATCGTATGGGTACCTGAACCGTATAAAAAAAATACGTCTACAAGTCTACAAATAGGTACATCAATAATAAAAATACCAAAATGTCTAATAAAACAGACACCTAAAATATTTGCTAAATCCTATATTTGTATCGTGGATATGTTCATTATACGATGAGAATGTGTGCAATTGATTTTAGACCGGCATTCGATACCTTAATCCAACGATAGTATTCTGTTATTACAATATTATACAAACGTTTTAAGTGCAAAATAACTACGATAAAATATGTATAAAAAACCGATCGTTCTTAGAACATTTTAAATACGATAATTCCGTTTTATTATTATTATTATTTTATTACACAGACTCTTCCATATTATTTTTAAATACAAATCGTAATAAAAGTAATGGAACGATACTTCTACAAATTCACCTATACATTCCTGTACCTAAAATGCCTATATAAACGCCGTTTTCAAAGTTTGGCGACTATAATGACTATAATTATAATAATAATAATAATAGGTATTATTTTCAAATTGTATATAATTGTATAATATTATATAATATTTTAGTTTGGTCGTACAAACAATAATTATGATTACTTCGTATACGTATCTAACTATTTCCTTATACTTTACAACATGCTATTATTTTTTTTTACGGTATGCAAATTGTTTTGAATATTTTTAAGTTGTGTACTATATATATTTAGTATACACAAAAATTAAGAATTTACTATTATTAAGTTTAAAATCGATTAACATCTACCTACCTATTTTTATTATTATTTTTTTTTTTTATTAGTCTTAAAATTATAATAATTTCTGCTTGGACTACTAAGGCCATTAGCATAACACTTATATATAAATTGCTTAAAATCTATAAACCGAAGAAAATTTGTTTGGTTTTTAATTAAATATTTAGATATGTTACTATAGTTTTATGTTTTTCTATAAACATATAATTTAGTTTTATAATTACTATTATAGAAACTATGTAAGTTATAGCAAAAATGTGTAATTATATTACCAAATTTAATAACATAAATACTATAATTTGCCTTTAGGGTTTCATGTAATTAATGAGTAACGTTTATTTCCAACACCAATTATTTAACTACCTTAAAATACATACCTAACTAGTTTTTATTTAAACCAAAATTATAATTTTTTTTTTACACAGTATTCACTTCTACAAAATAACACCGCTAATTCTAATTTTTGAGATAAAATTTTTATATTTTATCAGTTCAGTGAAACGTCTGTTTACGAAAGCCCCTTAATTCCGGACACTTGTAAATTCCAAGGCACAAAATATATAATGGTGGGAAAATAACCTTCATCTAGTGGACATAGTTTTATAGTGCGGACACTAATTAATTTATCATATACCAATGTATTTATTAATATTTAATAAAGAAATAAACCATTGCATAACTGTTTAAAAAATGTAATAATTACAATAACCGTATAGCATTAATATCTCATGATTAATAAAATAATATTTATATTTTTCTAATTATTTTTTGCAAAAAACATTTATATACTTTTTATCATAAAAAAATTAAAGTATAGGTTTCATGAATATTATGACAAATGTATTATATTTAAAGTTAGTTGTTTATTCATTATGTATAGTATATTTATTTACCGATATTGAACCTCAAAACTTTCAAGCAAATAATGATTTTTATTTTTAAGGTTGGAAGTTCTAAACCGTTATTCTTAGTAAATATTTTTTCTGTTAGAAACTACTTCCGTATAAAAACGTTTTTATGGCCGATCAGTTTGATTTTTACACACTACCGACTCATATATATTAGACTTACTTTTGTTCAAAGCATTGTAGAAAAACGTGGAAAATTCTGCGAATAGAAGTGAAAAAAAAATAATTACATTTCTAACAAACTCGATAGTAAATAAATATAATACTCACAGCAAGGTTTTCTTTACATTATATAAGAATGGTATACCTACTTTAATAATTTTTTAATATTGTATCTTGCTTATTTAATGATTCTTATATTCAATTTTGCTATAATTTTATTATTTTTTAAAACTTGGTGAAGTATTTGTTTACTTTTTATCAGAATAATTGTATTTAAGTTGCTTGAAAATTGCATATTTTTTTTTTATCATGAATAACATATTTATTTGTTACACGTATTAATACGAAATTGTAACTGATTTATATTACCCATTGAAAACAAAAGTATTTAAATTTTCCAAAAATACAAGGGCAATTATAATATGTTTTAGTTGAATTGTTTAAATTTTTGATATTTAAATATAAAATTATATAGGTAGAGCCTGATATAATGTAAATTATATTTTAAACGGCTTTTTACGTACTTACAATATATTATTTATTTATTTCAATCACATCTTTAATTATATTATATGGAATATCCAACAATTCCATTAATCGTATAATTTATTAAAATAATCAATGACATTTACTAAATTTTAATTTTAACTGACTTTGAAGAAAAAATACAAGTTTACTAATTTACCGAGCAATACTTATTTTGATGTATTTTTAGGCACTTACTAAAAAACGATTACTTGAAGATTACTGATTTATTCACATGGTTTCGTTTGATAAATATGTATAACCATATACACACATCCAGTTAGTAATATACGTTTTGTTTAACACTCAAATAATATATTTTAAAGAAACGTCAATATAACCCAAGTCATTAATCATCTGAAAAATATAAAAATGCATTGATTATCATTCCTTTATTTAAAAAAAAATTTTTAACTCGCCGAATAATAGAAAATGGTTTTACTTAATATAATACATTAGAATAAACATTTTAGATTGTACGATGCATACATATTTGTGATTACAAACATATTATTATAACAGTAATAAGTAACAGATTAGTCTTAACAGAAAAATCAAGGTATCCATCAAAAAAGTTATTCTGTGTTTTAATGTTTAAGCTAGGTATTAAGAATAATACTTCTTATTTACAGTGATTTTTCTCAAAAAACATAATTTACTAACGCTGGCGCTGAGGCCAACAAAATGTTGCTATTAACTGCCCACAAAAAACAGGAAGACGTAATCAGTATGCATTTCATGAAACTAAATAGTAATAAACCTGATGTTGAAACCCTTACCATATTATATATTTAAAAAATAAATTAATAAATTGCTTCTTTTCGATTTGGATTGACATGTATTATGCTTATTATACAAAATGTCATTATTATTAATGTTTTTTTTTTCCATCGGGGCCTAATATATATTTATGTTAAATTTTCTTCTGTTACTGTTTTCAGTATTTATTTTTTTTCATTACCTAACATAATTTCATTGTTCGGTTATCATAGTAAAACAACTTGTTATTTACACCAATATTTTTATATTTAAATATATAATAAAAAAATAATTCCTCTATACGAGTTATTCTCAGTGATGCCTAGTATTTTGTTTGTGGAAAATAATTACTATAATATATTTTTACGAATGAAAATGTTAGTCAAATTGTATCTATTTGACGGCTAAAAATATTTTATCGACTAACCCTAACGTGAAATTTATTGATTTTAAAATAATTTAGGTATATATTATATTTTTAGAAATAAAAAAAAAATGACCAACAAGTTTTACGAAGAAATCTTACTTAACATGAACACAAATACTAAAGTATAAATATGTAATTGTTCAAACAATGTATTATCGGCAATGATTATTAGCTAAAATATTTAATACTGTATACATTCTTACTATTGTTACAAAGATTAATATAATAATATTTCCAAATTTTTTTTAACTAGATTATATAATATTCATTGATGCAATCCTTAGTCTTTTAGAAAACTCCAATCTTTAGTATTTTAACATAAAACATGTTTTCGAAAAAATTTCCAATCAAAATTGATACCAAATTTATTTATTTTTTAATAATGATCAGTGCACTGTATAAATAAATTAATTTGGTTCATCTACACCTATGCACAATTATTATTTAAATTATCAAATATCACCACACTCATAGACTTCCTAAACAAAATAAAAGACTTAACGTGGCCATGTTTTACTCCATTTAATACATATAAATTCTGAATGTATATTTTAATACTTGATAGTTGATATTGTTCAATAAAAAATAATCTCATATTTATATAAGTACATATAAATTCAATATGAATTGAGTCCAAGTGTCCAACTACATTATAATGTTTAAAAATAGTAACCTTTTAAATTATTCTTTTCGTATTGTGGACCTATTATGCCTTGGAATATCTTATTAAAGATAAAATATTTTCAGATTATAGTTACATACCCATTATACCAACTACCAGTATTGAAGCAAACATTTGTGGTAAGATTTTTATATTGGAAAAAACTCTCACAATACACATTCATTTCAACTTTAAATCATCTACAAGAAGATGTAGTGAAAAGAAAGTTCTGAATATGGGTTAGACACCCTACGATTTTGTACTCCTTGCAATATTTTCACATGTATTTATACATAAACACACAATAATAGGCATTTATTTCGTTTCTTAAAAGAACGCCTTATCCACAAGCTTTGTCACCGTTTTACTAACGCATAAACGTATCAAATTTTACGTCCATAAGAACAGATTTTACTCAACTTTTTTTAATACTAGAATGAATTAAGCTATTATTAAATTTATAGGTAAGATTATTATCTACGGCAAAGTTTTTTTGAAATTTTAATTTTCCACCAAGTTACTAGCACTTAAATATTTTAAATTGTTATTACATATTAAAATGCTTATACCTTGTTTCAAAATTAAAATACAAAAAAATCCTTACACCACGGGACCGTATATAATTTTCTCACCTTTAAATTTGATAGTTTATTATTTCACTAAAATGTTAAAAATAAAAGAACTAAAATTTATTATTGTGAATGCAAAATGTGATATGTTGTGCGTTAGTAAGACGGATATAATACAATTATGTCATATAAATTATTGTCAAAATAATCCATTTTTTATTTATTTTTTATTTTTTCGATTGTATTTATTTAAAGTTAGAATACTTGTTATTTCTGAAATTATACATACCTATTATATCTAAATGGATTTAGTTTTGGTTGTACTAGTTTGTACAAACTTTTCTTGCATATTTATTTAAATTTGATATTTTAAACATATCCCACGAATAACAACTGTGTAATGAACGTTTGAAAATGAAATGGTCCACATCATTATTATCTAATCATGCATTATAGCAATATAAATAACAAATTTCCCCTTAAGTGTTGAATTGCAATGGATACTATTTTACATAGGATGTTGTTATAGAAAATAGTCCACATTACCGATATTCACTATGCTTTTATGTGATTTTGCGAGCCAAATAGCATAATAAATAGCCTGCACCATTGGAAACGTATGGTAAGTCTAGTTTGTCGATTGCTGATAGTGGCTTTTAACGGTCGTTGTAACGACTAACGGATGCTTTGTATTCTTTACGGGTAGTTGAAAGTGTCAAACATAAATCAAACAAAATATGTTTCTAAATGTAATGAAAAATAAGTGCTGCATGGGATATGATAGATTTAAAAAGTGATTTTTATATTTATATAATTTTATTTAATCTACGTATCTCATGAAACCTTTTATTATATCCTGTGTACATTTTTTTTCAGATAAATATTTACCTATTATAATATTATATTAAGATATTTTAATATATTTCAAAAAATTTAACTTATTACCCTTTTGGATACCTACTACAAACAATTTTTATCTTATCATAATATTATTATTTTATTATATTTTCATTTATTTAAAAAAAAAAGCTGTTGTTGACACTTTTAGGGATTTTATTGCGAATTCCTATCTTACTTTTTATGCAAAATAAGTTTTTAAAAAATATATGAATAAAAGAATACCATATTTCGGTTTAATAACTTAAACTGCGTGGTATGTAATTAAAAGAGATATTTTTTATGACGTCATCATTTAACTTGATAAATTGTTATCTTGTTATTATTAATAATTTCACTTTGAAATTTATAAATTATAGTTTTGTAACTTGGTGTTAAATTACCTAACAATAAGTGTGGACAATATTTAATAGTTAATTGATTTTCCTCTTAAACGTTATGTTTTATAGTACAACTTTCAATATAATCTTAAATCGTAACGAGATTAATCACTTATCTGCAGTGACTTTATATTTCAATATCTTCTATCGGTAAAATTTTTTTATTAATTATACATAATTATACAAACACGGTCTAATATATAATAAAAATATTTAAAATAAGTAGTTTTGAAAATTCGTTTATTAATGCACTAAATATTTAGAATATTAATCTTTATTTTTAAATTACGAATAATACAATTTTACCGGATATTTTTTAGAATAAATAATGTTAGTTATTGATTCTTCAAGTTAAAATATAATATATGTTATACATTTCTAATATTAACACTATATTTAAGTTTATAAGTTTATGATAATAGATTATGATAGGTTTTATTTTCTTAATACTAAACATTGAAAAATCTATAAGAATATTCAATTAAAACAATGATTTGATGGTTTTTTCTCTATTTTTTAATATTAACAAATAATTATTGGTATTTTTTTATGATTTATTTTTTTAGAAAATCCGCAAAACTTTAAGCCAAAAAAACGCATGTTCTAAAAAATACAAAACGAAATATGTTGGTGTATTTTAATATTTGGCTCAGTTTTTTATTTTTGTAGATACCATTTCACAGGGGTTCTTCAATAAGCTATACGTCGGCAAATAATTTGGTGCCAAGTAGGTGCCCAAAATTAATTATCATATAATATTACGTGAAATAATATAATATCCTAATATTAAATAGTTTTATACATTTTGTTTTATTTAATATAATATATTAATGATGTTTGTTAGACTGAGCAATTATATAAATGTATAATCTTATAATGTGAAATGTCTTTGTGTGCAACAATGTTTAATACTCTAATTATATAGATTTAAATATTCATAAGATTATTAGCCGATTATTTTCTTTCTGATTTCTTTACACAATGCGATATATTACAAAGGGACGGTAAACAGGAATAAAATATATATATAACAGTGAAGATAAAATTATAACATTTACTTTGAACGTTCGATGGATATAGTAATATAATATAATATAGTAATATAAGAGAAAATTCGAAAAAATCCATTATTGAGATTCAAAAATACACACGAATGAATGGACGGCCATTTATTTTTATTCTTATAATTGGATTAAGGAGTATATTTAGTCAAGAATACAATTTTTAATGCAATAGAACGACAAGGAAATGTTACATTTAAAAAAAAAACGGGTAAGTGGATGTCGATCTGCTGTACAGTAGGTTACCAGTGGGTCACTGTAATGTATTTGAATTCAATGATATAATATTATTGTATGCGAAAAACGATTCTGAGCGGAGACGGTTCGTCATTCTAGGATAATTTATATTTTATACTATATTAATTATACTATTATTACTTATTATTAATACGGTGGCCGTAAAATTACAAAAAAATAAACAAAATCGTTATTCTTGGTTATTTAATAAGCAATTTCGACTAAATTTTTATTTTAAATAACTATAAAAACTGTGTTGATGTATATTATTTAGATTTGTTGGTTACAGAATTAACTACTTACATGCAAGTATTATAGGTTAAAATAAAATAATATGAGATATTATATTTCTTCTGTCTTGCTATTTCTTTATTCTTTCATTTTATTTCTAAATGTAAACACTAAACACATTTCTAACAACAATAATAATGGTTCTGAGATGGCAACTAGTACATTCATTTATATCCACATGCACTTTTAAAATTCAGTAATTATACACAAAACTATTTTTCTCGGTCACAGCCGTGATTACAAAATGAAAAGCAAAGCGTGTTTAAGTACAAAATAGCGCATTGCATCCAATGTCTTAAACATTTTCTTGTCAAATAAGATTTAAAAATAATACTAGTTTTGAGTCTATTGATTATAATTTATAAGTAAAGATTTTTTAATTTTACAATTTAATAAGAAATAATGTGCTTAAAATAATAAAATGTATTATCCATTTTATAATAAAATGGTTATAGTTGAACATTTTGTTTATTAATTATTTAAAAACTTACAATAAGTAAATATAAATAAATCATGAATATAAAATAATAACAACAGAATGACATTCTGAATGAGGTAATTTATTTATAGATTCAGAACAAATTAATTATTTATTTATATTAAGCTATATTAAATGAAGATGTTTCGACAAAAAAAAAGGCAGGTATTTTGAGGAAATATAGAGAGTTTTCGCGAAAAAGTTTTGGTAGATTTAATGAAAGATGTAATTATATTAGTTTGGATTCTGAGCGTAACGATGAATGTATTGATTTTACAATGACGTTTGGTTTTTATTTTTATTATTACTATTATTGTTATTATTTTTGTGACTAAAGACACTTATTCCACAAAAAAATTTATCAACTTCGAGGCATGTTTCTATCAGAAAATTGAATCTAGTTTGTACTTTGTATCAAAAGTAGACATTTCTCAGTAGTTTTACTAACCAGGAAAAACATACAAAAAAACCATAAGACACTACTAGATATTTTTCCTTTACATGGAAAATCAATGACTCATAAATAAGGTTTTGTTAATTATAAGTAACCATTAGTAACCTAGGTTACCAAAAATTAGACCTTCTCGACCCAGAATAGTTTTTCATTGTATATACAATGATTTATCATTCGTAATGGTTACATATAACAGTGGCCTACTCAGTGATAACTGATAAAGTACACTCGAAACCTATATAGTACAGCAGAGCGGTTACCTACTTGACATTTTTTTTTCTTATGAATTAATGTGTATTATGTTTGTTCTTTCATAGTGTAAACACTCAACAGGGTAGTGTATTAAATTATAGAAATCAATAGCGTCGGAGTCAAGAATATAAACATGCATATTAATATTATTATTCAATATTATCATATTTTACCTATATTATAATAATATTATGTTACACGTCTACCTGTACCTTTGTACCAAATATTATGTAAACCATGTTATAAAGAGCATAACACGATTAAAATCAGGGGTCAATCAATTTAAATAATGGTAAAATACATTACCTAGTAAAAACAAATTCAATAAAATGTACGTAAATATACCTGGACTGGCTGGACTATTTATAAAACACCGATCTCTAGGATGATGACAGGTGTGATGCAATAGTATTTAGGTGGTACACGTTTTTGGTGTGAAATTTAGATTAATATTTTTTGTTTATAAATGCCCAACAGTTTTTGTTTTGAAATATTTTTGTACATACCTAGTGAATTTTATGTGATTTACCTTAGTTAGAAATTTAATGTATAAATAATCTTTTTGTTATCACAATACTAAACTACAAATGGTAAAAAAAAAAAATCTATTTAGAATAATTGTCAAACGGCCATGATAAATGATTTTACATTTAATTCAGTGTAATATTGGTGTCCACATTTTTCGTAGAAGAATGAGAATATACGACAGTCATACTGGTCAGAGCAAGTTCCAGCACCTATTCGTTATAGTCCAGCAAATAACAGAAAAACACTGTTGTGTATAATATTATCGTACTATATTAGCCAAACAGGAACCATCGTCAATAACTAGTTGACCAAAGTCATATTATACAGATGAGAGTATAATCATTCTCTCGTATGATAGCATATAATTAACTTGCAATTGTACAAACCATTAATCTTTTTCTTTTTTATCACATAAGCAATAATACATTTAATACATTTTTGCCAGAGCACATCATGAATGCCAAATCGTAATATATATTGTGAACATTTTTTTTATTTCCAAACTAAACCAAACATTTAAATAAAAAATCTATTTATAAGCCACATTATCTTCATGATGACATTTTATTGGAAAATATGAAGACCATCTAACATAATACGTACTACGTTGATATTGTTTGTAAATTATCGGTACCATAATAATATTAAATAAATGTATACGTTTAAAAATAAATACAAGTATTTCTTTAAATTATTTAATTTTACTTAAGGTACATGTTTATCCGTAGGAACCCGGTCATAGTTGTTTTAATTGTTACGATATTGAGGTAGGTACCATACATCTGGTTTGGTATACATCCATAGTTGTCATAAAGGCCCCAAGGGATAAGTCTCGGTATGATCCGTCAACCGCGATATGACTAATTTAAATTTACGTCAAGTCAAATTTATATTAATACAGGATGAAATTCTAGGTAATAATTGTTGTCGAAATTGATAAAATCGTTTCCAAGACTGTAAACAAATAGATTATTTAAATAATGAGGTTTTGTATTGAATTAAAAAGCATTAATTTAAATTAGCAATTTATTGAATTAAAAAATTAATAGATAAAACGGCTTTCATCTTTTTAGATTTATAAAATGTATAGAAAAGCTCAATACCCACAAAATATAGTCATATTATGGAGACGATTTTAACATTAAAATTGTAATAACTAAGAAGAATTTAAAATGTTTAGCGAAGTTTGTTAATGGTTTTTAATAATAATATTTTTTCACTTAGTATTAACTAAATAGATTAGTTGATACAAAATATTATATTAATATAATTAAAAATTTCTCCAAATTCTAAATTATATTAAAATATAATCTGGTTGCAAGTTAATAATATTCCAATATTTAGATTGTATGGAATATTTTATTTTGGAAATGAAATCGAATATTTTGTGATTCAAATTTATTCTAAATGGTATTGAAAAAAACAATAAAATAATTTTTAATTCATTTTCGTAATATTTAAAAAAAAAATAAATAGTAACATTACGATGTAGTACATAAATTGAACAAGTTAAGTTTTTTAAGATAAGATAAAGTTAATAATATATTACTTTGAAAAAATTTAGTGAAAAAATTATCAATGACTTGTTGACTTAAAAGGGAAAAAGTCTACTATACCAATAAATTATTAATTTCATTTTATTTATTACTACCGAAAATCTAAATTTATAAAAAAAAACTCTATCACCAAGTTCTAAAATATGTTTTTATTCAAGAACAATATCTTTAAAAAAATAATTTTATCTTTTCTTTGACAATAACAAAATTGAATAATTTTTGGTATTTCATATTTTTAGACCATCGTTACAATACATCAGGATATTTTTCAAAGTATAATAATGAATAATTCCATATTAGAATGAAGTAGTTAAGTATGTTTTATTTAAATATTTTTAATTCAATTTGACAAAATATTATTTACGTATAATGTATATAACATTATCACGTATACCGTATTAACTCGATGTATTATATTATGTTAATCGAATTGTATCATCTTGTAAATTGTACGTATGTACATTTTACATTCTAATTGAAATTACCTATCATTAAAAAGTCAATGTATTTCTATATGATTATTTTAATTTATTCACTTTAAGAATCCCTGTTCATCACTAACCAAAATTAAATAATTACACGATGACTATTGATTTGTCCAGGATTGATTTTAAGATTGTAAATACCTACTTATCCTAACATACATAACTTATTTGGTAAAGGTTTTAAATTGATTGTTCAATGTGTCAACGTAATGTTTTTTTTTTTTACTAAAGTATCGGTAACTACTACAGAAACAACTTAAATTTGATATAATTTAACAATATTTGAATGTGTTATAACTTATTATTACATACCTACATAACATTAAAACTAGAAATGTTGTAAATTGTCAGTGTTTGAAAAAAATGTATAAGTGCCCTTTTTTCAATAGCTTTTAATATGTCTATTAAATTATCTTTTTAGCTATAAAGGACAACCCTTCCATGTCAATGAAATCATACCATATATCATAATTGTACTTAAAGACTATAGTACGATTTTTGATAATGAGAAATTTAGATAAAAAAAAACATCAGTATCAGCTGAAACCATAATAGACTTTTGTCTTTTCATTTTACAGGATATCTAGAGATGGGAATAAAACAGTTTGTTATACTTTTTGTCAATAAAAATAAAAATTAAAAAATAATTATTACAGCAGAAAATTAATCCTGATAAAGTTTTGAGGAAGAAAGCTCTTTACAATAAATCACTAAATCCTGCCGGAAATTTTTACCCGAATTTGTTTAAAAACCTTTTATTTAACTTACAATTATTATTTGAATAAGTTTTTATTTATAACTTAATACCTGCCTAATAATTAAAATATTGTATAAGTAAAAGTTTTTAAAATGTTTATATTAATTATGTTATAAAAAAAAAGAACTTTCGTTATTGTATACCTATAATCAATTGACAAAGTCATACAAACGACAAAAAAAAAATCGAAATATAAAATTATTATTTTTATTATTAGGCTATTTTATATACAGGTTAGGTTAATTGAATTATAATTAATGTTTATTATAAAGTAACGGTTTTCTTACGATTTTCTTATGATTTAATTGTATACAGTTATATATTTATCTCTAGAAATCCTTTGTGTATAACACTGTTGGAATATTGTACTTTTTGGTAAACTAACTAAATTAGGTGACGATAATGGGAATTATATCTTATTTTGTATGATACTCCGGTGTTTATTTCTTGAAACATTAATGTCGTAATTCTGTTTTATACAATATACTCTAAAAACTGTTAAAAGTTTAAATCTTTCGTTAGGTACTGACATTTAGTCTTCAACAGTTTATAGACCTATTATAGTAAAATGTACCATTTACTTTGACTGTACATACACGCATTGTATTGCAGTTGTACCCTCAACATCACAATCACCGTAATTCATACCATTATTATTCGTTATATTTTGTTCGAGATAATTTTGTTTGAAATCATAAAAACATGTTTTATAAGTATATACCTAATATTATTACAAACGCTATATAATTAATCCAACAGAAAATACTCAGCATTTCTAAATTGTATTTTTAGAAAGTGTAAGATACATAATATTGTTATTCTAATATTTTTATATTGCTTTAGTTTTTTTTTCCAATTACAAACAAATGGATAAAAAGATATTGGGAAATAATTGATAAATTATTTATAAGTGCTATAAAGACTACTGATTTTTTAATGTAAAGTATATTTTGACCCTATACACAATTTACGATCAATTTTAAATTGAATTTGTTGCTGTATAACATCGATGTAAATATTATAAACTATACGACTATTATATATTTAAATCTCGCAAATTTTGACATGAAAACTGTTTTGCCAGGGTGGATATCTAATTTGAATTTCCCATAGAAGTTTTGAATACGGAAGTTCAATCGAGGTGAGAAGGACATGAGGTCGTCGTTGGGTTGGAGACTGATGGCAGGGAAGGCAAAGGGCACATTGGACAACTGGAAAAACCGCATTTTATTGGAGACCGAACAACCCCCGGGCACGTATATTATCCTACGGGCCATTTTTTTCCCCCATGCCACCGCCACCGCAACAGATCTCGTGTTTTTATCGGTTTCCTCTTTCGGCTGGCCGCCGATATCCACAGCCACTATGCGGTTACCTACCATTTGGCGATGCCGGATATAATCGAAATGAAATCCGATGGTATCCCCGTTATCAATCACGTCATTGCGATCGTTTTTCCTTTTTTTTTTCTGCGATTTTTATTTTTATTTTTTTATACGCACACGCACACCCGGCGCCTTTTTTATCAGTCACGGCAATCGTCTCGGTTGGCCGCGTTGCACATCCCATTTTTCTCTCGTGGCCCCAAGATCCGTGTGTCATTAGTTTTAAATTTCCTCCACGCGTTTCTCTCTCTATATATATACATATATATATATATAATATATATGTGTGTGTCCCTTTTAACTTGCAACTTATATACGTGCGTACACACACACACACACGCACACACATGCGCGTGCATAACTGCATATATTATATTGTATATAGATATATTGGAAACAGTGTACGATTTCAATAAAACATCGGTTGTTACAGTGTCCCCTCGTCCATCCACAACAATAGATGGTATAGCAATATTATTTATATCAGTCTCGGTCTGTGTGCATGGAATGTCTTATAACTGACGACGCAAAAATTTCGAATACTCAAGTGTTTTTGAGTAATGAAAACCTCATTTCCTTTAACGTGCATACACACACACGCGTACATAAGTATATAACCGTAATGGATTGTGAATACTTTTCAGTAAGATTGTAAGACTTATGCGTAGGATTAGTGATATACCTACAGGAAAACTACATTTAAAAATCGTAATTTGGATTATTTGAAATAATCATTAGACGGAATAAATTTAAATTTTTAGTAAGGTTATAACAGCAAACCTGACGAAATAAGGTAACAATTTACATGTTCAACTTTAGTAAAAACATTTAGCCAACCTATATTTTAATTCCCAATTCTATGTACAGCTTTTCAAGTAGGTAAATACGATATTAATTATTGATAGTCATAGTATATCATGGTACATAGCTACTTTCGTAAAAATAGATTTTTTTAATAAGTACACAGTTGTTTTATTAAATTAGTTGTCTTAATGAGTTTTAAAATTCTGATTTAATTAAGTATCAACACCACAACTCATGAACTATAGTCAATGTATTACACTATTGTCAAAGATATAAAAAAAATATATACCTAATGCAGTTGGTATTCAAAAAATTTACTTAGCTAAAAAGTAAATTTACGGTCGATAGTTTATAGATTACAATTCTATTGATGCTAGTAAACATATTTTTAGAGAGGGATTTAATTCATATTGATTAATTGATTATAATTTGCATACAATATTATGTATAGCAGTTTAATACAACATGAAGTTATAGGTTAAATTAATTTGCATATTGTATTCAATATTCCAAAAATAAATTTTGAATTTAGGTTATTGTCTGGAATTTATTGGTTTTAAATGTTTGAATACAACAGAATACAACTCTTATTTTTAAAGTATTATCGAGAAAAAAAAGGATTAAATAAATTAGGTAGTTTAACAGTATTATTGAATCATTTTTCAGGGGATTTTAAATAACCACTTTATGAATATGTATGCGTTTTAATTTCAAATAAATGATGTCGAAAATGTTGTTTGCTGTATACAAACCTAAATCTTAAAAAATTTAAAAATTGATATAAAAAAATGTTTTTTGGATACCAACATAATATAACTAATATTTCAATTAGGTAATTATATCATGTGTTGTTTTGGACCGTAGAAAATATTAGTAATACCAATTTGAATGGTCTTTCCATATAATGCTTCCCGATGGTTTCATATTGTTGTTGTTATTTACTAAACCTTTCATTTCTAATATCATAATATTATATATTTATGGTCCATAACAATCTTTGACAAACAATAAACGTACAATTTACTTATTTTTAAGAGGAAATACAACTTATTTGTGTAATCAATTGTATTTAGTGTAACAATAGTTTTAAGCAAAAATCTGAGTCTTTTGACAGTCACATTTTTCAAATAATATACATTCTTAGGTAAATTTTTTTATTCCGTGTAAAGACGATATACATTTGTATGATGCTGTAAAATATAAATATTAAATTTAATACTTTTCTTATACTAGCGATGGAGGTAATAAATTATTGTATTATATTATTTTTTATTTTTTAATTAAAATACAGAGTAACAATGAAGAATATATTGTAATAAATATTAGTTATGTACCCAAAATTCAATTATACCAACTAATATCACGAAAGCTTCATCTCTATTCGTATGTGTCTATAATATTCATTCACTATTATGTCACTAAGTGTAGTTATTTTTCTTTCTCAACTTTGATAAACTAAAATCTGCGACTACTCACTTCACAAAACCTCGCTCAGGGGGCTCTTTGAACTTCGAAGAAACAATTGCATGATTAATGCCGCAGGCTTTAAGTTTTTTATTGTGATTACTCGTGTTTTAATTTCCAGCAGTAAAGCATTGACATATAATGTTTATTTTGTACAATATGTTTCGGAATTCAGTGATTCAGTATAGAGATTTGTTATAATAATGATATCTTTTAAATAAACTATACAATATTTTGATAAATAGCAGCTAATTTGAATTGACAACTTAGGGAAGGAATAAGTGTAGGTACCTAAATGTATTAATATTTAATACAAAACAAGATTTCATTGATAGAAACTATTGTTTTATAATTGTATTACCAAATTCATTTTTACCTTATAAACAAATGATAAAAGAGAATGTAACTTAATAATAATAAACACAATTAATTAAGTAACAGTTCATACTAAATTTCATCTAAAATTAATAAATATAATATATATAATTAACTTTTGTACATAAAATTAAAAATGTAATTACATTTTGTTAATAAAGTGTGAAAATGACTTCGAAAGTAATGTATTATTATCATCGTTGATATTATTGAAATTATTATTTTAATTACGTATTCAGTCAAAGAGACCATCAAAATGAAGTACTGATATATAATAATATGTTTTATTTATGTTAGACTCAAATGCTATATCTAACTAATTTTAAAATCATTGATTTTTATTTTATAATACAATTATTAAACTTGTTGATGAATAAATGGACCATATTATACTGAATTTATAATTTTAAACACGCTCAGCAGACGTCTCACAAAATCTAACCTAATGATAATTTAACTTGTCTATTTTAAATAACATCTCGTTTCATAACCTACCTAATCAATCGATGAATATATACTTTTTAATGTAACGTTGAACAAAAGTGTGGGGTGCCTTTACTTTTTTTTTTATGTGTGTGTATGTGTGTCTGATGTAGTCCGTAAATTGTGTACATAATACGTGGTGTAAATGACATTTTTATGTTTGGATTTTAGAGCCTCTCTTTTTGATGGAGTGGTCAGTTGACGCGGAAAAAAACTACCCCGGTGCCATAACACCTCCGCCGACCCGTGTTGTTTTCCCCGCAGTGGCGCTTAACCTCTCCTCTCATTTCCCAAATGACCGAAAATGCGGATATATTTTTACACGCATCCGATTCACATTAAAACCATCGCTTTCATACTGTATCTCCCGCCCCCATTCATCCCGTCGACCATTCACCCGTTAAATCCACCGGTGACCGGGTATTATCATCATTCTCTTATCTTCGGGTTTGTTTCAAATAATATGGCACCCGTAAATCATGTGCGACTAACCACTGTCACCGCAACCACCACCTTTCTCTGGGCAATAGGAATGTCTACTATTCGTTAGAGATTATATTGCATTGGGAATATTTTCTGAAACCTATGCCGCAATGAACGTATTAATGTCCACACACGCACACAAATAAATTGTTATCATATTTTATTATTTTGTTTATTGTAATACTCAGCATGTAGTTTATCAGCGATTAATAATAATAACAATTTATCACAATACTATTAGATAAATCCTACAATACCACATACTTAAACAGTGTAAAGTGGTATTTATAAATGCAAGAGTATAATATTAACGATAAACTTATGTGAAGATTTTTTTTTTTAATATGCAATTATAATTTTATTTTATTAAACGTTTATTTTTTTTTACTGTACGTGCATTTAATATTCAACGAACAGTAGGTACATTTAGATCAATTAAAAATGTAATCCATTTTAGAAAATGCAAACTGTTTATTTATATTAGGTATATTATTTTATTGTTTTCCGACATTGAGTACCTACCTTGAAATTTTAAGCATAGATAATATTAATGTATCTCCGATTATCGGTGAAGGCAAATAAAGTATTCTAAACATTATATTATATCATTATGTTTCTTGTATCAATGTGTATTTCGTTTTAAGCCGATATTGACAGTATACCTATATATATTGTGATTACCTACGGTACCGTGTCCCGATGGGAATGCGTTTGAATTACCAACAGTCAACGGCTAAAGACATGAAAGTAGGTATAGTTGTTTCGAGGAGTGAAAATATATAAAAACGTACACACTTTCTTTAAAAATAAACAGCTGCAACCAAATACCACGTTTTGGAAATATCTTGGTTCTTGAAAATCGGACCTAGATAAACTGTAAACCATTAAGTATAATATGTGTACATAACTTGTCAAATGCTTTCAATTTATCTCACATCTATGTACCTACCTACTAGATGCAATAGTTAATGTTACAATTATCAATTGTCATGATATTACGCATGTCACCACTATCATCAAGTAATAAGTGTGTTTCTATCAAATAAATAGTTCATACAACGTGATTTAATTATTGTTCCTGATCACCAAACTTGTTTTGGAAATGCATTTTCATCTGTTATTAAATGGTATTTGTAAAAAAAGTATTGTAACTGTTTTAAATAGTGAAATATATTTTTAATTTATTATTCTTACGTAGATAGTTAGATACGTTCCTCATTTTCAAATTTCCGGTTAATGTTTTTATTTACATATTTATTGATTTATAAATAATTTAGTTAGGGCTGTAGTTGTGATTATTGTTAAATGAAGTTAAATTCTGTAGTTCAGCAACATTTCTAAATATATGATATCAAGTTTTGTATACAGTAATTAGCAATACTGTATTCGCTTTTAAAAACAACTAATGTGTATATTTAAGTGCATTATTAAAATATAGTTAAACTTTGGACGAGTCTTATAATATTTTATGATTATAATTCGCTTGTTGCAGTTACAACTTACAAGGATATATTTTTCTACATTCTACGTTACTTGAATGTAAAATATTCTATTTTCTTTTTCTGTGAAACGACTTGTTACGAAGGTATTGTGTTAAAAAATTATGCACGATTTACACTTTTTTTGATGTAGTTAATTTGATTATGTCGCACTGACAAACAAAATCTGTAGTATCATTGTATTAATACCTATATAATCACCTTAAATAAAAACGAATAAAAAAATTGTAATCATGTTTAAATTAATGATAGGTGGCTATCATGTCAATACACAAACCATAATAGAGTTTTTAGTAATATATTTGAGAATTCATCTAAAGGAAAATATAATATGGATTTATAAATCTGAAATTGAAGTTTTTAGCTCTAAATGTATCAACTGCCTGAATAAATGCACTGGCTATTTTTAAATAAATAATATACTGCGTGATCATGTGTGAAATAAAGATTTTTTTTTGTTCCGTAGAAATGAACCGTATGACGGCAGATGTTTGGACAAGCTGTATACATAATATATAATATATATATAACTATATTTATATAATTTATTATATATATACTTTTTTGTTTGTATATAAATACATTTTGAGAAAATTCTATCATAAGCGAATCCGCTATAGAGTAACACGTAATCCTGTCGTTTGCAAAAATATAATATTTAGCTCCCGTAAAATTCTACAATTTAAGGATTAGCACAAGATATAACATAATATAAGTCTATATACCTATGTCTGACAAGAAAATTAAATGTATTTGTCATTCGAATGGTGCTATTATAATATACCTTTGCTTTATTTTCTTAATAAAGTGAGCTAATATGTTGAAAAATATACAAAAAATGTTTATTCTGTAATATTGGACATTAAATAGAGACTTGTATAGCTCCAACGATGATTGTTTGTTTTAAGTTGATAAACAGTCACGAATTATTCACACAAAACACTGGTACCATAATAATATAATATGTCAGTGAAAACTTGTTTGATTATACCTAAGTAATAACTGGTAACTTGTATCAAACTGTTACTGACAGTGTTGTGACAATCAATTTTAAATATTAATCTAAAATAAAATTTATTTTACAAAATTTATTGTACCTATGTAAAATGTTCTTTTGAGAAAAATAAAATAATTAAGTTTTATTTTTTTCATGGCTCCGTGTTTTTATTCTTACGTATAATTTATATATTTATATATTTTTATAATTTATATATTTTGGTATGCGGACACACAATAACCTAACAATTTGATCAAATTTGTAAATCAATCCGTTTTTATAGGTAATGTAAAACACTTATCATACTAATTATATTAATCAATATTCTTAACTGCGTATTACTTTATAACATTAATATATTATGCTTTTCATAACAAATCATTTTTCAATTAGAATGTTGAAATCAAATATTTAGTACATATAAAGTATTCAAAAAATAAAATATGTAAACAATGTCGTAATAGATAAAGACATGTGGTATTATTTTTACCAATTAGTACATATTATTCAGTTTTAATGTTTAAAATGATTTGTTAGTTTTATGTTTTACCTACGTAAATGGGTACCCGTATCAAATTAACAAATTAATTAATTGTCATGTGATTTTTCAAACATTTAAACACTATCATTAAATTAAAACTTAAACTGTTATTTCAAAACTGCTGTTATATATTATATACCTACTATAGTTTAAAGTAATCACACGCAACTTAACATGTTATAATATTGTATTAAAAAAGGTTAAATAATTTTGTGTTTTTACAAAAAAATGTATTTATTATCATTTTTTTAGTTTTTATGTGAACCACGCATGTTAAAAACGTGAAAAGGTTTAAGTAACAGAGGAACAATAATATTAAAATGCAAACTTCGTGTGAATCATCCATTAATTTCAAACGTGTGTCATGTGGTTTCTTTCTCTCATTTCGAAAATAACTCTGAAAAATATCACATCGAATAAATTATCAACTGTGAAAACGCGAAAAAGCTTATTATCTAAGTGTGGTTTCTTATAAAATATGCAAGTACAATACGAGCGTACGAGTATGCATACATATTACATATTAATTAAATTGTATTTTCTTATGATTTTGAATTTAATTAAGTCGAGAATAGATATTATGATATTTTATATTTTCTCAATTTATTCAATCATAATCAAATATATTTAAATATTTATGTTTTCTAAATAGTAAATAGTTTATTTTATTTGTAATACCAATGTAACAGATAAGGAAATATAATATATTTTTCAATTTGACCAACCATAAAACAAAACAAAAAAAAACCTAAGAATACCTAATATTAAAAAATAAAACTTACAATAATAATAAGACACTAATATTTTTTTTAAATGTAATATAAAACTCTAGTACTATATGTACTCTTAGCCAAAAACAATATTATAAATAGTTCTTTTTGAATATTAAAATACATTTCCTTGCATACCTATCCATAATTTTTATTAGCGAGTAGGTATAAGGTTTATCAGATCAAAGACAACGTCCATGTATATAGATAGGTACCCACTCATATGTTATATGTAACGTCTACACAATGATGATAACCGAATAAAAATATGTACGTACAGATATTGTCAGCTTTAGACCATTAATAATGAACCTCCCCGAAGCAATAATCCATATTTTATGGTATACATCATACAAACATCGCCACAGAAGATTCATTTTTTCTTACACATATATCAACTAATGCTACTTACACATGTGAAGACTTTCATAGTTACTTACCTATCAAAATTTGAAATGTACATTGTTTTCTAATAACAATAATACTATACCTAGTGGTCATGTGTTTACATAAATATTTGTATAACTACTGAATGATATATATTCTAAGTAAATACAGGAAACATATTTTGTGGAAAAAAAAATCATTTGTTTATTTCTCAATATTCTTGAAGAAGGTAGATACGTACTATTATTCTCATGAGATATTATTAAATCGTAAAACGGAAAATACACCTACTAGTAAGCATTATAATACGCTAAATACACACAGGAATATGGATATTTTGATTAAATTGGATCTATTTACTAAAGGGAATATTATATTAGATGTTATATAAAATAATAAAATATAAATTGTACTTTTTATTAAGTTGATATTTTCTATATCCATCTACTGGTTTATCCTTAAATTATGATTCAACACGCTTGCGTTGTTTATAGTGAATATTTTAAAATGATTTATAACCTACGTTTTTTTTTTTTTTTGTCTGCCCAACTTGTCATGAAATACTTGTTGAAGTCATAATTATTATAAGGGTGAGAGTAGGAAATAAAAAAAATAAAAGTGAATATATTTATGTACGCGCAAAAAAATGAAATCCTTTTAATCTTTACGGAAAGATGTTTTTCCTCTCCTCTTTAGAAAAATGATTACATTATTTTCAGATTATTAATGGTTGGACATATCAGAATATTCCCGTCAGTAATGGTCTTATCATAGTATATACTACGGGCATATACTTTTCAGTTTCTTGCATTATCATAATATTGAGACATAATAATTGATCTAGATGAGCGAAATAATATGAAATCATTAACACTTTAACGGGAAAAATATAAATATGTATTAAACATTGTTTGCACACAATGGCTATTAATTATGGTTAGATACTTATAGTAAATACAATAATAATTATTCAAAAGTGTTAGTCATTTATCATAAAGTTAATAAACTTATTTTAATTTTAGTTCTATCAATAGATACCAAATTATATCATCATTCATTTAATGACAATATATGTTTAACAACTATATTATAATATAATTGTATAATTATTTTTGAAGTGATTAGGTAGCGTTAACGTTTACATTGTATTTACTTCATGTACAACTCCAAACTTTCCATCAATAATGAACAATTATTTAAATTATAGCATATAATAATATAACATTGATCGTTTAAACACGTAATTCCCGGTATTATTGTTCGTTTCGACGAGACTGCATACTATCGTCTATATACCTATGTCCAATTATCCATCATGTTTTCCGTTGCAGTCGTAGTAAAAAATAAAAATTTACCAAATCGACCAAATCGACGTAAAAGGGCAAAAAATAATATTCATAAAATAAAAAAATAATAATAATAATAAAAAATATATATATAATATACGAAAAAAAAACACCCTACGATCCAGATTTATACCGCGACAGGTCTGCGCCCGGTGTGTATGTCATAATTTGTGTCTAATGTTCAATAAATTCCCGGTAACCCACACTGACGCTCGCACCAACAAGCGAGGTGGGGTGAGTAGGAATATATGTGTGTGTGCACAGGTGAGGGGCGGCGGACGGGCGGGCGATGTGGTGGTGGGGGTGTCGGAGTGAGGGGGTCTCGCACGCAGTGGGCAAAATGAATTGTTGGCCCCGCGAGAGCAGAGGGAACACCGCCGCGCGTTATTGAAATAAGAGCGCCGGCATAATGGCGATCCCCAGGCGCGCGCGAGAATAAGGAAAAATTCCGTGGCCGCGTACGGTGTTGGTGGCGGGGATGGGAGCAGAATATAGCCGGTACACATAATATACCGTATAGGTATAAACCGCGGCTCTGTGCGTACGTATATATAATATATGGTATATACGATACACCTACCGCGCCCGGTACTGCTGCAGCGGCAACCCTAACCGTTTCACGCAACCGCTAGCCGAATAACTCCTGTGCGCGAACCGAACTGCACCACGCAGCGAGAGGTGGGGCCGGGGCGGATGTAGCTCATGAAAAATCCCATTTGTTCTGCTAGTCCATTTCCCGAAATGAATATATATGGCGTCGCGAGCTGTTGTTATGTGCGCGTCTGCGTCTCCACATATTATATGGGTTCGCGCGCGTGTTACCATACACTGCTGCAATGTAACCCCCTCCGATATGGCCTGCGCTCGGTTCGTCCACCGCCGCCGCCGGTGCTGTGTGTGGGAGATCTAACCGTTTCTTTCGTCACCAGAGGAATCCCCTTGCCGGTAGATTTAAATTCCTATACGTATTCTTTTAACAACCCTCCCCCGCCGTTCAGTATATACCGTCATCCGGCAACCCACCGGATATCCGTTCGTTTCCGCCTTCTACCCCCCAACGACCTCCAAGTAACGACCCATATATATTACATACCATTCGCTTTCTCCGTGGTTACTAATATATAAGCCATGCACATATTATATACACATACTATAGGTGCATGCAAATGACCCTGGTTCCGACGAGTACAGTCTGTGGACAGCAGCTACCAGTTGAATAATCGCGAAAAGTGATTTTTTTGGAACAAATTTCACCTTATCAGCTGGTTCTTGAATACGATGTGTATATTTTTATTTCGTTTTCGGTAGGTACCTATATTATCAATTTAAGTCTTGGCCCTTGGATCAGGACGTGTGAGACCGTATTATACGAGAGTACCTACATGACTTTGGGTGATATTTTTTCATTTCCAAGCATTAGTAAACTGGGTAATTTCTCGTGTACGTGATAAGACATAATTATAACAATTATATAATCTGAAAACCAAAATAGTTTTAAATATTTTTGTTTTGTTTTGAATTTTTATATCAGCTCGATTTTACGTACCTATTATAATATTATTATGCAATGACATCATTTATTGAAATGAGATAACCAAATATCAGTGCTACCAGTCGATCCAGCGTAAAACTATCTACAAAACAAAAGTATAATATTCAGTTTTCTAAAAACTGAGTTGGCCGCCTTCTCACAAAAGCCGTCCTTTTATTATCGTGGTCATTAGGTATATAATATTGCATAAAATTAGTGTAGGCCTAATATTGTACACATCTGATTCAGTCTCAACAGTATAATTTTGTATACTTTTATCGATTCAAGGAGGATCGTGTTTGGAAAAAAAGTAATATTTAACGTTAGTAAACGTAATGATCGAATATACAGTTACGACATTATTCCAATACAAAACAATATACAAGTCAGAAGTCTAGAGGATGCATGCAGATAACCTGCTACTTTATGGTAAACAGAGAGTAATGAATTCGGGTAATAAGCTATTTGAAATGTATAGAATTATTATACTGTATTCATAGGGAGCCCGTCAATCCGATGATGGTCAACGTGTTCAAAATATAATCCTCGGGAAAACTTCCCATGATACACTAAACATTATTTTGAATGTATAATATATGAATAAATAATATATTTGTAAATATTCATGACACAATCAACATTTAACTTGTATTTAGATATTATATTATAATTTAAATAATGTTTATTTTCCGAGCAAAGTTCTATCGTTAAAGATTAATTATATTCAATTTTTGCAATCATTATCATTTTAATGGCCTTGTGTATTTAAATATTTTTATATATCTATATTATATACACTACTATAATAATGTTACAAAATAAGGCTATTCGTTTCATTTTAAATTAAATACTGTAAATTTTTGCATTCTTATACTATCTCAATCATCTCCTAGAAAACCCATTAAATATACCATTGTATAATCAACTATAGTTCGTATAAAAGTGCACTTCATTGCACATGAAAAAATAAAATAAAATAAGAGTTTCAGTACGATGAAAAATCGGCATTACAAATAAAAACGTTTGCTCATCAAACATTTTTTCAATATCAACTGATTACACAATTCTTTTAAACAAAACACGTGTATCCATGACAACCTATTTAAAGGTATAGGTCCATAGGGGTATTATAACACACTCGATGAACACTTTTGACGTGATTTTACCCTTTTTATCGTGTAGGTACCAGCCAACGTGGTACATACCCACTTTAGTTGTCTAATAACCATTATGATATTTTTTTTTACATAATATCTCAACCATAAAATAACGACCAGACGGCTTTGTAGATGTAAAGGTACCTACCAACGACTACCGTGGTACAAGCACAAGCATAATTTATTGTACTAGAACGAACGTCACTCGTCGGAGTTTGTATAAAAGCCGAACATTTCAAACGGTGCGTCTATGTTTCTGTGAGTGGCTGTTAGTATATTATAATGTACCTACTACAATCGAAATTCTAGCCAGCTATAATACGTGATTTGGTGCTGAACGTTCATTTCAAACGATTCTGCGCCGTCGCCAAAGACGGGCGTTAGCAATTATGTAATTCAATTCCGTACGGCACACATCGTTTGAAATCGATTTCATATTTTCAAACATTAGGTAGCCTCGCGCACGGCAGCGGTCCGAAGAATAGTTTTAAAAAAATGTCTTTAAGTTGACAACAAATAATGCGAACTTATTGTTAGCAACATATAGCAGTATCATACATAAATGTGACACTTACATTGCTCAATGGAAATACAATTATTTATTATTATTAATAATGTGTAATAATAATAACTAATAACCAAGTATTTGAGTCTCACGTAAATGTGTCGAAACTACGTAAAAAATGATAAGATGAAAGATTAAAATCCATCAAGTACAAATAATATTTGACTATTTAATTATTACAATTTAATAGTATATCTATTATTTAAGTCATAAACTTGCGAATACGATGATCCTGAAAACAACAGTGGTTTTCTCATTCTACATAGGTTCATGAAATGAAACAAAATATCTATCATTTGTCTTTTCCTCTCGAGTTTTCTAAAAAGATTGAAGTAATTATCACCCATAATTGGACACATAAAAATATCACACAGTTTCTTAATGGCAAAAGAGGATGCCACAACACGCACCTTTCGCGAGGTTCAAATCAACAATTAGCATATTTTCACCTACCCAGGAAAGATAAAATTCTAAACTTCCGAAATCACGGTCCGAATCGCTTAATCATGACCCCGACTCAATCTCGGCCAACATAAAATTCATCATTTCCGTCACGCAAATTTACTCGAAAACCTTTAATGTATTCCAACTGTTTGTATATTTTCATATTTGGTAATAGATTATCTATTTTTATTTAATCTATATTAATATTAGTAAATATAATATGTAATCTTCCAATGGCTACTGCTGTCAAGGGTTATATTAAATAAATAATAAAAAAAAATAAATATTAATTTTTGTATCGACAATGGCTAATAAATTTAAAATGTTAGACATTGATGTTTGATACTTATCCTACGTACCACGTATGTATCGTGATTAGCTCGACTAGCTATGACAATTAATATACTAGGATTTTTGCATTATAAAAACCTCAACAACGCAATAATATTATTATAGAAATGGAACAATAAAATAATACCAGAATTGGAACAAACAGTCGTATTCTAGCACAGGATAGCATATTATGGTTTTTAACACTTCTTTGTTGGTTTTTCTGATAAAAACAAAAAAAACCATTGTAGATCCGATACATTTGTTGCTTTTGTCAGGATCTAAAATATAAACATATCTCTTGATCTTATCACCAATGCTCTTTGGTGAGTTACTACGTTAATAAAATCACTTTACTGTAATATCTTTTTAATATACGTATTTTATTAATTCGTTAAATGTAATTGGATTTCTACAATAAAAATGTTAGATACTGACAGAGGAACAGACAGCTAAATTCTCGATCCATTTTATATGTATATATTATATACACGATTACCAATGGAGTTTTTGTATTTTTTTGGTTACTATCATTGCAATTCCAATAAATTATCCAAAGGTTCGTGTTTTTACCTTTTTCGATAAACCTTTAAAATAGCTTATTGTGGTAGTATTGGCAGTAAAAAAAAAAATAAAAAATAATGCAAGAAGCACCCAAGAAACGGAATAAGAATTCGCGGCAGCTTTATAACGGCTTTTGTACATCCATAGTTTTTTAAGGAAAACAAATCCCCACATTGACAATAAGACATATTTGTACGACCCACGAAGGAAATTTCAATTTTTTGTCGATCACGTAGAAATTTAAATGTTATCAAATTTAAATTACAAATTTGTTTTTTATGTGACATTGATTTAAATCCTTAGTAGGTTTAAAAATGATTTTGTTTTATTTTACATTTATTATTTTAAATGTTTATACACTTTAAAGTCTTGCACAAAAATGAAAGTATAAAATTAACAATAAATTATTGTTAAATTGATTTTATTTAAGAATATTCTTCTAAGAAAAAATCTAAAAATATTTCTATTCTTCGATGTTGTACATTATTGCATTAATTATTTTTTCAACGCGTTCGTACTGAAAATAAAATATTTACAAATAATTTATAACCTTATGCAAACACATTTTAATGTACTATACAATTTTATAATAGTCTATAATATTCAGAATAAAATATTGTGAAAAGAGTAATTTTATTTTGTAATACATACGATACGTTTAAATATAATATTATGGTCGGAATGTTGAATACTACTATACTGTAGAATGCGCAAGTACATTTTTCATTGAATTCATCATCACGCACTATTAAAATTTGGCCAGCTAACATGCAGTTTACTTGGACCAACATCATTAATTTCAACATGACCGAGCCCTGCTATTAACACTTAACAGTTTAATAATATACAACGGCTATCTCCCTGTGGATATGCTTTGTCTTTGAGCGCATCGTTATTTTCCGGCAATGATGGTAGCAAATTCACTGGGTGTATACAAAACTATATTACACGCTGTACAAGCACGTTTTTGGGTGCTGATACAGAGAATATTAAATGGATTTTGATGAAACTAATGAGTCGGAAATTTATTAAAGGCATTTGTCGATAGAAGTGAGAACCCTTTCCAACCCGCTCTCTGAGCAGGTACCTACGTTGTCCCGGAGACCTCTATTTGATTAGCTTACGCCGATAACTCCACCGAGTCTTGCTATACGGTTCATCTTTAAATAAAAAAAACACTATATTATTTAGTATACTTAACGTAATACTCAAGTTAACATTTTAATTATTCACAATATTCGCGTGTAATACCTACTCTCATAATATAAGTCATGTTCATATAATAATACTACCTATGTGGTAATTGCTTTGCCTGTATTATTATCTCATATACTTTTGTAATAACTATAACTCATTAAAAATTAATCCTATAAGATAATGTAATATGTAGCATTAAATGTATCTGTTATACATTGTAGAAACTATCTATTTCAAATATTTTCGGCTATTGGTCATACAATTTATATAAAAATGACAATGAAATAATAATAATCTATGGAAGCAAATATTTATCAGTAAGTACCTAACTATAGCAAATGTATTGTTGTTTTGATGATTTTTGTTTTTCAACTAACTAGGCTCACATTAACCAGACTATAATACTATTAGAGTTTATCATGAATAAAACAATCTCATGCTGCTTGGAACATTTTCATACTGGTAACAGAGATAGCCAGATACATTTTATTATATAAACCCAACTTTACTACAACGGTCATATGCGATCGATTTGTGTGAATGTGTTTTACTAGGTCACATATATAATATTATGATATACCTACCTATATGTGCAAGACAAAATTTTAATTTGCAATACTATTTTTATTTATTTTAAAAATATTTTACATTTAATTAGTAATTAAAAACTGTTTGATGATTTAACAGAAATGCACACAATGCATAAATAACTGAAACTCAAACACTATGGAATTAAAAACAGTTCTAGGAAAAATAGTAGGTAGCTAATCCATTAAAAATGCATGCTTCATAAAAAAGTTTCAGATGAATTACATTTTGGGTTATTGCAAATCATCGTTATTATCAATTTAAATATGATTTTAAATAATTTATCTAAATTAATTATTTATAACCTAGTGTTAGTTTTACCCGGAGTGTGATTTATACGCTCGACTCACCAAAATCGTACCACCAGTTTATTGTTGTGTAACAGTGAATGTTAAACACTTGAGTATATAGATATGTGGAGAATCAGAAAAGAATAAAGTATATATATATATATATGAGACGACTAAAGGCGATAACCCAACGACATAATAAGGAATAGCCGAGCACACAAATGCTGGCCCGTAATCATAAACTGGCCGTTTGTTTTCTTCTTACTGATTTCCTATGGGATGTGTTACCGGTAATCCACCAGCGCGGTAATGATTTCGGAAATTCGTATTGTTTTTCTTCTAGATGAACGAACATCGTGTATTATTTTGTGGAAAAAAAACAACGATACACACCAACAACAAATACTTGTTTGCTATATAACCGACATGTGTATTATTATAAGCGGGTAAGAGTAAACTTTTGGGAAGACAGCGTTTAAAATAAAAAACATAAATCACCTCATTCTATCCGAGCGTTGAACGGGGCAAAAAAGTTTTATAATTTCATAGTTTAAAGCTATCATAACAATATAGATGTTTATAGATGGTCGAACGCAATGGCTGATGTAATAAAAAAAAAAACTTGTGAATTTATTAAACGAGATAGGTGCAATTAAAATAATTGAAGAATATAAATATATATAAAATTAATATACCTGAACATAGGTGCCTATAATAAAGATATAATCACGAAAAATGATGAGAACTTACATTTATATCTCAATAACTCTACATTAATTCCAAATAATGATGATTTTTGATTTTTTCATGATGTTACTGTACGTTTTCAATCAAATTATTTATACCTACCGTAATTATAATAATCATAAGAGTTATTAATATACTAATAAAAAGGTGTATACAATAATACAAATATCATATTTAAAATAATATTGTATACATAAAACATAATACCTACTAAAGATTC
Organism: Acyrthosiphon pisum; assembly: GCF_005508785.2. Classification (NCBI taxonomy): domain Eukaryota; kingdom Metazoa; phylum Arthropoda; class Insecta; order Hemiptera; family Aphididae; genus Acyrthosiphon; species Acyrthosiphon pisum. The sequence continues at coordinate 34,575,106 of NC_042496.1, forward strand.
AAACTGATCTTATTCAAAATGATATTAAATACCAATGGTTGTGAAATTATTTGAATTGTACCTAAACTTTATCTATCTAAACATACCAATCTAACACACATACTAGCTTAAACTAATTTGCTGAATAGTTAAACTCTGCTAAAATATATTTGGTATACATAATAATATATAGGAATATATAAATAAATATATACTTACTATTTACTGGCATACTTATTCGTATTATAAGCCGTCGAATAATCAAAAAATAACTATAAAAAAAATAATAGGTAATACATTACTTATATAAATATTATAATTGAAATATCACATTTTAGATTCTGAGTGGAACGATGAATGTATTGATTTTACAATGATGTGTGTTTTTTTATTTTTTTTATTTTTTTTGTAAAATATCATAAAATTTTATTTGTTTA
>NC_042496.1:34576561-34578349 GCF_005508785.2 Acyrthosiphon pisum
AAAAAGCTGAAATTTAATAGAAGGCTCCAAGTATATTGTTCAAAGGCAGATGAAAAATACTAAAAATCCCTTAGTCACAGTTTTTTCTTTATATGCATTTAAAGTTCAAAAATTGACAAAATATGGAAAAATCACGAAAATTAACAAATTATTTTGAGTTAAGAATTCGTAAAAAATTTTCTTTCTAAATCTAAGATTTTAAAATGTAATACAAGATTCCTTATAAGATTATCTACCTTTATCAAACAAAAAATATCTATAAGAAAGTCAAATTAAATTTTTATGATCGTTTGAAATTCAAATTTTTACAACACTGGATATTCACTCGATTTCTCATGTAGCGATTTCCTTATTTTGTTGTAATTCAAAAACGAATAACTGCAGATACATGAAAATTTTACTGAATGTTTATATTAGCATTTCCTATACACCATACAATTTTGAAAATATTATAACTCTTTTTGAGCTGTTTACGGACATCTTCAGTTTTAAATTTTTTTAGTTTTTTTTTTCTATAAATATCAATAAAGTTTTATCTGTTGGGCCAAAAAGTGTATAAATTTAATACAAAGCTCCTGATATATTGTTACAATATCAGTTGAAAAATATTAAAAATACATAGGTACAATTTTTTTTTATAAGCATTTAAAGATCAAATTTTGACAAAATTTATCAAATTTTAATTTGAAAAATTATTTTGTAGTTAAAAATTTATAAAATGTTCAATTTTTGTATCTAAGAATTGAAAATTTAAAACAAGATTCCACGTAAGTAATTAATTTTGTTACCAAAAAATCTAAAAAATACATTTACACAGTTTATTTTTATAGTCATTTTAAGTACAAATTTGGACGAAATTACATATTAAAAACCTAGGATTACTATTTTAGTTATTTTGTTGTGATTGTATAATATTATTCGTGGGTACTTGAAACTTCTAAAGTATACTATTATATATCTATGATAGTACCACGGTTTTTTGTTTATGTATAACGCGTTATAAGTACCTAATAGATATTATGATATGATTAATTTGGAATTTATTATAGGTACCTATTATAGGTCAATTTTATTTTAATACCATAGATAAGTATATATATGTCTAATACATAGACTGATATACCGTCTCCGCTCAGAATCGTTTTTCTTATACAGTGATATTATATCATTGAATTCAAATTTAATACTGTCCATTATACAGTGACCCACTTCTAACCTACTGTACAACAGAGCGACATCCACTTACCCACCTTTTTTAACAATCAAATTTAAGTTAAGTTAGAAAATTGCAAATTTGTATCATGAAAGTTTTTTATCTTATTACTATACTTTATCACATAATAGAATTTTTTGGAAATTATTACAAGACCGTAAAATTATTGTGATATTACCCACCAAAAAATAAAATGTCAATAAAGTACCTAAATTTAAATATTTAAACAAAAATATAGGTAGAAACCTATAGAAATAAAAACCTTGGAAATAAAAATATAGTATAATATGAGTTCAGTAAAAGCACATGAAATAATATTATTTCACAACAGTAAACTAATACATTTAAAAAAATAATGCATCCTTATAGAATCATTTATAATTTTAAAACTTGCTAAAATACATTTTGGATTTTTTCAACTACCTGTGACTTTTTGTCGTAATATTCGGTGTAGTATCTCCCAGCCGTCGTCATGGTCACATCGAGCTTTTATCGCAATACATATATTATAGTATATACATATATAACACTCGCCACTATCGTTTTTCTTGCCACTTAATGGGTTGTTTTTTTTT
>NC_042496.1:34578449-34578698 GCF_005508785.2 Acyrthosiphon pisum
TTGAATATAATGGTATCTTAAATAAATTAATATTATTTATTACCCTTTTTTATAATATTAGTAGCTATTTGTGGCATCTAAGGTCATTGGAAGTAACGCATTGGTGCTTAATACAATTTGGCTATATTATTAATAGTCTTTACAAAAAAGAAATTAAAAATTGATTCATACATGGTACTACAGAAGAGGATGTGGCCAAACCTTTTTTGATTAAGATTCACTGAGAATATATTTTCTCTAGAAAGATCA
>NC_042496.1:34578798-34613685 GCF_005508785.2 Acyrthosiphon pisum
ACAAGCGTAAAAAAAATATTTATTGTATTTATGGATAGAATATGATAGAGAGTTTTTGTGGATCACTGTTGTGTCAAAGATTTCATTATTATTTAATTTTGTTAAAACTTAAAATCGTAAATTTTGTTTGATTACGAGTTGTATAAATAATTAAATACTCGATTGTTGAAATCTGATAGCTTACTAATGAGTAATGACCGTAGGCTTATATTGTCTACCAGTTATATAGTATTGTCGTTGTCATGTTCGGATAAAATAGATTTTTTTGTAAAAACCTTTCAAATGTTTTATTGTATTATAGTATATTATTGTACTCGGTAATAATGATTAAGCAATAGGCATGATGATGGCAAAATAAATGATTGATTTCACTTTCATCATTATCACAATATTTATTTATAAACATGGGGTGCCCCGCCACGCACTGTACCTACAGTAAGTACCTACATAATAATATATACATAGTGGATAATATGGGTATAACCGCAATTCCTAGAATATAATATATATAAATAAAAATGAATGTCGCTTTTTTCCGAACTCAAAATATTGAAAACTACTCGTCCGAATTACTTGAAATTCAACATAGATGTTTAGACGGATTAGGGGAAGGTCAGTAGCTATACGAAAATCGCAAAATATAACTCAAAGTCACAGGAAATAAAGATACAAGATTGGTACAAGTGGTGCGCTCTAACAGATTAATATTCAATATACATAATAACGTATATAAATAATAATAATAATTATAACCTACATAAAGTTGTTATTTCTCCTATAGCAACCATCTATAAAGAAAAACGGAAATCTGAAAATACCCGTCAAATTTGAAAAATTGGTCCAGCTGTTATCAATTGATGAAGTAATATTTCAAATTTCAATACATTTTCATTAACCGTTTTGTATATTTACTTGCCGATCACATTAAACGATAACATTTGAATAAAAAATTCTACATATCATCGTCCGAAGGCAAAATAAACAACTAATCACGAGCGAAGCTGTGACGGGTCGGCTAGTGTTATAATAAAAATGTAACTTGGAGTTCACTGTTTATTTTTATTCGTAGTACATTTTGGTACCTATGTACTTCATACGAATTCTACGAACGCAAGCCGTCTCGCACAGTCCATTGTTTTTCACAACTACTCCGTATATAAACTGTTACAGTATCGCGCACACACTACGGTTCTCTTTATAGGGCACAGGAAAAATTTAAAAAAAAAAAATATTATTAAAAATGTTGAAGGTTCCAAAATATTACACTGAGGAGAATTACTGATTCATCACCATAATATGTACCTATCTAATATACGAAGAGGCCGTTAATAATAACGGTTACTAGGTACCTACGCGTTAACACTCACCCATGTGACTCTCAATACATTTGTACTAAAATATTAGGTACCTACTTATATTATACTATTATAATTGACTGTGCCTTGAATAGGTATGACCGACTATTTTACCGTTGATTATGAAATAATTATTTGTCTCTTGTATTTTATTGACACAATATATTATACTCAATTGTATTAAAAATACATAGTATGGCGTATACCTATAAACTATAAAGTGGTTAGTATTAAAACTAATATGGATATAACTTTAAAATGAGTTATTGATGTAAGTACATAGAATTTTTTTTCATTTTAAGTTGATTTATTGTTCATATTGTATAGACCATTATATTAAGACTTTTTCGTGCAGCGAAGCTCACCCTAATCAAGTTGAGCTTAGAGGTGTAACAAGATACTCAAAATTAGCATTTAACTTAAAAAATGATTCAAAGTCAATCAAGATAAATCCTATCACACTACATTCATTCTAAAAATGGCTCTATGTACCAACGTTACTCTTTATGGAATCTGAATTCTCTCTTCCTAAACAGTGAATAAATAATAAAAATAATATGTCGTCGCTTACATTGTACCCAACAAATAATGTCCTACGCATGCTAAGCACACTGCTACACAGAAATACACAAAAAAATAAAACTGGTAATACACAGAATCCTTCTAAAACCAATCTGGATCAACTCTGAGGTAGTGCGAAAAAATCAAACATACGATGAATTCAAACTTTTTCAAAATATTTCCCTAAGCAAAATAATTAACGCCCGCCTCACTTTGTTTCTAATCTTCTTAATTCGAATCTCTACATGGGTACCACATATTTGATATTTGCACACCACGATATTAACTAGTCAATGGCAATGACCTTATTTTGTAATACATTATAATCAAATTAACAAAATAATGTCATCAAGGATAAAATACCATTGCTCGCTATCAGACGAGACATGCGGATTAAACCACAATATCGACTTACACACTACAGCCATTTTTGAATTTTTCTCGGACTTTGTGTGGCAAATCGATTCCTTTGGTTCTTGATAATAATAATAATATAATAACGAATAATTGTATAGTAATTATAATTTTAAATGCCAGCGTAATTTAAATGAATACACTAACACTCGTCATATTAAATATTAATGTAACAACGGACCCAAATTTTAACCTTTACAAACATGTTTTTACTAAATTCCGTAAATGTCTACAATAAGGAGCGGTTCAGCGGTGAGAACTAACATTTCTCACATTTTGTTTAAATTCTTCTACTAGGACAACACGCCGAATCATATACAAAGATACTATTCATAAAAATATGCATCCTACTCGAAGTTATAAAATACTTATCTGCGCATTGTTGTAAATAACTTTATATATTTTGAATCATGTTATAATTTTGCTTTTGATTAAAAATCCAGTGGCCACAGTTTTTGAGTATAACCTTAATAAATAAAAAGAATATATATATAAAATATAATAATATTAATTACAACCAACGGTCGCGTTGATGCGCTAAAGACCGCGGTCACGATGATTTATCACCATCAGATTCGGTAACCGAACAATGCATCAAGCGTCTATAATAATTGTTTCTGTATCGAGTAGACTCGAGTATTATTTACCAATTATTATTATGATCATAATAATTATGATATAATTATACAGACTTTAGTTAATGTTTTACCTACATAATATATGATATTTGAATGTACTATGGTACCTACCGAAGATTTTATATTATTTAGTAGTTACCCTACCCAATTGTTGAGTTATAGGTAACCTCTTAGTTTAAAAAAAGAAAAAGAAAACTAAATGGAAAAAGTATAAAAGTGAAAAGGTGAAAAAGTCCTCTATTGTTAGGTAGTTCACAGTTTCATATCGATATTGTAAGCAGCTAAGCTTGTTTGGCAGGGAGAATATATAAACATTTTCAAAGGTTAATTTCATGCATCAATGGCATTAGATTAATAAATAATAACAAGATCAAAAGCGTTTATGAATCATTGTGTGCGAAAAATATATACCTACTATGTGGAGTTCCCTATTGTTTTTATAGTTAGAAATTTAATGTAATACAAGTATTCTTAAAAAAAGATAATATTTTCGAAATTGTTAGATCACTATGCAATTGTATAAGACGAGAATTTTGTACAATTTTTGAATAATTATCTCTGAAAAAACAAATAAACCCAAAATGTTCACTAACGTAAATTATATTAGATAAACGATTTACCTACCTATAATATTGTACAAAAAAAACTGCTAGATTTCCAGGATTTTTCAATTTATACATAATACAAATAATTAGGAGTATGGACTGAATGCCAAAAATTGGTAATTCTATGTAATACCATTTCCTTGTGAAAATGTCCAACTGTCATTATACTGAAAAATATTTAAAAACAAATTAATCGTTTAAATTACAATAAAATGCAATTACTTTCCTACCGTCTTATTTTTATTATTATTTTTTTACAACATTTTTAATTTTAAGTTATATTTTACATTTTAATAGAATATTATTAATTTAAACGTTTTTCTTATTAAATTTGAAAGTCTTAACATTTCGAAAGCAAAATTATTTTCACCATTACTAAAAAATATGATAAAAATAAATATGACTGGGCACGATCTCTCATTAGATTCCGAGAAGAGTGATATACAAATAAATAGAAAAACTTAAAATTGTAATCACAATTAGGTATCAAAATTAAATGTACAATTGGACAGTATGAAATTATAATATTATATTAAACCTTGAATAATTGAAAATGAACAACACGTTGATAGATGTTTGGCATCTTTAAATTGTAGAATGTCAATTATTCATGCATCATGTATTATATATTTATATTATATTAATTGTGATTACCTATCCGAATTTCTTACTTCCAAAATCAATAAAAATAACCAATAAATAATCACTTGACAAACTAAATTTATTCAATTTATCATTTAATAGTTCCACGTTATAACCTTTATTGACAAATTAGTCTATTTAGTTTATACTAAAGGTCTCTACAAAACATTCCAAAAAAGTAGTTCTAAAATGCAACCATCGAATGATCAAAGAAAGACAAATAATTCCAGACACCCAATATTATGATTTTCTTGAAAGTGGTTACCAAATACACTGTTTAACAAATGCTATTTATTCTTTGTTGGAAACAAAGTCATATTATATTTATGTGGAATGTCTGTACGTAAAACACAGGCTTTTGACAGAGTCCCTAACATTGGAATTCTTAACGAGCTTAAAACCATCCAGTCTGTAGGTATTTTGACCGTCTTTTTAAATTCTTAAGATCGTACCTAAGTGAAAGATGTTAGATATCCTGGAGATAATTCGCATCCCACACGGCCACACGCCTTACTATATAGGTACCTATTATATTATATATACTATTATACACCTATACCTACTCGGAAACACACTGAGACTCAGATAAGCCCATACGATCACACATAACAAAAATATTTCACAAAGTCATATGCTTTACACGCAACTCGAACCAGATTCTTCATGTATCGTACAAAAATATTTAAGCATTTTTTTCACTTATATGGCCAATCTCCAGTTCTATGTAAAAAAAATAAATAATCGCATTCACAGATTATGTTTATTATTATTTTGGAACAACATAGCAAATGCGTAATTTGGGCATAATCACTCAACTCAGTCTCCTACTAAGTTAATCCTTGAACGTAAAGCTAAAACAAAAAAGGTGGATAAGTGGTTGTCGCTCTGCTGTACAGTAGGTTACAAGTGAGTTACTGTATAATATGTATGGTATTAAATTTGAATTCAATGATATAATATCATTGTATACAAAAAAAGATTCTGAGCGATAGCAGTTTGTCAATGTGGATATTTTATATTATATTGATATTGTTATTACCTATACTTGTTATTAATACGGTAGCTGGTAAGCTGAATTAATTTTATACAATTACAATAAAATAACTAAAACCATTATTCTTGGTTATTTAATATGTAATTTCGTCCAAATTTAAACATAAAATAACTATGTAGTAAACTGTTTTTTGTATTTTTGAGATTTTTTGGTTACAGAATAACCTACTTACGCAAAACCTTGTTATATAATTGTAACCTTTAATTTTGAAAAACAAATTGAACGGACTCCACCCTTATTGATTTATTGATAGTTAATATAGTAAAAAAAAGTAAATAGAAATGTGATTAAATAAGTCAGTGATTAATAGGAGTTAAAGTTATCTAATAGTCTGCATGCGTACATTAACATCGATATAGGATAAAATTTGTGTTTATTGCAACTGGATAATATAGATTTAAATCAATATGTATTGCTCATCGTGGATTAAGTCAATAAGTTATTACAGATTCTGTCCCATTTTGTAGCCCTAACTATCTTGGTTCACTTTTTTCTCGACCAATATACATTTGTTGTTATTAAATAACCATTTGAAGATTCACATAGTTTTAAATTCTTATTCCTGATTTTTTTTTTTTTTTTTAATAAACGTGAAATTATTCATTAAAATATAATATTTATTCAAGAAGTCAATTATTGACAAGTATACGCATAGGTACTTATATTTAAAATATGCAATTTATTAATATTGTATACAATATAAATAGCTACTCGACAAATAAAAATATGGTTTTTTTCGTCAATCGAGTTGAAATAGGTTAGGTTTTGTTGGTATCTTTTATTGACGATTATTGAAAATCATTTTATTATTTAAAAAAAACTATTCATCATAGGTGAGAAATTTGATTTACTATTCATAATTATATTTTCGAATAAATTATACCAAGGTTTAAAGTTAAATGTATTAAATATAATTATCGTATCTCATTTAAAATATTTCAAGGTATTTGCCAGTAGCTTAAATACGAAAATGAGAAAAAAATAAATAACAAAAACCTATAAAATATACGTTAAAGTTATGTAAAATATATATACCTACACATAAATCTAATATTGGGTAAATGGTTCACTGATTATAATAATTTAAAGTTTAGAAACGTGGAATAGGGAAATGCAGAAACTTCTTATCTCTATTTTAATTTATTACCACGCCATTCCTTTTGTCTATATTTCAAAATCATTACAATTAATACACTATTTGTTTGTTTCAATGTTTAAGTTTGTAAAAAATTATGAAACTACTTTTAACTAGCTTTAGATAAACTATTTAAAAACCTCTGAGAGAACACAGACTAATTATTTTATTGCCTTACCAATGTTTGAAAATAGATCAATTATTCTTTCTAATATTAAAGCTTACTAATAAAACTAATTGTAGAGTGTTAGATGTACATTTTCTATGTAACACCTTACATACTTTTAAGATACTAACTACTAAGGCGGAGACAACAAATGGGGGTGTGGCAACTGGCATCCTACTTAAATAATTTATAGCTTAATTAAAAATGATTCACAATGGTTAAGGCGTAATAACTAATATTATATCGACAATCGATACACGAATAATTCAACATACCTACCATTTATTTAAACATTTTCTGTAAAATACGGGTACTTCTACCTAAGTCTTTAAAAGTTCAAAGAATAATATTTGAAAAACATGCAAAACTATAGAATCATAGAATTATTATGACTATCTTTTAAATAATAACAATTGCATTTCATTATGTTGTTATATGTTTAATGTATATTGATGTGTGTATCATAAGTGAATATTATAATATTTTTTTTTAATGTTTTAAAATAACATGTGATACATAATATTATTGGAATAAAAAACAGAGCTATTTGCCAATACAATGGTAAAACTGAAATTTACTTAAAATAGTATCAAATTTACTGACGGAGCTTCATATTTTTTAAATTTTATAAATTATACTATTATTGGCAGATTTTGTTGAAGGTGCGAGGATTGTGAATATTATTATAAACAATATAAACAAACAATTACCTACTGAAAAGATTTATTTTCAGGTTAACTATACATTACATATTTTTCTCTAATATTCCAACAACATAAAATATTTTATAATTCTAAACACATTGCATTTATTACTAGTACGTTTGTTCATTGCACGTGATTTCGTTAAAAAAAAATGTATCAGTATATTCGAACACGTAGCTGATTTCTTGGACCGTGACATTGCAGAGCTCGAAGATTTGTATCAAAAGTCGTTTGTCGAGAAAATTTGTGGTGAGAAAGCTATCTGAAGATAGTGCGGGACAAGTAATAGCGAGTAATAGAAAAATGATCTTGTAACAAACAAGACATCGCTGTACAGTTTGTCACAAAGTTTAAAAGAAACTTTCATATGGCACTGTGAGTTTTACATTTCTTTTTAAATTTACCTCTCAATGAAATGATATTTATTTGAAACCATATTTTAATATTTATTTTCGTCGTATAATATTTTTTATTAATCTTAGACCTTTGGTACATATATCAGCCATTATATCAGCGGTTTACGACATTATTCTGTTTAGTCGTCTGCATTCAAACTTTGAAGTGATTAGCGACCACTTTTATTATTTAAATATTAAACTGCGCAGTGTTTAATTATATTATATTTCTGAAGTTTTCTTCATTTAATTCAATAATTGTATACAAAGAACATTTTTTTTCAATTTAGATGAGTGACTTCGATTATGTCTGATAATATGTGCAACAACCTGAATTAATTTGTTTTTGTTTTATTGATAATTATTCAGCTTCGACAACAAAAGCAATAGCGCTACATGAATTAACATTTTATTAAAATATTAGTGTTATTAACAAGTTGTATTTGTCTTAAGATACAATATAATAAAAACAAAACAAACTTAAGATTAAAGCATAGAGCTTTACAATAGACTTGATTGTTTGTATCATATAATCATATCACAATAAAAATAATAATAATAATATTGGTAGGTATCGAGAATTTTCATTTGTTTGAATAACTGAGTGGCATTATATTTATTCCCCGTATTGATACCTAAACTTTCTACAATAATATTATTTATTTTGAGTTCCCTATCTTTAATTGCCAGTAATATAGCTATTGATCCCACCGTAGGTACCTATATGTATATACGAGCATACGAACAGACATTTAATGAAAATATCTTTGAAATTCGAACATACATTTTAAAATATTATGTAATATTATATTTGGTGATAAATTTGCTTCAAGCTTCTAAGTTCAGTGTTAATGTTTAATGTACTTTATAGGCGGAAATCCATTAAAATTTCAGGGGGCTAACAGTATTAACATTAATGTGATCGGGGGGCTTCGATCCTTAAAAACTAAAAAAAGGAGGGGGCTTGACGAACTTTTAGTGGATTAATTGATTTTACATTTTTACTGAATGCAAACTTGCTATGTTGTATGTTTGTAAGACGGAGTCTACGCATAACTTGGTTTATGACGTATTCTTATTTCTTAACAGGGATGACTAATACTTTTGTTCCAGATTGACGAAAATAATTCATCATGCCAAATATGTCAAATATTTATTATTTGAATATTATATATTTATTTATTATTTATTTATCAATAAAGTTTTGTGATTATTTTTATAAGTTTATAACTTGAATCATATTTATAATATTTTTATTTAAATTCAACAAACAAATAATAATTGTAATATTATGAGTTGATAATTTATGAGTAAAATGTATAATACAATATTTAGCACATTTAGCAAATTAAATTAGAACTTACCTAATACCTATCATTACAAATAATTTGAAAATGTAACTGTCGAATTAACCGTACCTTAACCGCGGTAAATAAAATGTTATTATTTTATTTGTATTAATGCTTATTAATTCTGTATAGGTACCAAAGGTGGGCATTAACTATTTAAAAAGTTAAAGTTAAGTTGAAAAGTTAATATTTTTTTAACTTTTTAACTTAACTAGATAGTTTATTTTTTAATCAACTTATGAACTTAACTAGTTTAATTTACAGTTGAAATATCTTAGCTTTTTTCAGTTGATTTAAAAAAAAATCCATCAAGTTAAAAACATTTTGAAATTTTTCGTTTATACATAAATATTACTATTACACATGAAGGTTATAACTCATCTTCACGTATTATAACATTCAATTGCTATACGATATAAAAAAATATATTTGCTAAATTATTTTCTTTGAGATGAGTATATACTTTAAATTAATAAATAATAGAAAAGTAAAAGGGTATACAGTGTGCAGTATGATAAAAGTTCAATAAAATTGTTTTTTATAATTTATAATTTAGAAACTAGAAAGACACATTCACTCTTTATGTGATTTACATACTAATTAAAAAAAATAGATTAACTTTTTTTAAACTGAGTTAAATTTATCATTTGTCAACTGTTAACTTTTAACTTATCGATCTTGTATCCTCTTAACTTAACTTAACTCGAGTTAATTATTTTCATTAACTTGTCCACCTTTGGTAGATACTAGGTAGTTATGCGAAAAAAAATGATTTATCTAAATATTTTTATTTTTACAATTTATTATAATTTTCAAAATGTATAAAAAGAATTGAGTTAAACATTAAATGATTTATGGAATCAAAATACTGATACTATAATATGAATAAAATAATATTAAAATATGGAATAAAAAGAGTAATATAATAAAGCATTGCAATATAGTTTTTATCAAATTAATTATTTAATTTAATACTTTATAAGAAAATAATATTTATACTATGCAATTGCATTGTACACTATTAGTATTCAGTTATTTTTATGATTATAACACATTTTTATATAGTCTCGAGATTCGCCCATAAATAATACGAAAGTTTAATTTTTATTTTTTTCACATTTTTTCAGATTTCATCCCTTAATTTGTATTAAATTAATACAGTGTATAAACTTGTTATGAATTCATCATAGTCAATATACGCGTATTTATATTTCTAATATTGATCATACATTATACATAGTATGTAACGACATTATTGATTATTTTAAAAGAAAAACATAAATGAGACATCATGAGACATAGGTATAGGTACAAAAAATTGAAAAAGTTAAATAAAACCTTTAACTTTACCGTAGTTTTTTAGGTTTTTATTGATGAATATTATGTATGACATACCTACCACAACATATGTTTAAAATGTAAAATTATAAAATGCGTAAATCTTCTTTGAATCACTAGATGTGTCTTGTCTTGCTTGCATAATATATTTGCTTTTACTTAAATTACTTATATATAATACTCATATATATATATGTATATAAATATATATACACAGTACACACGAGTATATATGTTTTTGAATAATATAATTTATTAAATTAATCACGTTCTTAGGGCCGTTAATCGCCTTAAAACAAGCCGAGCAAACATTCACATTCATGGCCCATGTACAGTAATCTCTTTGTTAATCCCTAACAATGTTAAGTCGTGACAAACGGTTCATATAGAGTATGTGTATTAAACGAAAGTCTATTTTTTGTACCTATTGTTTTCGCGTATGAAGTTTAATAAATATAGAATTTAAAATTACTTTAGAGTAATATTTGGAACTGTTAAAAAAAATAATTCTATAAATTAGGAAGGTACCTATTATTAAATTGCATGCAAGTACCAACTTATATTTTTATGTTTGTGTTAGAATAACTTAGGCAATTCAATACGTAAACTAAAAATTCTTTGTAAAACAAAAGATCCACCATCAATAAAAAAGTTAAAAATAATACCGTCGAACTTCTGGATATAAATATAAATAATGTCTAAATTCACCAAAATAACATAAATAACAGGTTGTACCTAATTGTGGTATGGAGGGCCATTAAAATATTAAATTACAAATTAATACATCCATATATAATTATAATACAATACATGTATTTACCATCTAACATTTGTTCTTGCATTAATCACGAAGTCCAGTCACATTTAATTATTTACTTCAACAAGTACAATTCAAAATATACTCCTTAAGCGGACCGCAGTGTTGCAGTTTAGTTTTATTACCCACCTCGTTGGGTTCTAATTGCAATTCAGAATCAGTGTTTTCTAACCAGGTCATCGACAAAGTAAATATAATTAATTTAACCACATCCCCTAAGTGTTGGTCAATGGTCAATATACCTACGTAATAGTTATTCCGTATATTGGTAACTCAGCGTCAATGTATTTTTTTAATTTAAAGCCCATCGTATGCCATAACGAATACGCCCTAATTCGATTTTAAATCGGTCACTTTGTAGTCATGTCTGATATACAGTGATTCATCACTATTATAAAATATGAATACAATTATTAAAACTACATATAAGTACATGACAATAATTTAAAGATTATATTATTTAGTTGTGTTCGTCTAAATTTTAATGTTCCATAACAATTAGGTATTGATGAGTAAAATAGTAAGCAATTCAAAAGATCAATATACCTAATATACCTACCTTAAAATAATAAAACATGAATCTAAGGTAAAATTATTTTATTAATGCGCTATCATTTGTAAGGCTTTTTAATAGTTGTGCAAATTAATATTTAAAAAATAATAGACGTTGGCGTTTCATCGATAAATGGCCTAGACTATACTAAGCATTCAAATAAGTATATAAAAATAATTTGAAATTGTTTTAACTTTTAATGTATTTAAAATATAAGATTAGTAAATTAAACTATCAAATGTATTTTCTATAATTGTTTTTATATTTTGTGATTTATAATAATAATAATTGAAGGTTTGTGTGTGAAAAAAAATGGGTTTCTTGATTTGATTGCTATCACTGAACAACAACAAAAAAAAATTATCATTTAAATTCGAGGAAAATGATTATAGCAAGAGGTTATCAGCCAACTAATATCTGTGCAAAACACACATTTCAATAGAGTGGGATTGAAAATATAAAAATAACTCGCATCAAAAAGCAATAATGGATTATATTTTATATGACGTCTAGTATTGCATTATACTTCATTTGTATGTTTTAAAATTGCTAAGTTTTTCATGTAAGTTTAAATAAGTGCTGTATTGTAAATCTAACGGAAACTAAAAATTAATGTAAGTATCAAAATGTGTAAAATATCATTCGATATTATGCATCTATAGGCAATCTATGTGTGTAATGTGTATATCTTGTGACCATATAATCTACTGAGTCACAAAACTAAATGTGAATAAAGTTATTGGGACGTCGATAAATTATCAAAAATAAAATTAGGTCATTGTGATGAGCACATGGCGATTGAAACTGCAGTATTTCACCAACTCCCCTTTTCTAAATACCCTACTCTGCAAAATGCGAATATTTGAGTGATTTATATGATTTCATAAACCAATGATTCCATATTGAAACCTGATACTTATATTTTATTTATTCGTGATACAGCACTTAAGGATTATATCTACTGGGTATCCGATCTAACACTGTCCATAATAATATAACATTATGACGATATTGAAACAGCATTTTTCATCTAATGAATATAAAATATGTTTAAATTATTTTTTGTAATAGTATTTTTTGTATAGTAAAAATAATTTTATATTTATTTAAATTAAAACCTTGTGTTTTGTTTTTTTAAAGTTTTAAATCATATTTTATGGACGATTTTTATTTTATTTATTCAATGTTTTTATATTTAAACCAATGTTCTAAATTGTTTATTAATTATCTATATATTTGTGGACTCAAGCAAAACGATTTTTATGATTGATGTAAATAAAGGTATAGAGAAAAAAGTTTAATTATTTATACATATATATTTTTTTTAAGTTTTATAGAAACTAATCAACGTTTACAAATGATACTTCGCTATTTAATTTAACAAATAGCAATTATGATAAAATAGGCATATACCCAGACAGCATTTTGTAATGATAATATTATAAGAGTATTATAATAACGTTATACTAATATTATTCGTTATTATAATGTTATAATAATATTATTAAACAAAAAATTGCTGTCTGGGTAGGTACTCTTTTTTATAAAACATAAATCTTTGGAGCCATTCGTTTTGTGTTTAGAGTTTATTTTTTTTTTTTAACAAATATATTAGATTAGAGATAACATTGATACACATAAAACAATTTTAATTGACTGTGGGACTATTTATTTTATTTATTAAAAAGTCAAAAGTGTTAAATTTCCATAAACTGTACAAAAATAGCCAAAATATTAAAAAAATTATAAAACCCAAAAAAAGTAGAAACATTATTGTAACATTATAACTTACCTGTTAGTAATGTAAATTAAATTAAAATATTATTTATGATCAATTATAGTATTAAACTAGATTAATATCATACTAAAAAAAAATTCTTACAACATCATATATCAAATTGTATATGAATTAAATTATAATTAAGGTTGCCTTAAAGATTTTATATTCATTTATATAGAAATGTAATTAAAATTATAAAGAAGACAAGATACCGACACTGGGTGTTGGTCAATTGTCTCACTTCACTTATCTCGACGCAAGATATAAGTAGAAACGTATAATTATTTTTAATTAAATTGGAAAACTTTTTTTTCTTAAAATTTGGATATACGTCATTCTCCAAAGTACATACCTAGGTCCTCAAAAAACAATATTGAGTTCAGATTTTTAAAATGTGTTTTAGCTATTTAATATTTACCAAATAATATATAATATGGATATATTACTATTTACTGTAATGTAATTTATTTAAAGATTTTATTTAAGCCATTAAACATTTTATGGAAATAAAATATTTAAATTTCGTAATACATATTTGGCACAAATAATGATGAGTCACATAAAAGGTGTATTGGTGAGTATATTTCATATTATAGTAAATCATATTACATAATGTTTGCTACAAAGGCATTTTAATTTGTATTACTTCTACAAATATAACACTTTGTTGTAAAATGTCAATGGTTTTTTTGATCTCTTAAAAATAATCAGTTTGTCTTCAAAAATAGGTATAAACTATAAATGAAAAATTGTCATGAATAAATTAATGATTTATATATCAAAAATAATAATTATTTAAATGTTAGTAAATTAAATATAATTATTTATTATAATATATGTATTTATGATACACTCATAAAGAATATAATAATAAAAACTACATAAATATAATATTGGGTATTTTTTAGCAGATATAATTTAATTTATATAGAAAATAAACTTTGATGAAAATTTGTGGCTTATTCAAATTTTTAGTTCTCATGAAATTTAATTTTGATTAAATTAGCAACAATTTAAGTATTTACTATGACAAAAAAGTAATTAAAAAATAACGACATAATCTTTAGAAAATCTTTTAAAATCTTATAAGATAAATCTTGAAATAAAAACCTAAATTATAATTTTAATCAATAAGGAATACCTACTCTAAGAGATTTATCTTCCATATATCTAACCCCTATTTTAATATGTCACAAGGTTTTTGAGAATTGAGTGATATAACAAAATAAGGGTTTTGGGGGACGACTATTCATGTGGTGCATTTATTATTATAATAAGTTTAAAATTAAATAAGATAGTAACCATGAAAGTACCCTTCAAAATCATGCTTCTACAAAACGCAAAATAGGTTTACATTTCCACTAGCTAATATGAGATCATTGTATAAGTTTGCGTAGAAGAACCTGAAACATCCCATAATATTGCGTTAGTTAGAAAACTTAAAAGGTTTATTCTAAACATAATGTGCATATGTATATATATATTCTAAATTTAAATTTATCGATTTTTTTTAGTAACAAAATGTTATCATTATAAGTTCAATAATAACCAAAAATGCTACCTTTGATTACAAAAAGTAAAACTAATGTCTTCATTCATCAATAATTTGGGGTTTTAGGGTATGACCATCATTGTG
Source organism: Acyrthosiphon pisum (assembly GCF_005508785.2). Lineage (NCBI taxonomy): Eukaryota > Metazoa > Arthropoda > Insecta > Hemiptera > Aphididae > Acyrthosiphon > Acyrthosiphon pisum. Next base: position 34,593,941 of record NC_042496.1, read on the forward strand.
GTGTAGGTACCTATTTATTATTACAATAAGTTTAAAATTGAGTAAGGTAGTATGGCTAGCTACCGTAAGTAACATTAAAATTCCATATTCGCAAAACGCAATATGGGTTTATTTGATTCAACACACTGATCGGTCTGTACTGACCAACACCATTACGTTCACTAATATTATATTATGAATTATATATAAATACACATTTGCTGTAATCAATCAAAACCACTTATGAAATCGAGTTTCAACCAAACTTTTTTATCATCATTAAGATAAGCCCCGGTAACTAAACCATTTTCAGACTATTGCTTACCTACTTATATAGTACATATAAACGTTTTTGTTTTGAATTTGCAATAATATCAGTAATACACTTAAAATATTGTAATTGTAATAATTTTGGTCATAAGTATTATTTGAAATACGTACTTTAATTAAAATAAAAATAATTAACACAATAGTTATTTATCTCATTCTAATTTTATCAACAAAAAATTGATTTTATGTTGGTAGTTACTTTAAATAATTAAATTGTTTTAACAAATACACTAATATATAATACTTCTCCCAAAATTGTTCCAACTGATTTTCCTATAATTCCATGAAAATATATTATTCAATATTTTATTATATTGAGTTAAAATTGTATTAATATATTATAAAATTAATTAGAATAATAGCTTGATAATAATAATTAAAAATTAAAAAAACTGAGTACCTATAATCTATTATTATTATGATTGTATTTGTTATTTTTATATAACGTATAAAACAACCACATGACGGCATTCTAAATTGTATTATTGTTACTTGTTAGTCATAAATGTCACTTTTATGACGATTGTAATTTTAAAATTTCTAATGAATTATTAAACAAATAATTATTAGAGTATTTTATTATAACAATTATACATTTTATAATATTATATTATTGCAACTTAATATTACTATATTACATTGATAATTATTAAAATTATTTCTGATCTTAAAATAGTTGAACGTGTGCAATACGTATGTATATTATTATAAACTATTATTTATTAATTTCAAGTGATGCGATTAACGAGGTATAGAGCTATAGGTCACTAGCTATAAGATACGAGGTATAGAGCTATGGGTTTTAAAATGTATTTGTTTTTATTTTTTTAATTCACATTTTCAAGATTAGCAAGCAAGTATCATAAAAGTATCATGCAATACTATAAAGTATACATTGGACATTTAACAAAGCGAGTACTTAAAACATGAATTCTTCTACAGTTTTCGGCAGAATTAAAAATTGGTTAAGTACGCTGTGTTAAAATAATATCTCATTATTATCCAGTTAACATTAACATTAATAATACACTTACCACTGTCTCGCTACGAGGTGAGCCGTGGGCGACGTGGCAACACTCGGTCACTTTATTTAATAATTATTATAAAAGAAAAACAAAATGTCTAAAATATGCAAGAGAAATATTGTTAGATAAAACAAAAATAATATAAGCCTGAAAAAAAATATTGTTGACTTTAAAATATGACTGGCAACAAAAGTTTCATTAGTTCTTTCTTCCCTTTAACTTTTAGAAGTTTTGGAAAATATTTTGCGTACATTGCCGTTACAACGTTACGTTATTAAATGGGACAGACAATAGCATATCGATCGTAAACCACAACGGATGGCAAGATAAAATTTATAATCGAGTTTCTCTATTCAATCTAAAAATACGTAACTATGAATTAAACTTATTATAAATTACATCATTTTTTTTCATATAAAACTCATATCTCTATAACGTATTTTCTTCCATTGTTAACAGGGTGAAAAAAAAATATGAAAAGACGCGTTTAAGAATTTCACTAATTTTAGTCACTGGTTGTTTTGAGGAATTTTCGTTTTTGATAAAAAAAATAAATAAAAATATATCATCATTATATTAAAGATATTGTATTACTTACCCGACAATTTCAACCTGTGTCACGATTTTACAAGTCTAAAGTTTAAGTCTTAGAATATTCTACTGAAAATGTTTTAGGAGTATGACATTGCCGTCCCCAATTTTTGGTAAGTCCCCACTTACAGCAAAGGAATATTAATAATGATATCTAAATGTCTCGAATTAAAAATTAAAAGTAAATATTTAAGTTTTAAAGATCATTGTGAGAACAGCGGTAACGACAATTCTTGATAAACGAATACACAAAGTATGTGGGCAACAAAGTTCTAAAATGTTCACTCTGTTAAATCATTAAAACCATAAAAAAGTTTTCCATAGGTAGTTTTATATAGTTACCAGAAAAAAAAAAAGATTCTATTTTGTACCTGAAATTATATTAAGAATACGTCTACATAATCATGACACTTTCACTAATATTTTAAGTTAATATCATATACTCCTCGATTGCATTAGCCTTACTTTATATACTTTATATTACTTTGTAAAGTAACAAAACCTCCTTCAAATGTATTGAATTATTTTCATTTACATTTATTTCTGACCTTATTTTTAATTTTTTTTTATCACAATAAGAAAATATATAGTTTTATGTATATTTGATTTGTAATGTTGAATAGTAAAGTTATGAAATTTATTTTAGACGCCCACCTAGAAAATATAAGAAACTAATGTTATAAATTTCAAATTGATTTATTTTTTTTTAAGTACGTTCCAGTTAATTGTACAATGGTTTTGCAAAAAGGAAGAATATCAAACGTCATTTATTTAACTTTGTTTATAAAACAAATTATATTTTTTTTCTACAAATAGAATGATTTTCAAAAATAAAATATAACTTATTGTTTAATGAAAAAAAAATTTTAAGGTTTAATTTTATTTACGTACTAAAAATAAACGTAAAGCCATGCACTGACAAGATTACAACAAATAACATTTTTTTTTTTAAATATTAAAGTTTTTAACAAAATATAAAGATATTTTAGAGCAATATATAATTTAATTTTACCATAAAAAGTAAATTGACATACAAAAAAAAAAATATTTGTTACCGGAAAAGTAATTTTTAAAAGCTATATCAGTTTCGTTATCCTGTATATATATACATACATTAATAATGCAACGTGCAGAGTGCAGACAAACACACACACAAATATATATATATTTTTCATGTTGAAAAACTTAAATTACTAAACTTTATAATATCACATAATGTGTTTAATTAAAAATCTGTTACGAGGAACACCACCGACAAAACGGTGCCGAAAAAACTTAAAATGGTTATTTTCTAGAAGATCAGAATAATGGTCTTGTCGACAAATCATTTTAACAAAAACTAAAAATATGGCGAACAATATTCTCGGCTTATGTTAAAATAATGTTTTATTTAATTATAAACTGTATTATTAAATTATATTTTTTCGTATGATTCCTTATAAGTTTTTCTGGTATAATGAACTTTGTTTACGTACCTATACCTAATATGGTTATTTTATTATAAACTTCACATTAAAATTAAGATATATTATTTTGAATTATTTAAATTTAGTTACGATCGATACCATTAATACGATGTGTATCTGGGGGGATATGACAGTCACTCGTTTAAATGGTTATTATACCTTAAAATATTCCAGATCCACGACTGGATTATCCAGGTATTCAACATTGATATTTTGTTTGGTCGGATTTATTTGCAGGCGCACATGGTTTAAACAAACAAATTATATTTTCTAATGTAACATTTGAATCAAGTTATGTTTAAAAATATAAAGCCGCAACCGGTTTATTGCTGTCAGTAGTGGAGGTGCCACCACCGAGTAGGTCAGGTCGATCGATGTGGTGATGAAACACACAGTGGGAGTACTTGCGCCACCCACTGATTTAATAATAATAATATTATTATCATATGTATTTGTTGGGTGCAATGTTGTGGTTGGGACAAACGGCAGTGTGGTTTTCAAATAGCTCCTATAAGTAATACGTTAGAAAAACTAGGTGTTCATAAATCAATACCTAGTTTATCTAATAACATAATAATATTGTCCGCTTGTCGTAATTAATTGTCGTTTCATAAAGAAATATATTGTAAATGCTCAATAAACATTTTAACAGACGGTAAATATTAAAACACACCTGAATTCAGTTTAGAGGGGTTTAGCTATTATATTTCACTAAAAACTTGCAAGGTAGTGAGAAAATATCCACTTAAAATTCTGACTGTAATTCCATTGGGTTATAAAAAACAACTGGTTACAGTAAATCAGACCATAAAGTAAAACGTTATGACCTAGCTGAGTTCCAATGAGAATAATAATTGTTAGTTATTTATTTTTATAACTAGCATTAATAATTAATTACAATGTTAAATAATAAATATTCTCACAGAAACTGGTATCGCATACGTTAGTTAGTTATTATATATTTTCAGCTCTTATAGGTATTGACTTTTTCGTATCGTATCAAAACAAAAATGTGAATTATTCAATAGGGAATCATATTATCACAAAATATATTCTATATCATATGAATATAGATATCCGAAACACATAAGTATAGGTACTTATATTTATTTGGGTATACAATACCGCTGCTATGAATGCACAACATTTTATTAAACAATCGATTTTCGGGTAATCTTTGTATAGGTAGGTACTTATTTAATTTTGACCACAATAGGTATTTTACTAATTTCTCGTGGAGTGATTTTTTTACACGATTGGTTAGTATTTAAAACAAAATGTAGATTAACCAGTGATCTTTAGGTATGAGGTATTTTTAGAAATACAATAAATAATAATTGATCAAGTCTTATGAAATAACTCATATTATAATAGCCCATAGGGCGCGCTTGCTAGGCACTTAACAAGTATGTGTTAATATAATTAAAAAATTATATTATTGTTTATATACACTGTATATTTATAAATTTTGTACGATGACCCATAAGTGAGTCACAACTGGTTTACATTGCTAGTTACTCGACAGCTATAATTATTTTCTTAAATGGTAGTATTAAATAGTTATTATCTTTTCACTGTTGAATAATATTACATACCTAAAGTGTCTATTATAAATAAAATATTAATTCACAAACAGTTTGATAATAGGGTACTTACATTAATATCTGTTTACGGTATAATTATAAAAAGGACAGTTGATTAAAAATGAATTTCATTTTAAAATGTCATCAGTTCAACTGTTGTTTTTTTTTTTAATTTCTTACAACACGAATGTTCACTACCTATATTAAAATATATTTGGGGGACGGATTGGCTGTCGGTGACGAAGCGCACCTTCACTGGTTCGAAACCAAGCCACGGGCGGTACTTCTCTTCGGGCAGTCATGGTGTCTGGAGAGAGAGGCCGCCGTCCCCCACACGGACATGGCAGATACCTACGGGTGCCCACTAGAAAATTCTGCCAAACTAACAAACTCAAGTGTTGAAACCTACTAACGTGCCCTCCCCACAGTTGTAAACCACCCAATGGCCTAAATTGCCGCGGGTTAATTAATAAAAATAAAATAAAATAAAATATACTAAATAATGCTTAAGACTTTGGAAAGCAAATATACTAGTTATAGGTATTAATATTATTATTTATTTTAACTATTAACTATTAAATAATAAATAATTATTGTTTCATGTTAAAAATAACGCTTAATATTTGAACTATTTTTATATACCTATTATATTAGGGTAGTACGTAATTTATATAGGTAGGTTACAAGCAACGTTGAGTTATTACATTATAAACATTATTTTAAAAATGAAATTTCAATTTTGTATTAAAAAGTTTTTAATATTAATGCCTTTAATATAGGTAACACCTACAGTTTAAAAAAAATACTGAATTCAGAGGGAAAGTGTTTTGGAAACTTGTATCTTGTCGCTCTTAATATAGGTAGGTACATATCATAATGTTGTGTTATTCGTTAAAGTTTTAAATAACTATTAATACAAAATATCTACGAAAATAAACAATAATTACACATTTGCAAAATACTTAAAATATGTGACAGAAAATCATAATATAATTTAATTATAAATGTATTAAAATCACTTTGATAATTATTTTATTTTTAAGATATTATAACACCGTCACTTATAATAGTGCACTAAAGAAAACCAAGCAGGTAGTTAACTGATATAACAATATTGGTCATAAAATAGTAAACTTATGAGACACGTTTCGTTAAGTATTTAAATGGTGTCTTAAATATCAAAATAAGATATATACTTACCAACTATTAAGTATGGAAGAATATGTTTTACAAAAATCAATAACTGTCCAGCTGAATTTACTTTATTTATCTATACGCAAAAACCTTGTGGCTAGCGATTTTGGATTACCTAAGAATTACAAATATTATTACGGACACGTAAAAAACAAGTGCGAAATGTCGTCTACACTATTTGTATAGACCTTGTATACAATTTGTAAATTAAAATCCGTCAGCGGGACGTTAGCATGCATCGTTTATATTAGATAGAGTTCGGAGTAAGGAAAACGACAGACAGTATTCGTTAACTTATGCATCGTGTAAAGATTATTAGCCATGAGCCCCAACACAGAACGTTATAGAATAAGGTTAATAATATGTAAGTTTAAAACAAAGACACATTCTTTGAGCGTGGCATGAACGGTTTTATACATTTTAATGATCAGTGATCATTATTCGATAGTTTTTTTACTATAAAATAACTTATTCGTTTATCAAACTAGAATTGGCCAACATTTTCCTACTTGATTATGTAACGGCACAATCAAAAATATATAACAAACGACGTTTTCTTAGAATCTATTAGTGGAAACTAGTATGGGAGTTCTCTCAAAAGGGACACTTAATTGAATTATACTTATCAAAGTTCGCTATAAAGGTCACTAGTAAACATAACTGATTGATACCACCATTGTGTAGGTATCAATAATTAATTAGATATTAATATGTATTGTGTTACATTGGTGGTTATGTTATTCGATTGAATATAATTTATTCATATTAATAATAATTGTCTGCGTTATAATACAATTATTATTATAGGCACAATCCAATTCGTGGTGTAGATGTATACATTCATTTAAGAATAGGTATCTAATATTTTAAACCGCGTTAACATTATTTATTATTTCTAAAACTAAAGAATATAACACAAACACTGAATATTATTAAGCATGAATGTTAGATAACTTCTTAGTTATTGATAAAACTATTTTTTATTTGTTTTTGGATAAGTTGAAACATATTTGATTACAGTTTATAAGCCATAACTGTTGGAATTTATTCAGTCAGTTTTATTATTTATTTAATACACTTAAAATATGTTATCTTTACTTTACAAAATATATTTTGTATTTATCTGTTATTACTTAAGAAATTGTTTTAAATTATAATTAAACTGAATTTAAAGTCTCAAAAAATATGATACATTTTCAAATTTCATAATAATTCAGCATTTCAGCAACTTTCATAATTTCAACTTATATCTGATCACTTAGTTTATTCTGAAATTGCGAGCAAAGCAAAATAGTATGGTTTACGATGATATTTTTATATCGAGTTAAATTTATATTGATTAGATTTTATTTTATTTTATATTCAAGTTAGCACATTAAAAAAAAAAAATAAGATATTATACATCATACATAACCGTTGTTATTACATTGTTAAATTAACTATACTACTTATCAGATATTTATTAAAAATGGGGGGAAAATTATGATTCAACGTACTAAGGTATGTTATTGATAAACTCTAGTAAAATATACTGAATATTTTTTTTTACGTTTATAACATATTATAATATAGTATATTAGACCATTTAAATTTGTATTTATAATAAAAATATTGAAATATCTAAGAACATTTTTATCACAATATAATCTACTAAATTTTAAAACAATAATTTGTTGAGACAAAATCATATTTTTATCGTAAATTGCAAAATACTGTTTTAAACAAACTTAAGAATTAAAATATTCTAATCCATTTTAATAATGTATTATTTGTGGTATTTAAACATTATCGAAATTAATTTTATTGAGATCAAAATATAATTTCAAGCTTTCAAAAATCAAATTTCCTACTTCAAATATGCGTGTAAAAAAAAAAATAGAAAATTGAAATCATATTTTATGAATATAATAGTATAGTTGAATATTAATTATAATGTTGATATCAAGTTTTCTTTAAAAATAATAAACAAATTATAAGTAAATACGTAAGCATCTATAATATTGTGTATTGCATTTGATTTAGAATTCCTAAGCACATTGACTATAATAATCTTGAATAACATAGGTATTTGGAGTGGTCCTAAATGGTTTTGGATGTGTATACGCCCTATAAAACCACAATACCATAAGCAATTAACAGTTTAGTACGTAATACGCCATCTTTAGTGCATGCAACTTTGAAATACTCTTTATGTATTCAAGTTTCTAAGTATTCCAAACAATACACTTATTTCTCTTGAGGCAGCATAATGCAGCTTTTAGGTGTGTTATTAATATTGACAAAATTACGACCGACGCAGCGTCTAATGTGGGTATAACACAAGCGAATCTTATAAATGAATAAAAAGTTACATAGAATGTAAGTTAAAAACAAGTGATGTTAAATAGTTCTTATGTGTTTATATTACATAAATTGTATGTGCTTACTTTAACTTTAAAAATATGAAAATCGTACATATTGAATTTCGTGAGATTGCAAAAAGACATTTCGTTGATAAAATTGGATTTTTATTTGCTTTAAATATTCATCATTGACGGTCTCTTGAGGGAAAAGGAGGTGTGTAGTCATAGAAATGGAGCTGAAAAAACAAATTTTCTTTTTTAATTCGTCGATATCACTTTCTACATTATGTTTGGGTCACATTGTAAAATTAATATAGATGTCGGAATATCAAATAAATATTATTGAAAATAAAAACCGTGACAGATGGTAATCAGGCAGCTTTTTTTACCCCCCCCCCCCCCCCTCCTCCACCACATATATAATAGATTAGTAAATCGATTAACGATTAGCTAGGTCAATTATTAAGTACTCAAATGTATTTATTTTTAAATCAAAAATACTAATTAAAATTAAAAATCGTACTAACTCTGCAAGTTTCACCACAGTTGAAATAAATGTGTGTAGTATTCTGGTATGTATGTGCTTTTAACCACAAAATATTTTTAAAAAGTAATAACAACGACACAACTATAAGACTCTACGTGAACGATAATCATAGATACGAGTGCAGCTTTTAAATCAGCAGATCAGAGACGACCCTTGTTTATTTTTTCTCGCACCACGTAATAGTCATTCGTCAAATTGTATTATTTTACCAATTTCTCTTAGATGTAGTGTTCTTTTCAAAATTACTTTGCGTCTTGCGGTAATCTCTACAACGGTTTATCTAGTCACAGAGTACATAGTACATACAGTGATCTCTTGTCTCCCCAAAAACTTCATTATTCGAAAAAAGAACTGAAAACTAGCAGTGAACACACAAAGAATTTTCGTAATTTCACTCAAACTAATTCTACTTGAACAATCATATATACTTTTAGTATTAAATTTTGTAAATTCTAAGACAGGGTGTTTTATTTCTGTTACGCATCTGCATATAAATGTTGGTTACATTTATAGTATGTTTCTACAATAAGCATTACATGTTCAAAAATTGAAATTTGTTTAACACGTGACGTTAATGTAAATATAAGTTACCAGGAGTTACATTTTACACATTTGATTAGTTTATAATTAAATGAATCACGTTTGCGTATTGTAACAATTTACAAATAGTATGTACACAAATTAAATAAGTTATTTATAACAATCTGTTATAACAATCCACTTATTTCACATTCGATTTCCATACAAATAAACATTTCGGGTAGGTTACCACTTTGTATTTTTAAATATTGGTTAAGCTTTCAGCTCATCGTCACTATTTTGGAAAACTGTAATGTGAGGAAACCTAACATTGTCTTTTAAAATGTAACTATTGATTTTAAATGGTGCGAAATATGAATCAATTATATGCAATTACTGATATAGTAATACCTATAACAAATAATGTACGCATAACAACAGTATACTGCAGTAACTATACAGTATGCAAAACTACTTATACTCTATACAATATATATTAAACTGTTGTCACTAACAGTAATGTTACAGGTTACAGCGGAATGCATATGTAATGAAGGTCGCAAGCTATTGTAAATATTTTTAATTTTTGGCAGTATATGGCGTGAATATATATATATAAAGTTTGTGATTTCGTAAAAATAATACAGTAATATTATAAAAGTCATGACTTTGAACTGTGGACTACAAGATATGGATATTGATATTATATTACATATTCAATTAATATGTCGATAATAATATTATGTTGACGTTAATTGTTGTGAATTAGGTATTATTACTTTTGAGTTATGGTTGCACAGATTTCGGTTTGTGTACGAACTTTGCTAAAAACCCATTCAATATTTACCAAACATAATATTACAATTTTTTTCACGATCTTCTTCAAACTTCTTTATATTTAGCATTTAACAAAGTATACAGTAAAATATAGTAGTGGATATATTATAGGCTTTTCAAATTCTAATCTGTTACAGGAAAATATAATAACTTTTATAGAAAATATACGTTTTTCGAAACTCTACGATGTTAGTTCCTATTTGATTTATTCTTTGTAGAAATTAAGAAAACAGAAAACTTTGACCACACAAAAACAATAGTGCAATCAGATCTCATACCTGTTTTTAAATGCATCGTGTTTCGCTTTGTTAATGTTTGGTTTCCTGATAAACTGACATATATAATATCATAACGAAATCACGAATCTTGGAAACCTGTAGGGAAATCTGAATTCCTTTTATTCAGTTAGCCTTCAACAACTAAAACTAATGGTTTTTACTGTTACAGACGTAGTTTTCCAAATTTCTTAAGACACATTACTCTGTTATTATTATTATTATTTCATACATGTTCTATGACAATACATTTAAACATAAATGTGTTTAATAATTTATATTATTATGTTTAATTTGTTTAGTGTATAATTTTTCTAAAAATTAACTAAAAATTAAATTAATACAGTATAGTAACATCATAATAAATACGAAAATTAGGTACCTATATATTATTTGATAAATCATATGGATTCTTTATGGGTAAATTAACAATATACAATTAAAAAAAAATTTTAATATAATATTTATAAGCAGCAGATTTTGATATTATAATCAATCTACTGTGTCGCGTATTACTATTATGATTGATCTATACAAAATATAAAATAACAATATATATATATATGTTTAAACATATCGCATTCGGAGTTTTGCTTCATTAAAGTTAAAATAATTTAAAAATTAAAACTCAGTTATAATAATTACAATTAAAAATATTAATATATAATATATAATAAAATATATAGATAATAATTAATAACGAATAATTATAGTAAAAAATTTAAATTCTATATCTATTATGGTACTTTATTATATACAACTACATTTAAATCTAATCTATAATATTATTAAATTAAAAATCTTCTGAGATGTAATAATATGTTACATATTTTATTAAACACACAACCGTGTGATATAATATTATAAAAATATCTAAATTAAACCTGCTAGTTAAATTTAAAAAAAAAAAAATAGTATTTAAATATTATAATGATCTCTTTTGAATAAAATAGAATTAAATTATTCAATAACATAATATAATGAAAGACAAAGTATTATTTTTTGTTAGATATTAAGTGAAGTCCTTTGTTGTGTATATTTTTCAGATGAAATAAACAAATAATTCTATAAACGTGAACAAGTTAATACAATTAAATTATTGCAGAAAAATTTTATTTTGAAAACTAAGGATAATCAAAATATAAATTTATAATTTTTACAGTCTTCTGTAATAGTTTATTTAATATAATATTGTCATTAAAGGATAAAAGTGTACTATATGTGATATAATAGTTCCAATGTTATATTATTTTGTGTTAGGAAAATAAAATGCATTGGTTTGCTACCCGTTTTTTCTGATCATTTTCATTCCATGTATATTTCTAAGAAACCGTGATCGAAATAAGGCCAATCGGTACGACAGCTGATTTCAATCGTTGTACTTTTTGAGGTGCGTGCTAGAGTCTATTGCCAAAACGAAATATCAATTTATTCTTACCAAACTTATGAAATATTTTCAACTTATTTCAAGATATTATAGATTACAAAATATTAATTTTGAGAATATCACTAGGTAATATAAGAATATAATTTTAGTAATTTAACAAAGATAAGTGAAACTATTGCGATAACGTTTCTATAGATAATTTAATCGAATATGAAAATTTGCTTCCATATTCTTATTATTATTATTAATTTTGGATGCACAATAAAAATGGTTGTTCGTGTTTAATATTATTTATTTATTTAATTAATTAATTAACGCCAGACCGGCAATACCAAAGTTTCGTAAAATTGACAAATTACATTATATTGTTAAATGGAATAATAATGGGGATGTACAGTGTGTGTGAACAACAGTATAATAAGAATATATATTTAACACAATAATATGTTCTGTAATAAATGCGAATTTAATAAAATATAAAACAAAAAACAAAAAAAAAAATTTAATAGATTGTTTTGTTTGTGTTACATAAAAGAAAATTAATTTATAGAAACAAATAATAATATTTAAGGGGGGTGGAGTGGCCGAGCGGATTAAGACGTCGGTTGCGACGCACGCCGGTGCCGATTCGATTCCGGCCGTGGGCGGCATTTTTCTTCGGACAAGTCACAGTGTCCGGAGAGAAGTGCCACCATCCCCCACTCTGGCATGGCAGATACCTACGGGCGCCCACTAAAAAATCTGCCAAACCAAAAAAAAAACACGTGTTTAAACTTACAGTACCTTCCCCACAATAAAAACCACTCAATAGCCTAAGTTGCCGCGGGTTAATTAATAATAAAAAAAATAAATAATATTTAAAATTAATTACGATAAATATTACGCCAATACAATAAAATTGACTAAGAGTGGTGTGGATTTAAGCACATTTGCATTTTGATATAACTATTTGAACACCGATATTTATGAAAATACATCAATATTTGATATATTTCCAACACGGTTTTATTTTACTAATATAAATTGTTATTGTTGTAGGAGGACTCTATGTGGCAACACGTACTGAACATAAGATGACCAAATGCGTGGACCATGCCCGGTGGCCAGCCAGTGCAGCTGATCGTCATGGTGTTGGTGTATTGTGGAACAACATTTGGAGATTGGGCCGATTGTCCAACCCCTTGTCAATGCAAGTGGAGTTCGGGGAAGAAAACAGCATTGTGCAAAGATGCCGATTTTACCGATATACCTTTATCGCTAGATGCCGACATGCAGGTACTTGATCTGAGCTCCAATAATTTACGCCACTTACCGGAGGATGCGTTTAAAAAAGTAGGACTTCTTAATCTGCAGCGAGTATTCCTACGCGGTTGCGGAATACATAATGTTCATAAAGATGCGTTCAGAGAATTGAAAATACTCGTAGAATTGGATCTCAGTGATAACTTGATTGGTTCATTGCACCAAGAGACATTTCAGGGAAATGAACGACTCCGCGTGCTATATTTGAATGGAAACCCATTAACTGAAATTAAAGAAGTTCAATTTCCCGTCTTACAGCATCTTCGAACACTAGAACTGCAACACTGTCAAATTAAACGAATACACAGAGATGCTTTCTTGCACTTGTCCTCATTGGAGTCATTAAATTTAAATGGAAACCTATTAAAGTGGTTATCAGAAACTGTATTCTTGCCTATATCTAAACTGAAAACATTATCTTTGGATGGAAACCCGTGGGTGTGTGATTGTCATTTAAGGAGTTTTCGAAACTGGTTTGTTTCGTCAAATTTATATTCACATCCGTTGTCGTGTATTGAACCGAATGTTTTGTCGGGCAGTCGGTGGGAGAACATAAAACCACCAGAGTTTGCATGTCCTCCAGTAGTCAAGATTGACAGGAATAGCGTGTTAGAAGATGCCGGTAATATTACTTTTACTTGTAAAGTGACCGGAGACCCTGAGCCAGAAGTGAGCTGGTATTTTAATGGACATAGTATAGACAACTATACCGATCGAATGGACGAAAATCGTACGTGGCTAGATAACAATCGAATGTGGAGTGCCCTACACATATTCAATGTTTCAGATGTAGTGGCTGGCGAATTTACATGTGAAGCTCGGAATTCACGTGGACAAATGTCAGCCAATGTATCCTTAGCATTACCAGAAGTAGCAGTCGCTACGACATTAAGCAAATCTAAATCTATGTATTTGGTAATAGTTTGTGTAGCCGCTAGTGCAACGGTCCTATTATTTGTGATAGGCTTGACATGTTGCGTATGTCAAGTGAAGAAATCAGGGGGACGACGCGATAGTAAGACTAATTTTAAAGGAAGTACTAGCTTCAGCGATGCAGACAAACGACTACTCGATGCAAGCATATCGACTACACAAGCTGGAAGCTGTGAAATGCTTGGCGGCTCTTCTTGCCAGGACTTGGAGCTCATTGAACAGTCTTTACAAAATATCCCATTGGCCGCCGTCTGTGACCAACAACCGGTTCACATAACTATTGAGAGTCATGACCCCAACTCTAGTTTGTCACTGTACCCACCACCACCAGAATTTTCCACTAGTATTCTGCCATCAGTCAGTGGTTTTGGAAATATATTTATTTCAGTATCGGTGAGCCAAGAACCACCTGACCCTGAATCAAGGTATCCAGACTTACTTGACATGAAGCACAGACAAAAGCAAAGCGTCAGTGTTGGTACCAGCTCAACCCATCATATTCCACCAGCGTCGTCATACTACGCCACTATGCCGAGGAAAAAACGAATAATAGACCATCAATCCATCAAATCGGTTATGCCACATTATGATAACATGGGTCCGAGAATAACAGCAACGGGAAGTTGTACGAACTTGTCATCTCTTTCTAATAGTGGCGAATCTTCCGATGATATACCACCACCACCGCCACCCCCTTTATGTACAGGACACACTGACTACGTGGCTCTATAATTAAATAATGTATGTACTCGTAAAAAAATAATTTTAAATCTTTCTTTGAAGTGTTAAGCTAGATAAATATTATAAATAATACAGAATTAATATGTAGAAATTCGGTGTTGTTTATGATATATTATATTATATTCACTAAAAAAAACAAACCATAATTTATGGAAAATGTTTGAAACCAAAAAACATTTGAAAGAAATCTGCACAGAAAAAGTTAAATACAATTTAAGAGAAGGTATTGTTACTATTGACGTTTACACAGAACATTGAAAGCTTAAGTCGTATTATCCATCATCAATCACATGGCGCTTACTATAGGGGCAGCATTATTAATAAAATAGTATTAAAGGGGAAACCCTGAATACAATAAATAATAATGAGAAAATAGAAAGAAAAAAAGTAATCATTGTATAAATGTTATATAAAAGTTCGGTTCTGATACTATTTGTTTGGTTGTTTATATGTATTTTTTTTTTACGAAGTCAGTAGGTTAAACTTGACAATCTATAGTTTTAATACTTAAATTATAAGTATTTTTATGTTTAAATGGGAGTCAAAAATCTTATTTTCTAATTAATCATGGTTTTATTATCGCTTTCTATAAAAAGAAATACACGTTTTTCATAAAAAATACATAAATATATTGTATTCCTGTTAAATTGTAGTATTAGATGATAATAATTTGATTAATTGTTGAGTTTAAAATTATTGGTAAATATAAATTCCTACAATCTCATTAAGCTATCAACTTAATTAATAACTTTTGTATGATGAATACTGGTTGTCAATAACTAATATTCATTATTAAAATTTAAAATTATTATTTTATAACTTTTATCAAATAAATCTAATTTTATAATCCATGGATCTTTTTTTTACAACACTTCATAATAATATGATATTAAAACAACACATTATAAAATATAAAATATATAAATAAGGCACAATTTGTTTTTTCTCTATTCCGATAAAATGATAAACAAATTGTAACAGATAAAGTTATAAATGTAACATAGAAGCAAAATAAATAAAAATCAATTAAATAATTGTACCTAATGTATAAATAATATTTTTAAAACGTCATTGTCCTCAATTTAATTTAAAAATTGAAATGCATCTTTAACTTTCAGCTAGAGATTAGGGATAAGTAACAGAAATTTAGTTGATAGTGTTATAGTATTTTAAATTTTAGTATTTCTTGTTACGCGTCTATTAAATTATAAAAGTTATATTAAAGTTATATTAGTGCCCGATGTTTTAAAAAGAAATTTGTTTTTGTTTAATGAGAACATTTATATTTATTTTTAAAGAAGACGATTAGACAATAAATATTAAAATTATATGCATCTATCTATCTTTGTACTATTTTTAACTAAAAATTAAAAGTAATAAAAGTGATGTGAAAAACAATCATCACACCATATCGATCAGTTTCCATCTATTTACCCAATATTAACTTAAAAAACCACTCAGGGTTAGCGAAACCCCTTCGTATTATTTAATTTATACTATATTTTTTACACATATCATTTTAATTAATTATGTTTTATGTTATTCTTTTAAAATTTAAATATTTAGTTATTGATTTTTTTAAGAGATGTAATAAAAACTTAAAAAAAATTCTTAAATGTAGGTTTGGCATATCATGTTATTATAGTAGGTATTTTACATTTAGTATGCATAAAATATTATAAGTTTTATAAAAAATCGAATGTTATTACATAACGAAAAAAAATACCTTCAATAACTTAACAAAAATATATTATTCTTTGATTTATAATGATTATCTATAATAAATCCCAACAAAATGTCCATTAAATTTAAATGTAAAAAACTACAATTATTTCATATATATAATGACGTAGGTCTTGTTAAATTATAACAGTAATTATATAATTGCCAAAGTGTTGTTATGAACAATGTTACAAAATTAATAAAACAATGATTTATGTAGAAGTATAATATTATTTTGATCACCCACACGAAAAAAAATTAAAACGTTGAAATACCAAAATAAATCTTTGGATTGTAAATTTTAAAATATAGTTTTTTATGATTATTGCATTTGCATTTATTTAGGTATTTCAATAATATTCTTCGAATAGAAAATATCGAATTTTTTTTTTTTAACTATGCCTTTCCTAGCTTGCGACAAGTAGATAAAAAATATTGAAATCCTGTGTTGTAAACGTTACAATGTAGCTTTATGTATGCATATAGACGGACCTACAGGATATAAAACTGTCTTTTATTATTAAAAAATAATAACTATTGTAAAAATTAAATGTAATAATTTTTAAGGTATTTTATTTATAATGTTTATATTCAGTTTTGTTTGCTTTCGACACTACAAATATTCCTTTTCTCCTTTGTGAACGTGTCACAAAAAAAAAAAAAAATGTTTTATTCTATAGGGGTGAATAAATATGGAATTTTTTGTCTGCTTTGAAATAATTATAAATATTTATACGTATACAATATACATATACATATATATATATATGTACGTGTGTACTATGTAGGCATTTTTGTATGTATATAAATATTATACATTTATGTTCCTTGTTGGTGTTAATAAATTATATTGTACAGTAAAAATGTATGTCAATAATTAAGTAAAATCTAATTCAAATTTTCTTTTTTGTTGTAGTTTATATTTCATTACGTATTTATTAAACATGATTTGTAGTTTATTGTAATCGGTATGTGAAATAAAATGAAAAATACATTTAAAAATTACAAATCTCGTTATTTTTGTCATCCCAATTTTTAATCCACTAAAGTTTATATTTTCTCTGCCTAATTAAACAAAAAAACAAACTTCATTTGACATTAAATAATGGTTTGTGTAAGTAAATATACTTGAATATTTTATTTCACAAGTATAAAATAACCGTTTCTGCTGTAGAATATACGATTTTATATATTTTTTTTAAATGTATCAATGTTATATTATTTTCAGACTATGTTAGCCACTTGAAAAGATTATAATAAAAACTGGCAGGTTACGTTTGTAATACGATGGCTCAAATATTGTCGTATTGCACTCACAGCGACTAAACGGCACATATAGGTATTACTGGTTCAATACATTTTTAATTTAAGGATGTTTTAGCTTTAATTTATTGAATTCTAACGGCCGGTTATCTCATCTGCATTTGTCATTTTCATTATATTATTATATAACTAGTACCTATATATATATAGTTACCTATTATTTTAAGTGAAATGCCTTTTAGGTGTTTTTTACATTTTAACTATGGTTTTTTGTATCAGTAACATGTTTATTCATGGGCTCATTGTACAATTTTAATAATTATTAAAACATACACTAAAATTAAACAGGTTAAAATAATTAAAGTATTTTAAACTGTGTATTTATTACATAAAAATGTTTACATTGCATACTTATAATCATCTCAGAAAAAATCTGTGTATCTAAAAAATAAACTATTTATTAAAATCATATTTACAAATGTACGATCGTAAAATGTCGTTGCCGTTCCTATGAACACAAATAGGTATAAGCAACATATTTTCTTGGATAATTTAAGTTACATAAAAATAATTATCCCGTATTGTATAATCATAATTGTTTTTATTAGGTAAATATGTTATGTACCTACGCAATGAATTCCAGATAATGAAATCCAAGCTAAATCCGGACATAAATTACCGATTTCATTATTAATCGATATGTTTGGGTAATTGTGTAAACAAGATTCTGCACTTATAAAGTGTCATATAACTGACACAACAAGTATGATATCGAAAGTAAAAAAAATATACAAGTGATTCACATAAACAGTCTAAGTTAAGTTTGATGTCTTGAAAGTTTCTAAAAAGAAAAAAAACAGTAACAGAAACTTTTCGAGTATAATTTATTATAATAATAGTGGACTTTACAAGAACTCAAAGACACAAATCAAGAAAAAATGTATTTGTTACATAGTAGTGTTGCATACTAACTAAAATGTAAAAATAATAACTTAAAAATATATCAATAAGTGATATTACAATGTCTATTTATGTTAATAACCAATGCATAATATACATAGTTGGTGGTATTTTTTTTTTTATTATAATTTTTCATCGTAGTTGTAGTTTGGTGTTTATTAACATAATACAAAGAAAAAAATCAATGTCATTGAAATCCAATAATAGCTACTTTAATAATAAAAATAATATAACATAATTATTATTACACACTTTTCTTAAGTTCGCTTTCACGTCTGTTTGTCTGCCTGTAATCAAATCTTGCGCGCTCGATTTGAGGCACTTTTTGACGATGAAAAATTCTGAAAATTGGTATAGACCTTGGTCTTGAATGACAATACAATAATCCGTTGTGATTTTGGGACCCGGACCTCCAGGTCGGCGATGACGGGTGTGCAAAGTCATCTCCGAGGAAGTACAGGTACGAAGGGTTTCTCTGGGTCAAGGCGGGTTTCTTGGGGGTTTTTGGGGTCACTAAAACCGAATTTGAGGTCTAACAAATGCCCCAAAGTCCCCGGCATCCCCCCTACACGGATTCTGCAGTGGTACAGCTTTGGATGAAATCGAAAGAATGAGACAACATCGTCAAATATATCGGAAGAAATTGTAAATGAAGGACATTAAATTATAAGTACTGTAAATAACAAATATATTATAAATATAATGATCTCATAATAAAATTTTGAATGAAAAATAAAATTGATTATATT
>NC_042496.1:34613735-34632880 GCF_005508785.2 Acyrthosiphon pisum
AAAAATAAAAATTGATTTATATTATTGGGGTTAATCCCAGCCATGAATAAACAGGAGACAAATTTCAATTTGTTGTGTCAAGCAAAATTAAAATTGTAAAATGTCTTGTCAATTTCACGACCCCATAAACTTATTTATTTTATTAATAAATCATAATTATCAGTAGTTTGATTCTTTATATTAAATATAAGAAATTTGTTTCATAAATATTTTTTAAACGTTTAATAAAAAAAATTTAATTTTAACTAAAAAAGTAGAAAATAAAAAATAAAAATTTTTTTTTTTAAAAACACTTTTCTAAAATGAAAAATTTGCTGATGAAAAATTTAAAAGTGGGTGGTGCATCAAACAAAACATTTAAAGCCGAGCTAAGTCTCACATACACTTCTTTGTTCAATCCTGTGTATAAGATAGTGACGGGAGTATATGTCAAGTGTAAGAGCACCACCCACTTTTAAATTTTTCATTTTAGAAAAGTGTGTTTTAAAAAAAAAATTGTTTTTATTTTTTATTTTAATAATATAATAATAAAACTGAAACTTTATTAATTCGTGTTAATCAATAGAGACAATAGAGTATGTCGATTGTTCAATTTAATTTTTAACTGTACTTATCTTATTTCTTGAATTAATTGACTGCTTAAGATAATATATTTCAAAATAAAAATGTACTCTAGATGTTTGACACTTACAACTCCACAAAAAATTGTTCGTATATAAAATTACCAGTGCGTTTAATAATATAAGGTACTATTTTTATTCATTTATACAGAGTTAAATGAATAAGGAATTCAATGCATTATATAAATCTAATTAAACACACTTCTAAAAATATATAAATCAAATTATTTTAAATATATTTTATTTATCAAACAATCTTAATATTATTACTTTGAATGATTTATATTTATTATTGATAGTTTATAAACTGATTCTAATGTGCATATCAAATACAGGCTTAAATTAATTAAAACTTTAATTTATTATGTTATACATACATTAAAGTTACATAAATAATTCCACAATGAAATATATTAGTTTTATTTTATTAAATTGCTTTGAATAATACTATTGGAATATTAATTACAATAATACAACGGTTGATTACCGTAATAGGAATAGGTACATAATACGGTATCACTTAAATGTGGTTAGCAACACTTCAATAACTTTTTTCTAAATCTTTGTAACTGTATTCTTGTAATCTTTGCACAAAATATTTCAATATTTTATATCCACATTTGGTTTTTATTTTTTACTTTACTTAAAAATTCAAAATTAACTATCTTAAGTTTTAGATTAGATATGTGAGCTAAACATACAGAGACTAGCCATTTATCTCGAATCTTGATTTGTTAACCTAACCTATCCGATGATGTATTATTTTTATAAATCTGAAAGCAATGTTAACTTATTGTATTAGAAAAGCGATTGTGAGAACCAAGTGAAGCAAATTTGCTGAGGGTACTTCAATAATTTTTCCTTAACATTCTAAGAAAAAGTTTCTTGTAACTCTAAACTCAGAAGGGCCAACTATACTCGACTTCCATATCATTGAATAAATATACTTTAAGCTACATAAAGTGCCTGAAGATAAATAAATAATTATAAAACCTAAACAATTTCTTATTT
This sequence comes from Acyrthosiphon pisum, assembly GCF_005508785.2. Lineage (NCBI taxonomy): Eukaryota > Metazoa > Arthropoda > Insecta > Hemiptera > Aphididae > Acyrthosiphon > Acyrthosiphon pisum. The sequence continues at coordinate 34,615,367 of NC_042496.1, forward strand.
TAATATGCGTTTAATAAATTATATGTAAAAAAAAAAATTATAAACAACCAAATAGTTAGAAAAAGTTAAAAAATATATGTTTGTATTATTTATTAATTAATATATTATGTTGGTATAGCTACAAAGCTTATCATTATGATAAATATTTACTTAAAAAATTAGAATAAACCGCGCAAGAGAATGCTTTACAAGTCTACTATAGCAACAAAGATCAAAGGAAATACTCAAAGTTACTTATTTTTGAAATCCAAGTACTAAATCATAAAATAAGAATGAATCTGTTCCCTGCGTTAGATGGTGGATACAGCGATACACCATACGCGTGAGTGAGTATTGCATTATTTAACTATAACGACTAATATAATAAAATATATAAGTAATATTATTGCATTCTTTATCTCCCAAACCTGCAAATTTTGAATCGTCTTCGTGATGTTTATCAAATTTAATGAACCAAAAAGTTGAGTAGAGTTTTAAAAATTGTAGGTATTAAAATATTGATAAAATATGCTCTAGGATCGCTTTTTTTTATTATAAATTCAAAATAAGCTTTCAATTTAAAAATAACAAATAATAGTACAAAAAACTGATTTAAGAACAATATAAAGACCACAGTGAGGGATGATCGATATTTAATAAAATGTTATTAGAATTAACTAATGTTATTGGGCAACGACATTTTCTCACGTAAAATGTTCTCACGTATTATATTAAACGATAAAATGATTATTCAATATAAATTGTATGTTTTTGTTATTCTTATTTTTAGAGCAAAAAAAATGCCTTTCATATTTTGTTTAAAATTGTTAAACAAACATAACAAACTAACAATAATTGTTTGTTCTTCATACTGTATTTCAATATCCACAACAACTACTGAGAGTTAGCATTTTAACCAATCATAAATAAAATTGATATTCAATCTAACATAGATAGAAATAATATAAAAATGTTGAAGAACTCTTAACTAAAAAAAAAGCACGTTATCCGGACACGAATAATAAAATACAACATGGTGATATTGTAATACATTTTTCACCCACGGTCAAAGTCCAAAATATACTAAATATAGACAGTTAAAATATAATATAATATACAAAACGTTGCATGAATTGAAATCAATTGCATATTACATTTTTAATGTTAATATAATAATATAATTATACTTTTCTGAGATAGATAAGAACAAGTTGCAACTTTTAAATGTGGTATAATTATGTAAGTGCAGTGTGAAATGTAGTACATGTGTCTGATGCATCTCAAACAAATGTATGACATATTAGGTACCTAAGATAACTATGACAACATTATACAATTAGTCTGGAACAGCCTAAAAGAAGGTGTGACACATTTTCTGAAAACTGACAAAGAACAACACTATAAGTTATGATTATGAATACTTTTAGTTTTAAATTTGTGCTATAAATTTGTAAAAATGCATATAAAATCATGAAACCAAATATTTTATTTTACATTTAAATCGAATATAATATGATTTGATTAATTATTTTTAAATATTTTTAAGTGTTATATTCACGTATTAACGTAGGTATCGATTAAGTTGGTCTTTTACATAACTATTTACGATATTAGAACACATATACTATAGATATATAATATAATCATACAGTTACTGAATGTTTTGAACTATAGGATATGAAGGTCACACTCTAACATAGAACCACGAAATGGGGAGAAAAAACTGTTGTTTCCAGACCATCGGGAACCCGTATTGGTTTAAGAGGCCTATCAAAAATGATATCCATCAAATAAAAGGGCGGGTTTTGAGGCTTTTGTAAGTTGTAACGCTAAAGGGAATATACAAAATGGATTTCGTCTGCAATCAATGATCAGAAGCGCCTTCATTTCTTAAAGTTTGCCCGTTTACACTTTATAGCATTGTTGTATTCAAGATTTTTCTACATTGTTTCAACTGCATAATAAGTAATAACAATTTTATTTTATTGACACAACATTTTATGGATTGGTGAATACCTATATATACGAATATGGATTACAATCAGACCGTATACATGTCGTTCAAAAACATCGATATTTGGATTACTGTCATCATTTTTATTAAACCAAAAAAATGAATCGAAACAACTGCCAATTGTAAATAATAATTACTAAAATACATTGCACGGTTATGTCCAGATATAAAATGTATAAATGAAACATATTTATATTTTTTATATAAAAAAAAAAAAAAAAATGAATAGAACGTCAGGTTATAAACAGTCATGTTTCGAATTTATTCTATTTTTTTTTTTTTTAATACGTTTTCAATGATAACTAATATAGTACGATGATGGACACTGTAAACATTTGATATATTATTATTATTTCGCCGCTTATATCCCACTATCACTATGGAAAACTAATAAGTTACCGGCACGGTAACAAATTTTAATTATTTATTATACTCTAATTAAAAATTACAATTTTTAAGATAATATATATTAAATATTCCTTTCATATATCAATCCAGTAACTGATATAGATTGCTGTGCTCAAGATTACGGTTTAAATATTTAAATATTTCTACTGAAACAGGACATCCACGTAATAGACCGTTTCATAGTCGTTCCGATCGTAAGAAAAAATAGTATACAATTATGTTTATCTTCATAAATTAATTGAAATAATATATAAAACGCAATTCTACTATCAATAACTACTTTTACAGAATGAGTAAAAATTAAAAAAATAATTTAGTAACGACTTCTAGGTTCAATAAAACATGAACTTGCTCTGGTAATATGATTCAAGTCAATTTTGCTTTAGGTACTTACATGTTTTTCTTCAGAAAACATCTTGTTTTAGTTTCAACATTAAAGTACTCCGAAAATGTCATTTTGTGCAATTAATTAAAGTTTGAAGTTGGATTATGCTACTTAAGTGTAAACAACTATCGATCTAAAATCACATTAAATAAAGTTCTAAATTTGAGGCTAAAATTCAATAAAAAAACACGTTCTAGGTACGCTCTAGCAATCGATTTTTGAATGGAATAATGAAGAAATCATACAATATTTACCTGGACAAACTAATATTTTGAAAAATTTGTTGTTACGTAGTAACGAATCAAGGGAATCATTACCTAGATATTCGATTTATCAACTTTTTGCTAAATAACAACTATCTCCACGACTACATAATTTAAAACACATATTAAGTAGATTCTTGTAGGTAGTTTATGTTAAACAAACATGATAAAGTTTATCATATCAAGTAAATAATAGAATTCGTATACAGCTATCATTAGATTTTTGTATTTATAAAATAAATTATGTAAATCACGTTGTTATTTCAAAAATGAATTAAATACAATATGGTTTTAATATTCTTACAAATTGTATTAAATAGTAATCTTTAGCAAATAATTTACAAAATAATATGTAAAACTGTATTTTACGCATACGTTTTTGTATTCTATATATATGTTTTTTCCAACCAACCGTATTATTAATTTTAACTGTATATTAACTAAACTACCCATTGTTTTAATTGATTTACGAAATTGTATATTTTATCACAAGCATTAAAACAGTTATGTAATATAAAAGTGTAAACTTAAACTGAGCTCTACAAAAATCCAACTAGTCTTCACGACTTGAGACTAAATACGTGATTCGCCGACGTCAGGTGCAATAAAACGTACTTAAGTCGTTACATCAATTTGTTGCTGACTTCAAAATTTCCTTGAGCAAACGAGGAATAGTATTTGATTGGCATTTTAGCTGTGTGGTGTTTCGGTAATAGCTCGTTAGACTGTGAAATTACGTTCAACGATATTTTCGGGGCAGTAAGTCGATGACGGCGAAGGGGTGAACAGCACACCAATACAAATCGTTAGTCACACGCAGTGAGCAAATGTGTTTTCGAACATATTTGGAATAAGAAAATGAAAACTGTCTTGAAGGGGTGGTAGTAGGTCACGTAACGTAGAATTGAGCGGAATAAAATGTTTCATGAGTAGTAAAAAAAAAAAAAAAAAATGTTTTTTCCTTCACAAAAATTGTATTTAAATGTGAAATAAAAATTAGTGATAAATCAAATACATACGATCCAACTATAATAGCTGCTTGTGTTACGCATATTTTGAAGCTTTATCTGGTTATACTTTATACTATGCAGGTATATCTATTTTGAAAATAAAAATATTGCACCACGTGATTCACCAATTGTATGCAAGTACTTAATATAAATCAATGTTTTAGTTTAATATATTATATAATAATATGAGACTGTATATTTTATTATTATATTTCATAGTTGTCTATAAATTATATTATATTAAAAAAGTTTATTTGTGTCCACATATCATTCATAAAAATAATATACATAAACATAACAATATTATGTAGGTTTGTCAAACACTTATGTCACCAAACTTAAACATCATCAATTGATTTACCTACGAACTTTTTACATTGTATACTGCAGGGTTTATTATCACCACAGCACAACCTCCAAATGCAATGCAACAAAAAAAAAGATTAATTTTACTGTGTGAAAATGTAGGGAAAAAATAATGCTTTTGGTGGTGTAAAAATTGTTTTTGTACAATAATATTACTTCCGTGCTTAAATATAAATAGCGTTTTATGAGTGACGTCATAAAATCACACTATCTGGCTGCCATGGTATATAATTATGGTTAGGTTTTATATTATATATAGCATAGTATTTACTTCACGATAGAGAAGTTAGCCCCACCAACTCGTTCGATCGACTCCAAACTGGTGTCAATATATTACCAATTAATTGCAAATTCGGTTTCGCAATTAAATTACATTTTTTTTCTGGCGTTTGTAGTATATACATATATGAGTAAAAACACATTCAATTGAATAGGTTGTGTAGCACTGTAGCTAGGCATTTGATTGGAGAACACATTTATATTTATAAAATGAGGGATACATTTAAACAAACGAATTGTAACTATTAAAAAATTATTATATTATTATATTATTATTATATATACAATTATATTATAATAAAGCCTATTTAAATAAGATAATAATGTAGTATGCTAATAACCATTGTTGTTGAAGCCTTACGAAAAATAAAATTAAATTGTTGGACACAATTCAAGGATCTAGGGCTGTGCGCTTGTCCAGATTTGCTCACCTTGACGAAGAATGGAGGTGTATTTTTGTTATAAATATAAAAGCAATGGTAAATTATTTTGAACGCAGTATAAGCATTAAACAACTTTTAGAAAAAAATCGAAAAATTAACTCTTTAAACTTTAAAGTGCTATACTCGGATAAAGTTTTCTGATCTAAATAATTATAGTTATATGTACAACGTTTAAAACTGTTTTCTAAAAAAGTGTCCGCATAAAAACAAACATTGCAAAAATAATATATTAAACTTCGCTCAAAATTGTAGGGATAAATTATCAAAATGTAATTAGGTACTATCAATTTAGAAGTTACCTACACCTTTTTTATTTACTACAATTAAAATTAAATCAAAAATCATAGCTGAATTAAATGTTAGTTGGCAAGCAATCAATTTTATCTTGTGTAGCATCCAAGGATGTTTATACTATCGCATTCTGCTTCGTGAACTATTTTGATTGTAAATTCTTTATTATTATGCTAAAGAGCAAATCTTCATTTGTCAATTTTATAAATTAAAAATAATAACTCATGGAATAAATTAATATATTATCTTAAATTATAATTATTTAATTTTCAGTAATATTTTTATCATAACTAAAAATGATTTTTAGGTTTTATTGCATTCATTTGTTTTAGAGTTTTCAATTTTCTTTGTAGTTATAAAATGTGAACAATTTAAAAATTTAAAAGTTAAAGCTTGAAAATGGAATACAAAGTTCCTAATTTTCCAGTGACCAATTAAATAATTCCAATGTATTTCACCCTGTCTTAAGCTCCGTTAAATGTAAGCCACACATATTTTGAACACAGTAATTAGAGTCAAAAAAATAATAAAAATATAGGTCTAAAATTAATATATTTAACACACACACACGCGCAAACAATACCTTTTATTAATATAAATACTCATTAAAAATATGTAGGTTAATATTCAGCTATTAATTACACCCAGTGGCGGATTTTCAAAATTTTTCTGGAGGGGGGTCCTTAAGAATAATATGCACTTCAAATGTATTATTTTTATACAATTAATTAATTATTTATTATATATCAAGGTCTGCGGGGGGGTCCCCCACCCCAGTAAATCCACCATTGAAGCTGTTTACGTGCCTACACCGTTCCATGATGCATACCTGCACCGTTTCATAGGTATTGACTTATGCATTGGTAGCAGTTAGTAATATTAAATGAAATAATATTATAATAGTTATCTATGCATATCAATACAATCGAAGTGTCTGTCCGTTTGTCCGGGGTAATCATCGAAACAACTGAACCGAGTTTGACGGGATTTTCACAAACACGCAGTATAGAGAACTTCGTCGGAGTAACATGCAGTGGAAATTGATAATAACGACATCGGATATTACGTCGGCGCTGGTAAAGTGACAAAAATAATGACATATTATGTCAGTCCCAAATATTTTCCTACTGTTTTAATGTACCTATACGGTTATATCGATTACGGAATAACGACGAAACTGAATAATTTACGACTGTATGGCACGATAATATAATAAATTATTATTGTTTAGTGATCGACTGTATCGTCTACAGACTACAGTTTATCAGTAATCCAATAGGTATAATATTACTATGTAGTTAATAATAATTAATTCAATGAAGTTTATGTACCGCATCGTGATATCATCTGATATTTAAGGTAGGTATCTATACATATTCAATCATAAATACAGTAATGCATTTCGTATTTGTTAATTTTTTCCAAGGAAAAGTCGTGTAGGTATTGTTTACTCATATAATGTATACGATTTGTTTTGGGTAAAAATTAGTTTAACCTACCATATTTCTATTAGAGAAATGAATATTAAATAGCGTAGAAAATATGTAAATATTATATAATTAAATATTCATAGAAATACAGACCGGCAGATCCTAACAGAGGTGTACTTAATGACGATGAGGTACACTTGACACTTACTATATAGTAAAACGACTTGCCATGTTTTTTTAAAATTATTTCATTACGGATCCATAACTATACGTTTAAGACAATATGTTAAGACAAAGATATAGATTTTATCTGGATTGTAAATCAATTAACGGTGGTACGCAAACATGCTGCGGAGGTATTACATTTTTCATAATAATATATAATGTTTTTCTACTTAAGAAATAGCAAAAATATTATTTTTAACGAAATACATGTTTATAGGTAATTATATTGGTTGGGTACCTATAGAGTTTATGTATAATGTAGTTAAAAATAGAAAAATAGTAACATATGAATAACAATGAGAATTAATTAATTGTTTTTTAACTATAAAAATTATAATTTTTTTTACCGTCTATTGTGTAAGCTTTGTGTCAAAGTAGTTTTAAATTATTTAGAATAGGTATATGTTTTATTATCAAAGCGTTTTAACATATTTTTGAATTCATACAACTTGATTTTATAAAAAAGTGTATCTTATTTTTAATCTTCACGAATTTGTTTGCAGGTTAGGTATCCTAATTTTATTTATTTTTTTTAACCCAACATTATTAGTTCGACTTATTTTTTTATTCGTCTCCAAGTATTTTAAAAGTTTAACATAGTTTTTCAACGGATTATTATTGAGCTTAAGAGCTTTATGATTCTTATTTTTTTTATGTATACCTATATTTATAATGTGTATAATTTCGCTGAAGTAATTTTTAGAAGTATATTTGATTCATGAACCGTATCATATCTACAGTACACAATATACCACACACTAATATTCCATTTATATTTATATTACTGATTAATATATAAATTATTCTGCTTGGATATACATAAATTAAGTATAATTAAATTTTATATGCAAAGTAAGGTGAAATGAAAAATGTTTTTCTTACCTACTTCAAAACAATTGGCTAAACTTATATTTATCCAAATGTATGTGTTCAAATTATTAGATAACTGCTGATCGCATATTTTTTTAATTGCCTATCCATGTCCTATATAGAACAATAAATTTATAAAATATATTAGTTATCAATAATTCCTGAAAATCAGTTCGTTATTTAGTAATATTATAATAAAAACACCATAAATCTGCATAATTTTCCCAGATGTATTGTAATACGAATTATTTAACGAATCGAACATAATCATCAAATCATGACTACAATATAATACATGAAAGATTAATATTGGGTAGAATAATAATTATCTTTGGCATCCCAAAGGAATCTTCCTCGAAGATACATTAAAATGTTCATTGTTCACTCGTTGAAGTAATCATTTATACACAAAATATTCCGTATCAAATATGTACGATGTGGTTGTAACTAAAACCATAGTAATTTGAAAAAAAATTTTAAAAGTTTCCGATTTGTACAGCAAAAGGTACCTAGAGGTATATATTTAATTTAACAGAAACACAATATATTATTTATAATATACTGCAGTCTGCAGGAAATAAGATGAACAATTTGATATTTTACTTTACATAGGTAGGTATATCAAATTAGTATAGAATCAAATCAGTCTAATCACATGCATTTAACTGCAAATTAAACTTCTTAAACATCAGTAGCTTTGAAAAACTTCAAAGAAGGTGAATGTAGTATCAAGGCACTAAAGATATGCAAAAAAATTGTTTTCATCAACATACTTGTCAAAAACTGTCAAAGTGTACTTATGTTATATTATAGTTATATTTTAAAACTTATAATATTCACTGTTCATAATGTAGATCTAGAAATTAATAATTTACGTAAAATAATATTTTTATGCGTGAACAGCATAAACATATAAAAAGGAATTACGTCAGTTCCATCAGTAGTGTCGGCGAGGGGGTAGTTAAGTTGATACCCCCCCCCCCCCCCACACACCGGTAGTGGAGTTCGTAGGCTGATTGGCTGAATAATAAAATTATATACTGAGTACACCGTTTTTGACGACTGTTTATTCCACCAAAGTACCGGAAGAGCGATTAAGTATTAATGTAGTTGTATAGGTAAATTAATGTAGGTATATAATATTGTATGATATTTAAATGTAGGTACATCGTCACAATATTAAAAATAATAAAATAAAATCACGTACAAATGCACAATATATAGGTACTTAATAACATACTCTAACTTTAAAAAGATAAAGATATACCTAATAATATTATAGTAATGTGCAATACAGTCAAACATTAATAAAATAAAATCACATGTGCTTATGTGCATCAAAATCCATATCGCTCACGCGGGTAAAAATACCAATCGGGCAAACGGACCACCTATCCATTTTTTGGTAAAAAATTATTGGAATCGTCTAAACGACCACCACCCGTCGTGAATAGCTGGTCGTCTATGATAAGTTATCACTGATAACAAAGGCTATACATATTTTAAATTAGGTAGACCCGCTAACAAAAATACATTGTCATCGATTATTTGAGATGTACAGGTACTAGTAAGTATAGTAATTTCCTGAACTCTGAAGACGCTATAATTTTAATTTTTGAAATTGAAATCTATGCACAGTCGATGCATATGTAATTGAATATACGTAACATTAAACCCAAGCAATGAATAGTTCATAAATAAACATGAACAATGTATAATAATACAACAAAGGAATGCATTCAAACATATAATACCCTTAGAGCTATAAAAGATCATATTATATCGATAAATACGTTCTCGTGCAGTGTGCCAATATCGTAATAATTCAGTATGGTATAATACTATAATAATACAGTATGTTTTATTTGTATTTTTAGTCGAATAACGAGGGTCTGAATATATGCACTTTTAGGCAATAATATTGTTGAAGAGGAAATGGTGATAGATTAATTATTTTAGTGATGTATTGTTGTTGACTGTTGTTTTAGTATAAAAATGATTAATTATTATTGTAACAACCTACGTTATTGAGTACCTACCTATAGTACCTTTATAAATTTGTATCGAACACGTATTTTAAACTCTATACATAGTTTTCAAAGTCTACTCGAGATACAATGTCAACTAAATATTACACATTTTGATTTTTTTTTTATACGATTTTTGAATATTTTCTGTAAGATCTTGATAATCAATTTAATACACAAATTATTATTATTATTATTATCATTATATTTTTTTTTGCGGATACCGCGTTGAATAAAATTGTTTATAATATCTTACCCATTAGTTTATTACGTACACTATACAACTACTGTAAATGGCGTTGATTTTTTTATAATTAAATATATTATTTCCCTCTAGTATACGTAAGGTATGCATTAATATTGTTGTGGTCAACCCATTTTTTCTGCTCAGATCGCTGCTGTGTTAGGAAATAATAATATTAATAGGCATCCTGCAGTCGACTAACTGCAACTGGGAAGTACCCGCGAGACGATCGTCTGGTGAACAGTTCATCTCGGTACAGAGACTGATGATGTACAAACGATCCGGATAGTGAATTACGATTATTATTATTCTTTACACTGCGAAGAAATAAAATTTCAACCAACCGTTAAAAAGTCAATACACTGGAAGGGACATTTTTTTTTATTTAAGTAACATGTAGAGTAAATAACAATTAAAAAATGTTTAGATATTGAATTATAATTCAGAATTCCAGTTCATATAGCACTTATTAATAACAAATAAAAATGCATTTAAAACCCAAGTACCTAATAATTACACGAGACGCGTATCATAGTTTGTACCGCATTTTAAAATTATATTAATTAATTATTACCAATATTCAGTGGTAGAAAATTTAAATTACAACAAACAATTCTATCATAATATCATCTCTATGTATAATTGTTTTTTTTTTCTTAACTCTGATTATTTTGCATCATAAGTTTATAGGATAAGACATTTTCCAATTAATAAATAAAAACATGCGAAAGGCAGGGTTTTTTTTTCAAAAAATAGTTAACAATTGTTATCGTTGTTTGAAATAAATGTAATAATTATAAACATTTAAATATTATAATTTACTATTGTACTGTCGTAAGTTTTGTCACTGATGTATTAATGATTACAAGTTAGGAGAGATTTTTTTTTTTTAAGGGTGTGATCACTGCTCAATCTGTATCTACGCCTGTCTTCCCACTAAAAATATAACCTCTACAGTCGCCGACAAAATCTAGGTGTACAACAATCGTCCTCAGTTGCAATATATTCATCATGAATTATTATTTCACGATTTAAACCTAGGGGCTGGGTGGGTTTTTTATTTTTAAACGTCATCTACACGGACGTGCTGTATGTGGCCCAATAACGGCTGATAGGTTTCAAATTTCAATCGTCCCATGGGATCATCCAGGATCATCAATCCAACCCTCGGACCTATATACATCTAGTACATATATATACAATAGAACTACTCCGAAAATAGTTTCGCTAGTTTATTACTATGACGATACTATTTTCTGTGAAGCTGACAACGTGTATTATTGTTGGTATAGCAATAATAGCAATACAAATTACTATACTTACTTAAAAATATTTAATAGAAAATTAAATCAAATAGTTATAACGTTCAAACGCAACGAATGAAGGAAGTTAGTTCGAAGTATACATGACCCATATTCACAGCATTGATTTGTCTATAGTAGTTTGTATTAAATTTTATGTATTCGAGTTAGTGTCATAGTGTGAAATATTGTAAATTATTTTGAATCGTTATAGCCCAAGTCTTAATTGAATTGTTATAGTTTTAACATGAAGTGTTTGCAAAAAGTTATAAATTATTTACTTAAAGATTTCTGTACACTATACTACATTGTCCAGAGTTTGTTTGAAATGCGTTATCAAACTTTACAATACGATTGTTATTTGATACAAAATTATATTTTTTTGTCTATTTAACTTCATACTTCAAACCAATTTGTGTCTGGAGTATCATCATCATCACTATGTTGTTTCATTGGGTTTCATTTAAATAATTTATTTTACTAGTATTACGATTTATGTATCTACACGTGTCCTACACCTACTATGATACTGTATAATATTATGATATTGATATTGATATTGTATATGGCAATTCGTATTTATTACGATGTGTTTGCAAATTTTGTAACCGTATAAGTAATGTCGATATGGACAAGGAATTTCATGTTATTCGAAATGTCACATTGATAATTGGTTGTTTATTATGAAACAACACAATCTAAAGCAATTAGATATTGCAATCAGGAAGTCACACTCGAAGATGGTATTTTCTCTAACCAGTTTTATATAATATTTTTGTTGCCATGACCATAATTTTAATAATAGTTTAAATGGCATAGCAAGGGGCTACTATTATATTATAGGAACCTACCTTTTATTGATTAAATTTAAATTGAATTTTAATATCTGTATTATGCAAATATATGTATATTATTATAATTTAGGTATTTTATTTTATCATTCGTGTAAATTGTGTTGTATTTTAAGCAGAATAACAATAAATATAAATAACGTAGTTGTGTTACTAAAAATGATGGTTGTTAATTTGGTTACATCTTCGTCATGTTAGTTATTATTAGAACTTTTGTTCAAATTAAACAAAAACTTGTTATCATACTTTTTCTTATGATATCCTTGTCTTGTATACCTAATACTTATATTATTTTAATATTGTACTATGGAATAAATTAATTTAAAAAAAAAATTAAATTTTAAGTATTCTTCTAAAATGTTTTTGTGATCTCTAATTATTTGAACTGGCAATTTGTACAAGTAATTAATATTTAAATATTAAATCGTAATAATAAGCCAAAACATACCAAAGAATCACTAAAAATAAATATTTGAAATTAATTTTTGTGAGATCAAATAAATCATAAATTGTTTACGAACTTGGTCGATGAGTTAATATTCTATGATCTTTTCCTTTTTCAATTTTTCACGATTCAATTCATTTTTTTACGTGGTTTAATTATTTTTAAAAAGTTCATCTAGTTGATTTTATTTTATTATAATTTGTATCGTATTATCAAAGTTTTATTCAAATAAATTGAGTTAAAAATAAAATGAAATATATTCAGGCATTTATAGATATCTATTTTATATTTATTATAAAATAATATTGCAATGTAAATAACACATTTAAACGCTATAGGTGCATTATAGGTGCCTGAAACCAAATTTATTGTTGTATATTATGTTTTATTTGTTATAATTATATTCACCTTATAAAAAATCTTTTGGAAACTCCTATTCTAGATTGCCAAATTAAGCATTCATTTTAATCATATTTTAAATGTCAGTTCACAGCATCCATTCATAATATGGGCTATAGTTTGATGTTTATCTTCACAATAGATTTCTGCACTATATTTTGGAACACACCAAATCATGAAGTTTCTGGCGCCTTGTGCCTTAACTGGCTATATATATAATATAATAATTGTTAAAATAAAAAAAAACCGTCACCGACAAAATGTATTACCATCTGAGGATTTAGCTGGAAAGTTCTCTGATTTACACCTTATCACCTATGGTTCTGTCTGCATTTTACTATTCGTATCAGAGATTAACTTTTTCTCTCTTATCGTAATTTTCAACATAAACTCCCATAAAAATATTTAAATCTTAATGCATTGGTGTATTATGAGAAATAATATTATATTCATTACATTTTATAGCATATATTTTTATCCCATGTATACAGTAAAGTAATTAACGTTACAATAATTATTATAGTCTAATAGTTATTACAATTTTCCCCAAGAAGCCAAAACGTAACTTCTGAAATTCTCTCAATATTAATGTAATAATGTGGGATAAACAAAGTTTAAATCCAACATTTCAGAACGCATTGATCCCCAAGAACAGCTATTTTTGTAATCATACTGTTGGTATATTTAACCAAACTTTGAGCTGGAGCATTACACAGCAGCCATGCAACGTAAATACTGTTTTGAAAAACAATAGTACAAGATATCTGTAAATAATTTAACTCAATTAATTTATTCACATAATGAAAACTATGTATTTATTACATCTACATATTTCTTAATATCGAATAGTATTTAAATAATTCATGTTACTTATGTTTTATGAAAGTTATTTGAATTATCGAGCCTCTTGCATATTATTTACTATTCATTTCAGTAAAATTTGTTGTGTTATTAGCTAATTTTATTGTTTACACAATTTGGATTGCTTATATTTAAATGATTTTATTAAATTATATTTCCTTACATTTAAATTATTCTTCTATATCACAATATTTTATGTACGCCAGAATAAAATAAATAAATATATTACTTTAAATATCACCTTACTAATACAAAGACTATTTAAAACGTAAGTCTTTCTTATGACTACAAATTCAGAACAATTATGAAATGTTTTTTTGATAAATAATATGGTTTTTACAATTTAAGACACTAATATGTAAAAGTTTTTTCTATTCTTATTGCGAGAAATTAGTAATTTTATATTCGATTCACTGTTTAATATTGGCAGCAAATTAAAAAGAAAAAACATATAACTTATATAAGCTGCAATGGATACTAAACTGACTAAACCTGATCATTTTCATGTCAAAGCTATTTCTGTGATAGTATAAACATTAATTGAGTTAGCTAAGGGAAATATAAAACTTGACGGTACACTAGAGAGCTTTTTAATTTCGATTGGGCTCCGGAGGGTTGACTTGATGTGTTACAACGTTGTTTTAGGATATTTTGTATTATGTTGCGTACTTCACTATGACAGTGACCGAATCCCTTAATTATTTTATGTATATATTTTATTTTAAGAAGTTTTTGGGTTAAACGTTTTCAAAGTTTTGTTTTATAGAGAAAGTCGTTTAAACGAAATATTTGAATACTATATTACTCACTAACATTATGCTTTACAGGCGTCATAAAATATATGTTATTTAATGATTAACCTGCATTTGGCGAGCTTTCTGACAGAGTGACATTACTTTAAAACAAACAAACTTCAACACACATCTATTTTCCAACATTTTCATTGCATCTTCTTATTCCAAACTTTTCATACAAAAATGTATTATTTTTTGTAATTTATCTTATTGTGTTCACATTAATATATAACTTTTTCACACTATATTTTGTGGTTATTTGGGTATTTAATATTTGATAGAATTTGATAATTATACAATATTTTAAGTTACTTTTTTTGAATTTATTAATATTTTTAAAAAGTGTGATGAAAAATGTGTAATATTTTAGTGGATAGAGCTGTTTTTATATTTGTAATTAATAACTGTATTTATTAAGTATTATTCTTCTCAGCCTATTGTTCCAATAAGAATCATGCTGCTTACCTTAACTAGGTAGGCCTATTGCCTATGTGGCTATACTTTTATCTATTTTACGCCATCTGAAGGGACGCATTCTGATCGATTGTTCTCAGATCTTTAACACCTGCGCCAGTCGACAGTGTCCTAGTTTTGCTTAATAAAGCGGTCTTGTTTTATCATTTTTTTCCACCAGTACATATTTTATCAGTTGAAATTCCACCCTACAAATATGGTCATTTTTTTTCTTGTTGATGACCACTTATCCATTATGTACGTTATTAATGGACGCATATATTATCATCCTATCACATATACCATAATAGGTGAATTTTTGATTACCATAATAGCAATTTTGGTTTTAGGAGCTTCAATGTATTATAGAAATTAGCAGCACTAATTCTCACTCATAAGTCTTTAATTTACTACTTCCTGCGTGCTTTATTTTATGTACTTGATGTTACATTCAGCTATCCACTGTTCTGAGTTTAGTATACAATTTTAATATAATTATTTTATAAAGTAAAAACGATTTTCGATTTCTTTGTACACCTGTCTTATTGACATACTATTGAAGTGCAAAAATTAAATCACATTTTTGGGATAAGTGAATATTTATATTTTGTAAAAAATGTATATCACCCAATATATATAATATATAATAATAGAGTTACTGAAATGTTGTTGATTAAAACGTGTTTCAGATTATATTTGATTAGAAAACTATAAGCATATCTTGATCAGTATTCGATACTGACAGTTTCACTATTTTTTTTTTGTTGTTGTTGTTACATAAAAAACAAACATTATATCATGTTATTCATCTGAAAACTCGTTTGGGCGTCATTTTACCACATTATTTGTTAAATTAATCACATTAACCGACGAATGTTTATTTATTAGCACGCTGTTAACCCAGTACAGCGAAAGCAGCAAGGTTCACTCAGCAACCCCGAGATTATAGGATACAAAATAAACATTCATTAATAATATTCCGATGAGAGGTAATGATCAGTAGTGCGATGGAAGGTGTATGGGGAATTGGGGTAAATATATGTATGTGCCGGAACGCCCACTAAAGTAAATTAATATTTCTGGGTGTGGTCGGGTTGTTTTTTTTTTTAATATAATGGGAATTTTGTCATGGTTCTAGTTTCAATCTGAGGCATTTCAAGCTAATTAACCAGAGGGTGAGGTGTGTAGTAGTCATTACTATTTTTAATTTTTTTTTTTTTTTAATGCAAGCTGAAAATTAACTATAATAGAAAAATGTTATTAAACGCTGAGCGTCATCAGTGGGGAGAAAAACCAAGCACTAAAAAATTAATTACGTTTTACCCGGTTTTCCTTGTCTTATTTATAAATCTTAAAATGGGGGTGGGTGATTATTATATACTCATATTCTTAATATTTTGTTAGCAAAGACAGATTTTAATCAAACACAAATATTTATTTATTATATATAAATATTAACGCTAGACAACTTTTTTAAAGTAAAAATTATTATGTTCTGAACAGAGTATAATTTAGTTAATAGTTTAATACCTACCAAAGACTAGTGCTTAGGAAATACTAGTTATACAACAAAATAATGGGACCTCTACTTGCATCTTGAGTTATTTGGTAAATTTACATTGAATCTAGTTTATCTTTACACAAGATACACATGAATGTACTATTCTGATTATATAAACTACAATATGAAAGAAACATAACTAGGTAAAGACATTTTATGAAGAACATTTTTTATTTTCGAACATAATTTTAATTACCTACCTATGTATACAGTATGTCCCATAAGTCCCGTATCACCCTTAATATCTCCATGGGAAATCAATACATTTAAACGCGGGTTTTTTTACAGTACTAAGTATGAAAATTCTGATTGACTGGCATAAAATTCATTTTTTTTTTTAAAAATTCAAAAATTCAAAAAAAAATTTTTTATGCATTTAAGAATTTAAAATTTGTAAGATAGCCATTTTGTTGAACATATTTTTAAAACAGTTCAAAAAAAAAATATATAAAAATTGAATAAAAATTGACCAAGTTAGAGCAAGTTATGTTTTTGAATAATTATAACAAAAATATTAATTTGTTTCACATTTCAATAATAAATATCTATTTCAGCATGACCATACTTTTACATACCTAATTAAAGTTTTGATTTGAACAGAAATAAAAAATAGTC
>NC_042496.1:34634309-34635665 GCF_005508785.2 Acyrthosiphon pisum
GAGACATTAGAAAATGTTAAAAACGCGTGGGTCCAAAAACTTGAACTCTGTGTTACAAATAATGGAGCTCACTTTGAACATTTATAAAAAAAAAATGTAATACATAATTTTCGTTTTTATGTAATAAATTTTTTTTATTGTTAAAAATATTATCTGAATTTTAATTTCAATCTTTCCTAAAAGCTCCACTAATAGCTAGATATTTACAGATTAACATAAAAAATCATACATAAAAAATCGAGATTGATTAAATCGAGTAATTCGTGTTTTGATAGGTAACAACTATTATTATAATTATTCAAAAACATAACTTGCTCTAACTTGGTCAATTTTTATTCAATTTTTATATTTTTTTTTTTTGAACTGTTTTCAAAATATGTTCAACAAAATGGCTATCTTACAAATTTTAAATTCTTAAATGCATAAAAAATTTTTTTTTGAATTTTTGAATTTTTTAAAAAAAAAATTGAATTTTATGCCAGTCAATCAGAATTTTCATACTTAGTATTGTAAAAAAACCCCCGTTTAAATGTATTGATTTCCCATGGAGATATTAAGGGTGATACGGGACTTATGGGACATACTGTATATTGTAATGATATATTGGTTGAAACCCATTTGATAAAACCAAATGATTAATCATTTTTGAATAACTATACAAAATTACGTACGAAAATGATTGGAAACAAAACAGTAATTTTTTGTTTTAATATTCAATTAGGTACATTTAGATTTCAATATTTTAAAAAAAAACCACTTATGAAGAATAATATTATGCCATATTAAATCTTTTTGACCAAAGAAAACGTTGTATCATAGTTTATAGAAAAAAGTAAACAATATAGAAATCCCATAAATAGCTCAAAAAAGTTAAAATACTTGGAAAGTTGAAGCATTTATAAAAAAAGTTAATATAAATATTTTTTTTTTAAATTGTTAAGTATCCACTGTTGATTGTTATTTAATTAAAAAAAACCCCAAAATCGATTTTGCCAAAAACTGTTGTTGTGTAAATGTTTACTAATATTCTACTATTTAATAGTACTGGGCGTTTTTTACTCCCAAAAGTACAAACGTTTGAAACATTTAATATTAAAATTGAGGCATATTTTTTGCTATTAAAAGTGTCGACTGACAAATAAAACAAAATATTGAAACCAATACATTCATAACTCTTCTCTAGATATTTTTCTTCTGTAAGGGAAATTGAAGAATCATTTTGGATTCTGAGTGGAGTCAGAATTTTAGTACCAGCTGGTGGGTCAGGCTGAGGCCAACATTCTTTAGGGGAGGCCAAAATATTTACTTGATATATATACAAACAATATTAGCGACAGGTACTTGTGTAAGGGGGGG
>NC_042496.1:34635793-34657704 GCF_005508785.2 Acyrthosiphon pisum
CCCCCCATATTGCCTCATTTTTAGATTCTGAGCGGAGCGATGAAGCTAGTGGTTTTACAATGGTGTTTATTTTTTTTTATCCTGTATACAAAATTTCTACCAGAAGGAGTGCTTCGATTTCAACGTATAGTGTCTCAACTTTTAGCATATTATTAGATCAAGATGGTACTTTAAAGAGGTCATTTTTCGATTTATTCAATTATAGTTATTTAATGCCACGGAAAAACCACCGACAAATTACAAAAACCGCTAAAAACGGGTTTTTAATTTCTAACGCTTTGTTTATCACCACAGAAACGAAAAAATAATAATAATATAATATTAATTCAACTTACAGGCTATAATAAATAATAACAACATGAAACTGACAAACCGTTTCCGCTTACAATCGTTTTTCTTATACAATGATATTATATCATTGAATTCAAATTGAATAAAATTCATTATACACTGACCCACTTGTAACCTAATGTACAGCAGAGCAGCATACCCAAGCTTACCCACTTTTTATTGTTGATTTGCGTTTCTATGACGATAAAACATTACGCAAAAACGGGAGATTCTAAATTGTACCCACAGTGAGTAGGTAGTGAAAATTGTATAATAAATTGCGTGCATAATACCTATCTAAGTGAACCTGAATTCATTACTATATATTTAAATACTGTTGTTCATTTATCGGTGTAAAATCCAAACGCGTTTAAACAAAAATAATTATCGCTTAAATCGTTATGATATCAGCGTATATTAATGACCAAACGTATATTACGACTTTAAGTAGGTAATATATTTTTAGTAAGTTGTTTGCATGCAACAGTGCAACACTACACAACATGAATATAAGTACTAGATTTTGCCATAAAGACTATTTTGAAGATCTTAATATACCCAGTACCCAACCATATTATTTTATTTAAAATTTAAATTAATTTTTTCATTTCTTATTAGTTAATAAGTTTTAATCAAACCAAAAAATCATTTTTGGAGTATAGTGATATTCGCCTTCTTTGGTATCCTCTGGTGATGGTAAACTGCTATCATAAAAATAATATATCTACTGGGCGCAATTTACTACATAGAAATGTATACCAGCAACGTACTGGGTTGCAATTTACCATGTATAAATTTGTACCCAGAATGTATTGGGTGCCCTATTTACAATGTTCTCCTTTCGTTGGGTACAATTTACGTTGGTCCAAAAAAATGGGTTGCCAAAAAATAAAATTGTATCCAGCACAAAAAAAAAAAGTACCTATGCATTTTAAAATGTAATTTTAATTCATAACATATTGTAAAATTATTCTATGAAAAAATTTAAAAAAAAATTATACCTACTCTCTTTTGAAAACATTGAAATATTTATTTATAATGTAAAATTAACTAAATGGACAAAATATAATAACTCTTAGGTTTAAGTAAATATTTAATTTGTGAATAAACCAAAGGTGTGTAAGTTATACCTATACTTACATATTTTGTGTTAAAGAGTAAATATACCCATGCTTTATGTAACGTCTACAATATACATAATACTATTACGGTGGCAATGTTCTTTAAACAGTTTACACTTATTATCTAGAAAATTATTAACGTATTTAATAATACTTTACATTTTAACATAAATATTTGAAAAAAAATTATATTTTTACTATTTATTATTGTTTTTATTTTTTAAGTTCTAACCTTTTTTTTAATGAATCGATAGCATACATTTTTAATTTTATATTCATAAACAGAATTATTAGCTACCCGGTAAAAATTATATTTTTATTCATTAACATTTTCAGAAAAATATTCTGGTTCAGAATATGAAATAAAATGTGCTCATTTTTTTTTATACATAAATAGGCTTGCGCCCAAGTAAATATGTACATAATATAATATAGATCATAACATAATAACACAATATAAAAATTAACAATATAACCGTATTCAAACAACAAGTATGAGCTAAAGAAATGTATATAGTAAGAAAAGGTGAGTTCTCATTTGTAGTTTCAATAATCGATCAATTTTTTCATTGAACATTTAATTGGAAATAGGGAAGGAGTGAATAAGAAACATAACTCACGTATACTGTCAACTGATAATATTCCAAATTAATTTACTACGTAGGTGGTAGCTATTTGAGACAGACTGAATGGTGAAGGGTTATTGAACAGTATATTGAGTACCAACTCAACCTGCACAAGTGTTTCGCTTCACCTGACAAATTTGAAAAAGAATAGGTACAGTCTTCTAAGGAGTTAATTTGTATGAACTATTTCATGTCATCTGCAAAACATATAATAGGCGACTGCGTTGGAGCCCAGACTTTGCACCATTAACAGAAAAGGAAAAAAATCAAAGGCGAAAGATTATTTTTTTTTATAACATGTAGATAATGACTAGTGAGTGTTACTATTAAACCCCCCCCTGTTTTTGTTTTTAGTTTAATGTAGTAGGTAGGACGGTATTGGTACTATAATATTATATACACGTTTAAGTTTATTTTTTTTTTACAAATAATAAACACGTGTAATTATTAATCAAGGAAAACGCATTTTATTTAGTTATCCGTTCTATAAGTGATATTTTTTGTTTTATAATTTGCACATTCAATAAACACGTTTCTTACATGCAATTTACGTGAGGTTAACTAAGTCTAACTGATAGTTAGTGTTCAGGCTTGTACGCCTACTTTGTGACTTTTTAATATACTTTATTGATTGTAAAAAATAATTAAAAAGATAATGAAAGCAATTCTTTAATTTTAGACGGGAAAACGTATTTTTTTTTAATGACTGAGATTGGCTGATACTGGATATAACATTTAATGTAATATTACTTTAGTTTCTCGCTCAATTAATACATTTATTACAAACGCATAGTGTTATTACATGTATATTGTATATATTACACCTTCGCTTATTCAAAGTTGCATATACAATCACTAAACATTAAAATTTAATTTTCCAGGGGGTCGATATAGACCACTTAGGGAACGTTTGAATTAAATCAATCATTAGTGAGCTGAATAAGGTTCCTTTAATATGATTCAGTGGCACATTTAACTGAATCGATACTTGTATGCAACTGTAGTTTTTATATTGTAATTATTTTAATCAATTTTGTTTCTTTTAATAATATATACGATATACCTTATCTATGTATATTTTATAATATGATTTGAAAAAGAGAAAAATTATAAAATATTGTTTACCATTTTCAGAGCACTACATAGAAATTATGTGACTAATTTTTTGGTGGGTCCCCTTAACTTGAAATATGAATTCAGTTTTTTTTCTTCTATTCCTTTTATATTCTGAGCGGAGTGAAAGAATGTATTGGTTTTACAATGATGTGTGTGTGTGTGTTTTTTCTGTCTGTCAGCAACATTTCGGATAATAAGCATGCTTTGATTTTTGAAATCAGCATCTTTGCTGATAGAAAAGTGAACCTAATTGGTACTTTTTGGAGGTCAAAATTGGCAATTCTTAGTAGTTTGTGATAGCGTCGAGAAAAACTACCGTCAAATTACAAAAAACCGCTAAAAATGGGATTTTAATTTCTAAAGACTTGTTTATCACCATAGCAACGAATAAAAACTAATAATATTATAAGGACTAAGCTAACCACTCAGAATCGTTTTTCGTTTACAATGGTTTATCTATTTTATTCAAATATAACCCATCCATTACAGCTACTGTACAGCAGAGCGGTTAGACCCACTTGTCCACCTTTTTTTTATTCAATTTCTATCTAAAAATTATAAATAAATTAGTGATAAGTCTATATTTATAGTATTATTTAAAGTAATACATATAGGGACCCTAATTATGTCGGGGCCTAGGGGTGGCAGGCCCCTAGCCACCCCCTCAAAGTAGGGCTCTAACCATTATATTATTTTTGTATTTATTTAATGCACTGATAGTAAAGAAAAATACAATTCCGTTGTTTATTTAATTTTACCGAGAATGTTGAGATTATTGACTTACATTATATAATATAACATTGCTAATATATTTTAAGTAAATATGATTATAGGTAATAGACTGCCATATTATAATCACTTCTTATTTCTATGAATTTCCTAATAACTATCATAGACTCAAGGGCGAATATTGCGTTGTTATATTGCATTTATGTAATAACCATGATTATTTAATCCAAATGTTTAGTTATTACTATTATTGGTCTGATCCTAATGTTCATATTTTGAAAGTAGCCAAAAACAAGTTATTTCTAAATATTCCTGTAAAATACAATACTTTAACATTGAAATTTAAAATAAATGATTTAGCATTGGAACACGATACCTATATATTATTATATAAATGCAGTTTTGTTATCGTATATTAGTGCCTACTGAAATTAGTGGAATTAGTTTCTCGATTGTTGCCCCGCAAGTAGTTCTTACAATGTCCGGTTAAAGTTAACCGACACTTAACCGGCTGAATTCTGCCGGTAATAAAATCTGTTACCAGTCGGTTAGTGTTAAACGACACTTTACCAGATATTGCAGCGGCGTAACCAAAATTTTTTTCGGGGTGGGGGAGGGGGGGAGACTGATAAACTTTTACACTTTTACACATTAAATATACGTACTAGCACAGATAGATAGCTGAAAAGTGTTAATACTTATAGTACATTTTTAAATATTTTAAATATAATTTAAGACTTTTTGAGCCATTAGAATAATATTTAAATTTTCGTAACGCCCGCGCCACTGGGACATTGTAAGAACGGCCCTTACTGTCTTAGACGCTGGTAATATGTTTGAGAGGACGGGATACCCGCACATGTTGTCTCGGTCCTACAGGTGCGTAACATAGACAATTTACCATTTATCAGCACAACACGTGTAGCTCCGTAAGTTTAAAAATTAGAGTGAATTGACCTCTAATAAAATCTAAAGGTAAGAATATTATCTAAGCATCTATTATGTGCTTTTTATTATATTTTAATTTTAAATCAAGTTATGAGTATTTTAAAATTGGACATTGTTTGTACAGCTTAAAATACTCATTAGGTTGCCTAGATAATAATCTTACCTTTAGATTTTATAAGAGTTCAATTCACTCTGATTTTTAAATTAACGGAGCTGCACGACGTGTTCTGCTGACCGTACAATTTTCTATGTTACGCACTTATAAGACGGAGACTACACATTCGAGTATCACGTCCTCTTTAGCCAGCCATTAATTGGCACCAAGCTAAAAAAGAAATTATTATATTATAATTAACTATATAATTAAGATTTGATATCTTGTATGTACAGCTAAATACAGATTAAAATTATGAGGCAATGCAATGTTCATATGCACAAACACGTACATCATATATATTGTAACTTACATGTTATAAATGTATATTATTAATAAATATCAGAACCTGCGTGTTTAAAAGTGTACAATAGTCTACAATTTAGGTTTTGAAATAATTTTGAATGTGTTAGAATTATTACTCCGTAATGATATTGGCATATTTCGTTGATGGTTATGCAATACACTAATAGGTACAGAACCGTTTCGGAGTTTTTCGGGGTCAGGGAAAAATTAATGCGGGGTCCCCTCAATCATCATAACACGATATGATGATAAAAAAATTGTCTTTGAGATTTGCAAAATGTTGGCACATTTTCCCAAACAAGGTCATTAAACTTAATGATTTCTGTGTTAATATAACTTAAAATCGTCGGTATTAAAGTAAATAAGACACAGATTAGATACATGACAAAACCAAATGGTCATTTTAGAGTTACACCAAAAACCAAAACCGATTTTGTCGAAGACCAATTTTGCGTAAAAATTGCCGTTTTTCCTTAATTTGTATTTGTTTTTCCCGGCACTTTCGAAAACTACAATATTTTAAATTTAGACCTCCCCAATGCACTTACTAAATTCACTTTCCCATCGGAATAAGATACTGATAAGTCGAAAATCGAAACTTTTTTATATATGCACACATATTTTGTCATTATGTCATATGTGTACCTACAATTATTTTTAACACGAATAGCATGTTTATAATGTTTAGGCTAACTGAAATCTATATTTTACCATGTGGGCATGTGGCGATGTATAAATTAATAGGTAACAATAATAATTAATAAGTATAAAGTATGTACAGATATCTTTATAGAAAAAAAATGCGTTTTCTTATTATAAAATAGAAATAGAAACAGAATATAATTGGTATGAAAAAATATTAAAGTTACGACTCCTGAATATCGAAATATAATTATTTTTATGAATCCATTAATTATATTACAAAGTCTACAAATTGTATGACAACGCGTGACGTGAAGTCCGCTAACAATATTATAATACTATTATTATAGTATGATATAGTATAGGCGATGTTTTTGGCAAAAATTAGTTCAACGCTTCAACCTACTGAATTTAAACACATCATATTAGATGAGTCTATTGTTTATATAGTCTATATAATATAGATAAATATTACTTCGATGCTGATGCACCCGTCGTTTTAGCTCAGAATTGTTTTTTATAATAATATAGGTATTATATAGAGTTATATTTTATCATTGAATTATCATCCATTACAGTGATCTACTTAATGACGAGGTACAGGTGCTCAAAGGAAAGGTGTACAAAGTGGTCATGTCTTATTATTCCGTCATAAATAAATAAACAGCTGGTTTCATCACGTGGATTGGTCACGTTGGTTCATTGTTATCATACTTATCAACTAATAAACGGCTATTGATAAAAACATTTACCATTTCCGTTTAAAAAAAAAATTCATTTTTGGATGCTGTTGATGTAAGATAAGTGCTCTGAATAAATAATTATATTTTATAAACATAGTAATTAATATACTCAAATTATTTTTTTTCGAAATCTACATACGTTTTTATATATTATAGAATTAGCTTAATTTTAATTAGTTGATAGGAATATTTTTTTTTTTAAATAGTAAATTAAACAATATTAAAAGAGCAAAGTGGTCACTATGGTTACCAGTTTACCCATATTTCAAATATTTTTCATTTTGACCATGTTTATTTAATAATTATAATTGTATATGCATGTAAAATAATTTTTGGTGTAGTTATTATATCATAAGAACTAAAAAGTCTTCTATAAACTAAATTTATACTTAACCATGTTAGTGAGACCCAAAGTTTGAAATGAAGTTACTTATTTATCAAAGAAAAGTTTTAAGAATATAATGTAAGATATATATATATTTATGATAATATTATGAAATAATGAATAATAATAGAAATTTTAAACCGGCGGTCAAAGTGGACATTGACTGACCACTTTGAACACCTAGGTCGGCAAAATGAACAATTTTGTTCTTTTTAAAAAAAATGAAAATAACTTTTTATTTATTTGTTTAAAATAGTCTCTGATTGGAAATTATGATTCCTGACAAGTTTAAATAGACAACCTTGAAGGTTTTATAAAAAAATCCTAAAGTGTGACTATGTGTTGAACCTTAGGGTGGCCGTTTTCGACACCTTTCCCCCACTTGAAATCTAATAAACATTATAATTGGAGGGTAAAATAAATCCTACCTTATCATTACATATTATAGGCTTAAATACTCAAAAGTAGTAACTTTTTAATTATAATAATTTTGTATTTTTAAGAAAATTAACATACTCGTACATACTAAATACACATAAACACATGGTAATTGGTAATCTATACCATGATCACCTTGAATAAATACTTAAAAATAATTAACTAGGAATTGCGACAATTCATGAAAGAAATATAGAACTTTTACCATACATACTAAGCCATTTGAATACTTTGAATATATATTTGTTCCAATGGGCTATGTCCTAGTACCTACTTTTAAGTAGGTTGGTACACAAAAAGTACATATTTCGAAGAAATATCAAATACTTTAACTAAGTTTTGTGGCTTATAATGTGTTTTCGGGTGTCATGATTTGGTGTACTAACATTTCAAATTAAATTTGGCAACCGGAGATAGTTAGAAACATAATATTTTACTATTTTATACATTTAAATTCAAAACATTAAACAATTGATGATTATATATTTATATAATATATTCTGGTGATACTAATTACTGATTGATACCGCACATTCGAATAATTAATTACATATTTACATAACTTGTCATAAATATGACGCATTGTTATAACTGTTTTCTTTTAAAACCAATGAAAATACAATAACTTCTATATATTTATAAATAGACAAATTCAAAACAGAGACTTGTTGTTGAAAACTCGCTTCAACTCAATATAGTGGCAAATTATTATTGTTATTATAAATTTTAAGCTTATAGAAAGTAGATCATTGCATTTGAAACACTTTTCTGAGTGGAATTCATCTGTTTTATACCAACGGTTGGCCTGATGTGATGTAATTATATTTTTTCGTGGATAGGCATCAGATTTTATTTCAGTTTATGGAAACTGTCGAGAAAAATTACCTCATTAAAGCATCAACTAGATTTTTTTTAAACTAGACTCAATTTAAAACCGTTAGTTTGGCTACAACCCATAGGTATGAAACTATTTCACATTTTTCACTGCTAATATATGTATCCACAGAAAATGAAAAAAGATCATTGTAAAATCAGTATATTCGTGAATTTGATTAAAATCTAAAATGGTGATTTTTTTTTATTATGAACAAATTTTATGTATTTTACATTATTTTTGTTATTGTCATTTATACTTGAGAGACAATCTGAGAGAGACAGAAGAGATGCATAAAGACATAATGATGCATTTAAATGATGTGGAATTTATTTAAAATTCATACTAAGCCGAAAATAAATTATTGGACAAGTTATAATTATTACTGTATTAAAAATAATATTTTTTATATCTATTTTTGAAAATATATTTGTATTTATTCCTTCCATTATAATCATTTAAAACAATTTGGAATCCTAAAAACGTTAAAGCTTTCGAAATTGATAAACCACATTAAAAACTTGATGACATTGTTCGAACAGAAAATGTTGGTCACGTCTACGGTTTCGTAGACGCCTTTTGTCTTTCTGTTATCTATCAAATAAATAAATGAAAAAAAAAACCAAAATCTTTATGTATTATAAACTAAAAACAATATAAGACACGTACAATACGGTTATTCTTTGAAAGCAAAAGAATTGACTTTGGTGAACAAACAAATGTTTTGAAAATGCATGTCGACATCATAAGAAAAACTGAGCAAAACTTAATTGAATTTTAATTTAATATGGAAATTAATATGAGGTCACGCTTACTGTCAAATACAATATTATCTTCAAATAAAATACAAAATACTTATGTGGTATTTAATATTTTATATTATTATACGCATACACATAATGCACACACAGACTGACGATATGACTGATATGAGTAGGTAGGCCTCGTTTATTCGATTATTTTCTCAAATATAATATTAAGCATTATCTAAAATCCAAACAATCACCCAATGCATGCATATGTACCTATAGCTATACCATATATTTAGAACTGTTTAGATACCTTTTACCAACACACTAAAACATAGTTTTGTACTGTAATTCGATAAATTAATATTTGATTTAATGCTGTTGACACGATTGTACCGTTCTCGTTTACCGCTATTATAATCGGTTTCGAGATTATCATTCCGTCTCAAATCATTATATTATTATATCGCTTATATTTAATCAGTAACTAAACAGTATAATAGTGCACTGATTGATAATTTCGGTTGACAAATTATTGTAGTATTTTCACGAATTTCCCGCATACCATGTGCAAATTCGTAGATACGAAAATAAGTTCAACCCAGGTAGTTATCCTGCAAACAAGCAATAACAACGCCACATATATGTCCGTTTGATACGTCGCGATACGTTATGGTATATAATATATCAGACGGCCACTTTAAAAATAAAAACAAGATTATCCACGAAATGAAGTGGCAATATTCGCCGGTGAACAAATATTGTAAAAAACGAACTCGGAGAAAAATACCAAACATCATTAGTGTGCGTGGTGTTTTCGAAATAAAAGCAACCAGCAAACAATATTCGGCAAACGAGACAGCAATCAACAATCTCTACGCGTACCTATCTATGTATATGGAACATACGCGCGCGCGCGCCTTACATCGTTGGCATCTCAAAAACAACAGAAAGTGTTCGGTACTTGGCACTTGCGGCGTAGGCAACAGCAATATTCTTTCGAAATGCTGATAATGCTCCGAATCGAGACAAAAATGTCGGCTTGCCAACACATACGCGAGAGTTACGACACGGTTGTCACAACAGCATACGCGGCCGGTAAATCTAGAAGAAAAAAATTCAGCGGCAATTACTGTTGCCACAACATTTTTGTGTGAAACCTATGGAATATAGACCCACTAATATTAGTTTATAACCAATACTGGTAACAGGTAACACAGGTAACCAATATTGGTTTACCTCGTTGATGATTTATAGTTAAAACAAACCAAAACAATATTCTAATACTATTTCTTGTTTAAAATGTTTAGGTCAATTTAAGATAGGTACCGATATGTTTATGTTATGTAAATAGATATTCAATAGTCTCTTAAATTATTTTAATTGCATTTGATTGTTTTGTTTTCAAAAATAATACGAATAAGTATAGGAACAATAAAAAGCACCACACCCTTACTTATATGGCATATTATAGAATCGATAATAGTCATATTTTTGCTGGATTGTGTGTGTGTGTGTGTGTGTGTGTGAATGCGTGATACATTAAACTAGTACCTATGTAAATTACATCCTTATATATTATTTTACGTGTACATTATAGTCTGCAAAAACATTAAGTAAAATATATTTTACACCAGTAATTATGACTCAAAGTCATAAATAAAAATATACGTATACAACATACATTATACATGTAATATGTGTTTATGTACAAGGCACGTATACGAGTTGGTATACGTTCATTTTCTTTAAAATATAAAATTAATAGATTAAACATGTTTTGGTTAAAAATGAAAGGTAGATCATTCTAAGGATCGTATACTTATTGCAATTATAAAATTATTTATTCGGTAGTAATCAACTGATTTTGTACAAAAACATCAAATAGGCAGGTACCGTAATATTACCTATATTATTATAATATTAACCCCATAATATATAATTGTTATTAACTTGTAAGTCAATATACCGAAACCTAAGTACCTACCGTAGAACGGTGTGATTAGGTTCGTAAAATGAATAATTCAAATTGTTTTCACTGTAAATATTCTACACACTATTTTAACTTTAAATGCCAATAACTGCAGTGTTTTATTGTTTTGTATGTATCCACTTAAAATATTTTAAGATTTATATAAGAATAACTCACAGGGAACTCGTATTAACTCACTTGTAGTACATTTTCAAGCATAAAGTATTAAAAATGTAAGATTTAATAATGCTTAAATTTTAAACATATTATACAAAACTAATTTTTCCCAAATATTTTATTTTTAGGCATCAACTGCATGGTGATGAGCTAGTTCTTACTGTGGGGGGTATGGTTGGTTTGGAACACATATTTTGTACGGGGCGAAGGTTTGTCACTAAAAACCTGGGTGGTCACCCATCCGAAAGCTAGTAACGTCGGCCGACGCTTGACCTCAGAACACGTCAGTGACTGCAGCCAACCACCATGTTACATCAGCCCTCACAATTATTTTAAACTTGCCATATGAGGATCCTCGTATTATATTTTTAACAGAAATCAAACATTTTATAAACATATTACAACGAAAAAGTTAGTGATTTCATTATCTAGGTATATACGAAAATGCGATTGGAATGAAGCAATACATTTTATTTTATTTGAGACTAGAAAATTATAATATTATAATTTAGTGAACATTTCAAGTAGGTTAATATTAGTAATAAATTGCAATAAAAAAAAAATTGAACTTGTCAAAAATTAGTGCAGTTTTTCTGATATTTATTGTTATACGCATAATTTTGTAGAGCCTGTAAAAAACGATTATTAAATGATATTACTAATACGAGTAATGCGCACGTATTATTAACAGCATCTTTTGAATTATTATTTTGGTACCTAAATAGAAAATAATTTATCCTACATTCTTAATTCTTATATAATACAATATACGCATTAAAATATAATAATAAATACAACTATTTAAAATATATTGCATCCAATAACTAGTTATTCAAAACTAATAGATTCATGTTACATAACACTGCCTAGATAGTTTTATAGTCAATAGATTGTGTAATTTATGAATGTCAATGAAAGTCCCATTGAATGATAATATATTAGTTAAAATTTAATGAATAACTTATACCTATATCTAGTAGGTTTACTATTACAGGCCTACTAGAGTCCTACTATAGGCTGTACTATTATAGTAGTAAAATATATAATTATGTTTAGATAGTGGATAGATTAGTTATGAATTTCGTACTGTTTATTATTTTTTTTATAATTATCTTACTATAGGTACAATTAAATATAATAGATAAAGTCATGATTGTGTTATAAACAAAAATGTAATATCGTTATAATTAATGTATATGTTCGACAATCACATATTATATGTTTAATAAAAAAATAGTTTCAACAATTTGAATGAAAAAAAATAATATCATTGAGACATTACATGTTGTATACAATTAATATAATATGTGTCTACATATTAAGTTCATATAAATATAATAATGTGCAGCCTGCAGCTATCGAGTGTTGAACATATTGTATGTATTATTTAAATTCTACAAACAATTATAATAAAATTGATATTTGAATATAGATCTATAATGAAGTAAAAATACTGACACACACTGCAGAACAAAATTGTACAGCATTTACGCAGTAGTAAAATCAGTAATACACATAAACAATTATTAAAGATCAATTTATAAATTATTGTTGCGTTGTTTCAATAATTAAATTTACTAAAACACAAAACAAATAAATAACGTTTAATTAACAAATAGTTGTCACCAATTTTACTTGTTAACTGTTTGCTAAATTTCAAACACCAAATAAACATATAGGTACTATTGTACTAATGTGCATTTTACTACTACTCAAAATATATTATTAGCTAATCATTACAATATAATATTAATGTACCTTCATTAGGTACAGTAATTATATTAGATTAAATAAACTACTTAATTCACACTTAACGAAGCTAAATTATTTCAATTATGAATCTATTAAATTGTTGTTATACTAACACGGTAAATTTGAATAAAAAAGATATACATATAGGTATACATTATATTAATATTATGACCCAATTTAATACAAAACGAAATGATGAAACCCCCAAAAAAAATACACTATTATATAATACTATTTGAATGTGTACAATATATTATAATGTACCAGTGAAAATCAATACTAATAATGTTATGCTATTCCACTAAAATTTCAAAATAAAATATACAGGTTGGTATATTGTATTTGCAGGAAAATAGTTCAAAAAGGTTGTTAGTAATTTTAACAAGATCAATTTACATTTTTTCTGTATAACATTTTGAACATATCGATTGAAATAAAGCCTATAGGTAAATACTATATAGTACCTACCTACTACCTATATACCTCTGTAATTTGAAGAAAACGTAATAAGGATATAGTGTAAAATGATACTAATACGAATTCGATTTGCACATTCTTTCTGTACACGCGTAAAATCGACACGGGTTAGAATACTTTTTATAAGTATTTAGATTATTAATTTTTGTAATTCAATCCGGTTTTATAGAAATTTGTGTATAGGTACTAGGTATACAATCTGATATCCGTCATATAGGTATAAACGTTCATTTAGTGTGTAAAGCGTTTACAATGAAACCATAATGTACGGTAAATATATATATATAGAAATATATTTTCCTGGATAAATCGCCTTGTGTCGATATCACTACCCCCCACCCATCCACCACCCCCAACACCCCCAACCACGGCAAAACCTTTATAATTCGGCTGGGTGGCGGTGTCTTCAATAAAGTTTCCGGTCGGGACGAAATTTCGACCTAGCGCAAAATTATTAGCTTCGTTAAATGCGTTTGGTTCAGATCCAGCGCGTACAAAGTGTTCAATTCCCGAGCGAGAGAAAGGAAAAAGGTTCACCGTGGAACACCATTAATAAATGGCCAAAGGAAACCGAAGGAAATGAAACAGTTCGAGTGTTGCATCGATATGTTTTTGTTACGTTTCATAGATACTTGTTACTGTAAGAAGAATAAATTGGTTACTACTTTAGTGATAAACAACAATGGTCACACGTCAACAACGTATACTTGTATCATAAATTCAGGCACGTGAGATGTTACGTCAGTTTAAGATTGTTTCAAGTGGTTATTGTTGTACAAGTGTATTGAGTACCTATTCAGGTATCAGTAATATCTTTAAATAAAATAACAAAAATATATTAAAACTTCATCAAAGTAGTTACTAAGCATATAAATTGTTAACTTATTCAATTCATTTATATCTTATATGAAATACAAATTTTTTGATAAAACCATTTATCATAAAGATGTTGTTTACGTATAAGTTATTGTATAAACCATAATTAATCTATTTAAAAAATTAAAAGAAAACGCTTGTATGCTTATTACCTACATACAATTTTTATAAGGGATATTTGTTTGTAAGTATCAAAAAAAAAATAAAAAACAATTTGAAAAATATTTTTTCACAATGATTTTTACTCAAAACTCTTCTATTCCAAACACAAACATCAAATTAAATACTATACCTGTTATGTATTTTCATTATTTTAGTTACTGTTAGAGATAATTAAAAATTAATTATATAACAAAATCGATTGGTAACCTATAGTAGGTGAGTATATATAAAAAATATTGATATTATGCTTTATCGATTGAACAGAATTTTATTAAGTTTATCACGTGCCTTCACACGAGGACATGGTGCATGAAAATGTTAATATTCTGTACAATATTTAATTGACTTTTAACTTAACAGAGGTCATCAAATTCGGACCACAGACAACTTCTTCGGGCCCAAATGATAGTTTGAGTAAAAACATTTAAACAAATGATTGTGTTAGGTAAACTTATTAAAAAAAACTCATAAATATGTAGTTTAGTTTTTTAAATGTTCATTAGCACCCAGAAATCTTAAACACGCCGACGTGTTAGAATCTTTAACGCAAACAGGAACTTTCGTCGATAATGACCTTTTATCGTTTCCCCTTTATTTATAAGATGATAAAAAAAACCTACATTTACGACAATAGTAGTACCGTTTTGGATGACCGGTTCATACATGTCAGCGCATATATACATGTAAAAATTCTACTATAGTGATAGGTTGCAAAATCGTGAACTTTAAAAAATTATATTTTATTAACATAATATAAGAACTAAAAACAATATAGTTATTGGTTCAAACCCCTTCCCTAAACTGATGATTTAAAAATAATATTTTGTCGGTAGTCAATGTATTTTACAGATTATTTTCTTTAATTTATTACAGCTTGGTATGAAAAAAAAAACATCACTTACTTGATTGCTAATACATTATTATGTTTTTTATGATATTTATCGGAGTAATTACAAATTGTAACTATGTATTTAAATTGTTATTATAATTAAGTATAGTTGGGTAGGTACTAGGTAATTGTATATTTCCCATAGGCTATATGACATTTTAATACATAATTTTTAATTGATTTTCCAAATGGTATTTAATAATTTAAATGAGCTTAGAAGTATGAGTTTAAAACGTTTTGTTATGTTAAATGAATTAAAAAATAAGTTTATTTGTTTATACTTATACTATCATGCAGAATGAAATTGTAACATTTTTATGAGTACCTACCTAACCATTTTACTAAGTGCAGCGAGAAAACAATTTCAGTAGGTACCTAATATTTATTATAATTTTAACAAAGCAACTTCATACTCATTCTCATAATTGTATTCATTCAAGTGCCAATAATAGTGATTTTTTTAAGTAAAAAATAAGAACATTAAATTAAAAATGTGTAAAAAGTGTATTTTTATTATACAGAGCGTAACAGAAAAACTGACCAAAAAAAAAAAAAAAATTGATACGTGTGACGCAAGTGGCTATGAATTATATTTATATAAAAAAAAATTTTAAATATTGATTAGAACAAAAGTTATTCTAAAAGACAGTTCTATTTGAAAAGCTTTAGGCACAATTTTGTGCCAGAAAAATGTATTTTTACTTTCTAACAACTATAACAGAAGTTTCAGTGTAGGTACATTTTATGTTATACATATATTGATATAACAACCGACAAGTGAGTTATTCAATTAATAAACTTTATATAAGATCATTTTTTTTCTTCATTAGCAATTCATTTTATAAGTTAATAACAAACGTTCAATTAAACAATTTTTGAGAACATCGTGAAATTGGTAGGTATAGGTACGCCATAATACTTATGAAAGTTTTTTGTAAAAAGCTCTTAGTAATTTAATTATTACTTAATTAATTTATATCTCTTATATTTTAAATAATATTAATATATTCTTAAATATTCAATCCATTAATGATTTATTAAATTTTATAATAATATGTACGGTACCTACTATAATACTATATGATACATGATAATATAATATTACCCATAATTATAATTAATCGGTTATCAACTGAAAATTAAACATTGTGGTTACTTTGGTACCTAATGTAATTTAAATAATAAATGTCCAGACAGTTGCTTAAACTATTATACATATTACAGTGCTATAAATATAATTGATAATTTTGATAATTTCTATAGTTAGGTATATTTCATATTGTTATTTAATGAGGTGATCAATTAATTATTATGACATCAGATATTCACTTGTTAGCTAATAATATTTAGGTGTGTCTTATTAAAACTGGACAATTACAAATAACTCACTAAATTACCTAGTTGATTAAATTACATTTGATTTTCTAGATTATTATTATGGTATCTTATTTGTAAAAGAATGTCTCGATCATAACTTACTTCAGGTAATTGCATAAAGTATTTATTTATTATGTATATATTTTTTATTATTATTAATGCGCTAACAGTAAGGGTCAATGGAATAACATATACTAGCTATGTATAATTAATGTTATTCTATAAAATGCATACATTACTATCCAACTTCATAATATGTACCATTGAATATGATAAAGTAGATATTAATTTCTGCACGGGTTTATCACACTACTGGGTTAGGTTATAATAATGTTTATGGGAAAATGAACACTTTGCACGAGTCTTATTAATTACGATATTACGTGTGATATTATTAATCTTTATGTACCTACACATTATTTTTAATTTCATAATCGTCTTAAGTATATTATATTATCATTAATACAATTTAATAGGTAGGTATCAACAATAATATCGGAACGGATTAACTTTTATGATATTGTAACATAACCTTAAAAGCTTATTTCACACCATCATATACATACATATACTACATACAGTAAACATATATTTCATAACATATACGTTACCAATTTTAATTTACATGTTTTGAGTAAGTCTTTAAAGTCTAAAAATTCAAAAATATTATCACGATAAAATAAGAAAATTAAAAGAAAATTATTAAGAGGATGTGATACCCACATATTGTGTTGTCTCCGTCTTGCAAGTACATAACATACGTCCTACCTACGTTGATAACAAACGTTAAATATCAATGTCTATTCACTTAATAATTTGACATATTTTGTGAATTGCTAATGGATTTAATATAATCTAGAATATTTATAGAATAACAAATCTTTTGAATTACTCATATGGTGTTGTTACAATATAAAGAAACAAAGAAATTATTAATGCCATATATAAAAACAAAAATTATCATTAAAATGGTACGTGCATTTATTATATTATTAATGCAATGTTTTCGGAATTAAAAATTAAATTAATTAGGTAAACCTACCGTAAAAAATCAATATAGAAAATCATATCATGAAATAAACCTAGGTACTAATAATAGTAATACTATTTGCTAGACATTTTTCTTCAATTTTCGTACCTATGCAATTACTTATTTATCATAGAATTCAAAGTTAACACGTATATTCCAGTGATTTACTCGATGAAAAGTTTTTTTATTGGACAGCAGCGTGGTTATCTGCCTACTTATTCCTCCTTTTTAATTTTGAGATTTAAATTTTAGGATATGTGTTTCATTAATAATAATATATTTTTTTAAATATAATAATAAGTAATTACATTGGGGGACTCCAGCTGGTCTTGTCGAAAGTCAAAACAAATGTAGATTTGACCAATCTAAAGAGATAAATTTCATCTATTTTAATATATTTAAATTCCTTATCATTAAATAAATCTCAAGAGGGCTGCAGTGGATGAAAAAAGTGGTTTTTAGACCAAAAAACCAGACAATTTTTCATCGACTGGAGCCCCCTAAATGGTTTAGTTGCAAATAGGAATCATATTTTGACGTAGAAAATGTGCTGGGAGAAATATATTTTTAATATCACCATATAATTTTACGTCATTTATCTGATATATTTTTAGGTTAAACGTTTTCTTAAGGTTTTATAACCCCTCCCTACCCCTTATTTGCGCCCAAGTGGTAATTCAGGGTATAAATGCATAATAAGTAATTGTTTTGTTTTTATTTAAATTTGGCTATGAGATTGTTTCTACAAATATCCATGTACAACAAATGTTCAACATAAAATCCATATAAAATTAATTTATAGGTTTAAGTAATTGTGTTATTGTAGCTATAGTAAAATTTAAAAATTTAATATTAAAATTCGTTGATTAATAAATTAATTAAGCTAAATTAAATATTTAATAATTATAAAACATCAAATATATTTTAAAATCTAAAAACAAATAAAGAGTAAAATGAATTATTAGTTAAGAGTGAATTTTGTTTTCAATATTATCTTTCATCTACAAATATTTTCCCTTACTTAATGCATTACAAACCAAGCTTATCCAAGCATAATATATTGATGAAGTTGTCACGGAATATATCTTGTATATCTATTATTTATTTATCAAAAGGATCTCGTTATAGACGTATTAATTAAAATCAAGTTCTTAAAAGGCAAATGTACGATTTATAAATAATAAATGAATATGAATCTTTACAGTGCGATCAAACACTGCAGAACACAATAATAATATAATATATAATACACATTGTACACAGTTATTCACATATATTTTGATTTATTTTAAAATCTAATAATAGTTATCAAGATACATGTCATCTAAGTTATATTCAAGATACAAGCAAACAACACGCGGAATGTTTTTAATAAAACAATTCGATTTGAATTGATTTTATTTTTATTTACATGAAACTTAAAAAAATAGTAGTTCTTATATTATAATAAAAATATATTTCAAGTATATTATTACTTGTAAATATAATTAAATCATTAAATAATAATCCGATAAAATTATTTAAGTTATTATAAATTTAATAACAATAATAATTATATTTTCGCTGTAAAAAGTTTTAAAATATCGGGTAAATGGATGTCACTCAGGTTACAAGTGGGTCAATGTAATGGATGGTATTAAATTTGAATTCAATGATATAATATCAGTGTATACGAAAAACGTTTCTGAAAGGAGACGGTTTGTCAGTCTAGGATATTTTATATTATATTTATATTGTTATTACGGTAGCCGGTAAGTTGAATTAATATTATAAAATTACAAAAAAATAAGTAAAATCGTTATTCTTGGTTATTTAATATGTAATTTCGTCCAAATTTAAACATAAAATAACTATAAAAACTGTGTTTTATACTTTTTAGATTTTTTGGTTACAGAATAACCTACTTAGGAGGAACCTTGTTTTAAATTTTTAACCCTCAGCTATAAAAGTTGAACATTTTATAAATATTTGTCTACTAAATAATTTGTAAATTTCCAATTTGATAAATTTCATCAACATTTTAACTTTAAATGCTTATAAAAAAAATACGTGATTATATGTTTTTTTAATATTTTTTAACTGCTGTTGTAACAATATATTATCAGGAGCCTTGTATTAGATTTTTAAGCTTTTTAACCCAAAGAATAAAATTTTATTGACATTTATAGAAATAAAATCTAAAAAAATGTAAAATTGAAATTATCCGTAAACAGTTTAAAACTAGTCAAAATATTTTGAATATGTTATAAATTATAAGAATTTATAAAATAAACATATCTATGGTGTAAATTTCGAGTATCTACTGTTATTTGTTTTTAAATTACAACAAAATAAGAAAATCGCTACAAAAAGTCATGCCTATGTATCTTTCATATTTTAGAACTTATATTAATGAAACTTATCAGGAATTTAGCATTGTATTTTCAAAATTTTTTACCAAGTGAAAAAGATTTTATCGAGAATAAATTTTAAAAAAATGTACAAAACCCGAAAATTTCTCAGGTCTATAACTAGTTCAAAAAGTGTCAAAATAATTCGAAAATGCCATAACCATTTATAGAAAATGCTGCTATAAATATTTGGTAAAAAGTTCAAGGGGCTACGATTGATTTTTTGAGTTACACTAAACCAATAAAATTAATATTTTTACGAAATAAGTTTTTCTCTTTGGAATTTATATATATGTAATAAGGATAATTATTTCAATGATTTTTATGTTTTGTTTTTTTTTTTATCTGCCATCACCTTTTGGGGCAGTATAAATGCCTCAACCTTTTTATGATCGTCTAAAGTTAGAATTTAGACAAGATTCGTCCAAATCATGAAAATTCGGAAATTATTTTGAGTAAGATATTCATAAACATTTTTCTTTTTGTAGGTATCTAAGATTTAAAAATGTAATTTTAAATTTCCCTTAAGCTTACCTTTAATTTAACACATAATCCACTACAGTGATCCACACAACACCTAATATACAGCGGAGTCCTCATTTGCCCATCGTATTTTAAAATAATCGAAATATAAACAATTTTAGTTATATTGTTGTAATTCAAAACGTATTAATACGTAGAAATTTAAATATTTTCGATTGATTTCGCTATTTTTTTCTATACACAATGAAATTTCTAAAGTAATACTCATTGTATGCTATTTTTACTATGAACCTATTAACACAGTCTTACACTACTGTATATCAAGAGTATTGTTTTATGGGTTAGGTAACAGTACGTATGATATAATGGACGCCTATATTTCATCGGAATTATTTCACGTGGAACCAGATATTTTACGGAATGTGAATGTAGGAAAATATTATTTTTGAATAATATGTACATGAAAATTGTTATGTTGAAATATGTATCGTTGAACATTTTTTGTCAGAACAGACATTTGATGGAATGATACGTTAATGAAACAAAAAATACATGAAATCAATTGTGTTAAACAACCATTGCTCTGAACCTTAGATCATATACTATGGATGTAGCCACTCGGTATTTGCTTGTGTATTATATTTGAAGCCAAAATGACTGAAAAATCTAGAGCCTTGGTTATTGCTGCGCATGCGTAAATTATTGATAATAAATTAATAATATGTTATCACTAGGGCGTGATCTTGGGTAAAATGAAAATTTGAAATATGAACCAATCAGAATTACGCGCATGCGCACAAACAGTCAGGGCTCTAGGTTATTCTGGCTTCAATAATCAGCCCGATGGCTACATCCATAGTATATGATCTAAGCTCTGAACCACGGATATAGATACTATGGTTGCACGACGGCCCATATTGGATCACAGTGCTGAGCGGCGCAGAATGTTCTTATCAATTCTGACAAAAAGTCGCGTTTTACTAGTGCCCTCTACAACTACTACTAAGTTACGGTAACCAAACCGGGTTACCTAGCCACGGTGGAGCGCTAGTATGTCGCGACTTTTTTTGTATGGATACTATGTACGTATTTATGTAACTTGATAAGAACATTTGGCGCCGTCATATTATTTCTCGTTGTGCAACCATAGTATCTATACTCCGCG
>NC_042496.1:34658037-34684419 GCF_005508785.2 Acyrthosiphon pisum
AAATAACATAATTCCAGTAAATGTCAGTTCCAAGTATCGTAATTCCAGCAATTGATCGTTCCGATCAATATATTCCAATCAAAACTAAACCCAATACATTATTTTCAAATAACTGTTTTTCCAAATAATGTATGATTTATTGTTTTCATAAAACGTCTGTTCCAAGAAATGTTATTCCAAGGAATTATGCGTTATGAATTATAATAATATAATATATGCGATGTATTTGCCAAAAACTATTTTAATATCCTGAATTAATGAGATACCAATAGGCAATAGTAATGTAATATAATATGTATACATTTGAATATATTTCAAATATTCAATTAGGTACTTAATACTATCCATTATCCAATGACGATATACACTCAAAACTCTCTATATAGCTGACTAGCAGAGTGAGTTTCCAGGATTTTAAAATATAATTTTAGCATGCCAATTTAAGAACCATCCAACAACGCTCTTTCCCACAATTTACTGAAATAAGTACGTTATAATAATGTATAATAAGGACACGAGGTTTATGAGTTATAATTTTATTTAGATTATCAGATCCCTTAAATTTAAAAATGTATAAATTAAAATGTTCAATTATGGTTATGTGAATATAGGCAGCACATATTGTAACCGACTTAAGGTCACAAGGGAAAATGGTTATTCAACATTTAGGTACATGTAAATATTAGTATTAAGATGTTGAAATATACTCTCAATCCTATACTTACATGACCTTACAATGCACACATTTTTATTTTTATGGAAAACCCTATTATTAAACGACCATGAAATTGTTATGTGAAAACTAGTTCTTCTATTACCCATATGGCCATATAATATTTTCGCTGACTTACAGCTTTTATATTTTTATTTACCACAGAAACATACTCGCTTTACTTTCTTATATTTTTCAAAAATGTTCTACGTTCATACTTGTATTTTCCACTGTATAATTATTTATATTCATATGCATTTTAAACCGTTGTCGGTATTTTTTTATTGCATTTTAAAAAAACTGTTGGGCACTGGTGGATATTGGATACTTTTTAGACTGTTCGCCTTATTTATGATCTTAGGAGTAAAATATGTATTCAATTTTCAACCCTGTATAAAGTAAAGGTTTTTCGGCGTTTTAACTATCTACATAAGTAAGTGGTTTCTGGTAAAAAAAATTTACATCGTATAACCAATAATTCCATTAATATTGTATAGGAATCTAACATTTTCATAGTTTGTTAACCACAATTTAATTGAGAGTATGCAATTGTTTATCTTATCAGAATATTATTCGTAAAACAATACGAACATTTCTAATGTTAAATATAGTAGAATAATATAAAATATAATATCTTAGTATCATGATCAATTGCAAAATATAAATACAAATACGATGATTCACACTAGTCAAATTGTGGGAAAAACAGTTTCATACATTTAATACCTATGGCCAAAACTTTTTGACTACCATATCAACATTTAGTAAATATCGAGAGTCGTAGGTATATGATTCATATTGTGGTCGCATTTTGATAAATGTTCCTATTGAATGCGGTTACAGATACATTGGATTTGGTGACTGAATTGTTAATCAATTTTATCTAAACCATGTACTGCAGTGCGTCGTTTGCACTCGTCGACCAAATCTCATTGAAGAAAACATATGGTTAGGAAAATTGTATAGCCAAAAAGTAATAACATCAAAATGATTCACAAATGTGAATAAAATAAAGAATAAAACAATCCTCTTGCATTTGTAGTATACTTCAATAGATACTTAAAGCTTAGAAAAAGTTCACCATTTTTTATTGCATGTTTTGTCGTTTTTAATAAAACGATTGTTAAAGATTATTATTATGTTTTAAAATTAAGTAATCAATGATGGGCAACTCATCAATCAGACAACTATTTATATTGATATTTGTTATGAAAAAAAGTTCTATGGCTGGTATAGAAACCTAAATTGTGTTCATTAATAAAGCGTACAAAAATAAATTGGACAAATAATAAATAATGGTAACAAACAAATACATTTTAATACGAATAAATAATAGTTTTTTTTTAATAACGTTAAAGTGTGAGCTATTATCAATATGTAAAAACGTTTGTTTATTGAAATTACTAATTTGTTTTTTTTTTATTCAAC
Source organism: Acyrthosiphon pisum (assembly GCF_005508785.2). NCBI lineage: Eukaryota > Metazoa > Arthropoda > Insecta > Hemiptera > Aphididae > Acyrthosiphon > Acyrthosiphon pisum. Next base: position 34,660,178 of record NC_042496.1, read on the forward strand.
AAAACACTAAAATATGATATAAGATACACCTACAATGTATGTGTTATCATATGCGATACACAGATACACTGGTTCAATTTGAAATCAATGCGTTATTTATATAATATATTGTTTTAGTGTTATGTCATACAAACTACAGCCAAGCGCATAAATGTATAATTTAATTATATATTTACGTATTTTGATAATTATATTACAAAAAAATAAATTGTAATTTATGAGTGAGTCAGTTTTAAATTATAAATCTTCAACTTTAGATTATTATTTTATTATTACATCTTAGTTGTATCCATATTCCATAGGCGCAAACCTTGCTGGCCGGGACAGAATTTTCGGTAACACAAATACACAAACCGTGATAAATTATTATTGTATTTTTGAAGATAATTCATTTTTATAAGTCTAAATCATAACTGAATATTTAAGATTTTCTAATAATTGCAATATATATATATATTATATTTGGAAAGATAAAAATATCCCACATGAGGAGCAGCTGGCCACCCTTCCAATCCGTATAATTATAGTTATATCTTATATCATAGGTGAGAGTAGTTAAATTAAAAAAAAAATTTGCTGAAACTAATAATTCTAAACTATTATATCTGATATGAGATAAATAAAAAATTGTATAAATGTACCATTAAAATGAGTTTTATAATCCTATATTTTTATGCATAATTGTAGCCTGTAGGTACGTAACCTATGACTATTGTGTATTAACTTAAAAATATATTTTGTACTAAAAATATTTGACAAATTACCTATCAATTGATCAAAATAGGTATGTTACAAACTATCGTTTTTACAATAGGTATAATAATTTAACTGCATAAGCCAAACAGTATTATACAAAAGCAAGACAATTTACACAGATGTCTCATTAAGTACAATTGTACAATGTAATAGTGTTATGTAATATGTGTTAGTTATAATATTATTATAAGTGGTAAGTACTGAATCTAAATATGCATATCATAAAATAAATGTAATACTGAGAGTAGGTACTCATTTAATATTTTAAATAACGATATTATGTCGGGTTTGTTATCAAAATAAATAAATATAATATATAACTCAGAATGAAAAAAAAATAATCTGATTATTGCACTTAGCCTTTCATTTGGTAATATTATTTAATTTAATTTCATATAAGTAATTAAGAAAGTAAGATAGGTAGGTACAACTTTTAAAGTTATCAATACAAAAAATTAATTATAAGTACGAGATATTACGCAAATTGATGGTACCTAAGAGACAATAGATGTCTAAATATTTAAAGGATATATATTAAGTTGGAATTTGAACTACAGAGCATCCATTACAGGGACAAATATAAATGTATATGCCAAGGTTTGTATTTATATGTATGCGCCAAACAGGTAAAATCGTAAAATATTATTAAAAAAATTATGCTACCTAATAAAAATAATCATTTGTTATGATAGTTTATTATCTGGAGCCCATAATAATATTTCCTGCAAACCGGACCTACCATATACTCCAAAGCACCTCAGTCGCAGTCATAATATCCGTATTATTCACCCTAGATTTCTTCACGTTGTTTTGAATATATGATTATTATAAACGGAAAAACAACATACACTGGCTTTAAACGCCAATGGTATTAAAAAATTCCAATTTCCCGTACACAAAACTGTAAATACACCGTAATATCATAACAACGTTATTGTACGAAAAATAAACCCTATACTCCGCCTATGTTAAGAAGCTAACAAGACGTGCATTACGTAGGAGGAGCCTATTTTTACTCGGTTGTATGCCCATATAATACAAAAATGTTTATGTAGCTGTTTAAAAATGGTCAGCCATTAAAATGACTAATTTTATTATATATAGGAGGCGGATCTGACCGAAACGAATGCAAACACGTCGACAATTTTGTAAACTTGTTAACTTGGGCAGAGTGTAGCGTTGATGTCTATAATATGTACCTGTACGACAAACGCGGTTAACATGTGACTGGTATATTGACATATTGTTGAACTCAACCGAAAAGAAACACACGATATAACTACATTTGTAGCAGAATCTGAACATCGCGTACGTTTATAAAATTAGCAATGTCATTGGTATTCAGAAAACGTGCGCAAGTAAGAGACCTTTAGCCGTTTGACGTGTGTGACATGTCATTCACGGGTATATCTACAGTATGACAGAGTGTCTGACAGTACACCGACGGATGCACGTGGACGAGAGACCGTATACCTATAATATGCTGCTATGTATGCGACCAGAGGTTAACCAGTAATTCACAACTAAAGATACAGTTTACACACATCGGAGAAGAATCGTATCTGTGAGACATGACATTCTCCCAAAGCGGCGGTCTGACACAGAAGGACGAAAATCGCGAACCATAAGCCGACAATCATCTAAAAATTCCCGTATTTTCTCTATTTTTTTTTTTTTTTGTTTATTGCTATTATTTTGACTCACCAAAATATCAACTAGATCCAATTTGCCACCACAATCCATCCAAAGTTGAAGATCGAAACATTTTAATAACTCTTTGATCTTTGTGCTTCGAGAACAACAAACGAAAAAAAAATCCTCCCGTCGGTGTAAATCGCTCCGCCCAAAATCTAAAAATATAATATCATATAATAGACTAAGGTCAAAATGTATTCAATTTAAAAATGTCAGTGATTCATTACTTTCTGCTAATATTATGAGTAAATATTAATCATATAATTATAGTATTATGATTAATGAGTAATTATTAAACTGTATATTATAATAAGGAAATATTTTATTATACCAATGTAAATATTTTTTGTACACTACTTAATGTTCTCGACGTTTGACTTTTATATGTTTCCTATTGATAATATGTCTTTTCTTTTTGTTCTTTATTTTGTCAATACATATTTTTTTGATAAAACGTAAGACGTTTTAAAAAGTTTCCACTACATATATCATATTACAGGCGCACAGAACATTTCCAATGTAAGTAGTTTTTAAGAAAATTACACGAAACAAAAAAAAACAAATTTGAATAAATTTGCAAGCTATTTTATCTAAAAAAAAAAAATATTAACTATTCTTTGGTAAGCCCGGGAGCATTCCGAATTATTTTGCTTAATGGTACTCTTTGATACAATACAATATTTTAATATACAGTTAGTTGGTATGACTAACCTTATTATTATTAATTATGAACATAAACCGATAATAAGAAATATTATACGTCCTGTTGTAACTCACCTGTTCATTTTTTCCCAAGAGAAATGCCATAAATATTTATTAATCCCTTTTTCCATTTGTCACAAAGCAGCTGAGGTTAGAATAAAGCTCCAACCATACTATGTCGATCCTTTTAGTGTACTCTCTATTCACTTTTTTACTTTTTCCATTTGTATTAACCAGAACGACTTAAAATAATATAACTCAATACCAATTTAATCTAATTTGAATAATTTTTCTCGTATAAAATCCCAGCTTAATTCTTCCTGTTTTTATTTATGTTGATTCTATATAGGTACCTGTAACTGCCATCAATTTAAATTATTTTTTCATATATTTTCTTTTAAACTAAGACAATTGGAATGTAGGTATAACAATAATTTCTGAAGTTATACATATCAATAGGTAATTCGATATTGAATACATAGGGTACTTATATTGGATCGATGCATGACACTTTTGTATATTATAAGATCTAACCTTTAATATAAACTTAAAGTAAAACTTTACAATATTGTCGGTACCTACCTATAAAGCAGACTTGCGTGACATAATATAATAATATCATAAAACTAAAATATTTAATAGGAACGATTTAATTTCTTAATAGTTGCATAGGCCTTGATATAGACATCTTACAATATCCCTACCTATGTTACATTTAAATCAGTAAATACATTATTAAACAGCAACAATTAATGTTCACATTTTACTATTTCATCATACTATTTTTACTGTGTTAATTTTGATACATTTTTAGGAAAATCTAAGTATGATTTAATAATGTACAAAAAAATGTATACAGAATGAAACTGATTCACATTTATTAATATTGTATATTATAAATAATAATACTTAATTTTCAATGAATTCAGTATACTGTCTATGACTCTATAAATAACTAAATAATTTCACTATAAATAAAATTAAATATATTATATAGGTGATTTTAATCAACTACATAAAGAAATACTTATACGCTGGTTAGGTTATTGTGTAAATGTTTATGTTCTTATTTCCCGTCAAAGCCACTACAGTAAAATTCCAATTTTTTTTATTAAAAGAAAAAATGTAGGAAAATTAAAAGGGAAACCAATATTTTTCATAACTTTACTGTACGTTGATATTGTTTATTTAATATTATTCCATATTTCTTTTTTCTGCTTTATAGTGGAATTAATAGTTTGTTAACTATAAGAACTCTTTTTTTTATGTGACTCACGCTGTGCTTACTATCGACGTATGATATTATGTTTAAAATACCTAATAAAAATTATCGATTGGCAATTAACAATAGACAGAAAGTAGGTAGGTACCGTTAGTTTTATAGAATTCTTACCAATTGGCAATTACAATTCTTCATTTCTCTCTAAATCATCCATGTGTTATAGATTTATATTTACTTTAAAGATACATTGTAACTACACTACAACATACATCATATACTATCCAAACTTTATTTTTCAAATATAAATTAACCAACACTCATTGTGCGAAAGTATACTTATTCACTAATTAATAATTGCTATTGCTTATGAATTTATGGTACACAAATCAACAAACAATCGTAAATATCATATTATTATAGTTTATCCTGCAGTAAACCAACTACGATGTATTACGTACATAGTTATGCCAAAAAACAAATTCATTTTAAATTGTAGATACTTTTCGTGTAACATTTTTTAACATATTATTTTGTCTCCGATGATAAAGAACTCAATAAGCGTGAACTTGATGATAAAAAATATGTAACCTTTTTATAATATCATATATAGATAATTCATGCTTGATTGAATGATATATTAATTTATAACTAAAAATAAATATTTTAGATTATTGATAACTTAATCTCAATATAAACGCTTGGATTATATATTATGGATGGAGACACAGTGTATAAAATCAATACAAAAAATTGTTTCCAATATATCAGTGACGAGTTACCGAATCTGGTGTTCGATATGTGAATGCGCGACGCAACTTCTCACTTATTTATCCACAGCGTATAGATAATTTGTTATCAAATCCCCAAATTATGTTTTGAATATAATATGACAATATATTATATCGAAAAAATAGTATAATAGGTACCTATTATAATAATACAATTAATCATGAACTAAGATTTAGAATAATTTGATGATAGTAAGTGGTAACCTATCGATAATTATGCGAGTAGTTGCATCACGTATGTGCAAGTCGATCACCTGATTCGGGAACCCGTCGCTAATATCGGCAACAAAAAAATACGTTTTGGCTACATCCATAGTATATTATGATCTAAGCACAAACGTCATAAACCTGAATTTTATTATCAAGAACCCCACATTTAATTTCCATGTTTATTTTTCTATTACACAATAATATGTAATAATAATATCTAATATTAACGTTTGGCAATGAAATACAATTATGCTTAGGTACGAGGTAGTAATGATACCTACGTACTAATTTGACCTGCATTATTTTTTATGTTTCATGCCTGCAAAATACCTTTCTATTATTCAACCATGATATTATTTCACCACTTGCGCATTTTTCAGATATTAAGTTGTTATTGATAATAACAAATGATAAACCTATTTGTTTAATTGAATGACTAAACAACTTTAACGATATTATGTTGAATGAACAAATAGCATTTCAGTTAAAAAAATTATTAAATTATTAATAACTTGATGAAATATTAAATGGTTATACCCTAGGTATTGTATTAATTGATTTTTTGTTGATCATAATTTTTTTTTGTAAAATTAATAATTAAAATATTTATAATTTGCCACATTCAACATAGTAAACACGTTTTACTACACCAAAGCGTTAGAAGAATAACAAACAGTTTCCTTACTTTTTTTGATCAATGATTCAATTTTTATTATTTATGATTTTATTGCGCTAATGTACAGAATACTCAATAATTTATTTTATAATAAAGAACAGTGCAATTAAAAAACAAACTAAATATAATATACAAGCTAATCACATTAAGTATCTTGAGTTGTATATTATGTTTATTTTGTTTCGTACAGCATCTGCTCATCCTCGTTTAACATTCCATGTGGAGCAATGGATGTATTGGTTTTATAACGATGTGTTTCTTTTGTATCTGACGTTACCTCAAGGAGCAGTAGAAATGCCACATTATTTTGAGGTTGGAATTAGATCAAGTTGATACTTAGGGTGATCGTCAGTTAAAATTGTCCAGTGCTTTTCAGTATAGGGGAAAACAAAGAAATTATCTTAATGTAAGTTTGAGCCAACGAACATTGAAATGTCAACTTGATATTTATTTAAATATTGAATACAATTTTGTTGCTCTGTAAAAAAATCTTCAAAATATAATACATAGTTTCTTATATTCTAATATAATTGAATTAAAAAATAATATGTGAAATTTTTTTTTAGAAAACAAACGAGTCAAGATTTTGATTACATTGAATAACTATTATTACATTATAACTATATAGTAACTATTCGCCATAATATCATTATCTATACATATAAAATTTTCAAAATATTTACATTCACTTTAAGCAACGTATTCCACACCATTTAACGGTCTATTCGTATTGATTTGTAAGTATTAAATTACGCGGTTTTTGCAAAAACTTGTGTACTAGTACTACCTATTGAAATATCGAATTAAGATAAAAGTAATAGGTAATAATAATATTATAACATAAACTAATCGTATTTCTTAGATATAAATTCCGATGCACCCGTATCCTTCATTCAGCATTGTTTTTCGTATACAATGATTTATGATTGGTTTTAAATTGAACACATCCATTACAGCGAACAACTAAATGGCAAGTTATTTTCGAATAACTGTATGCAGTGCGGATCGAATTATATTCTACGGTTTATTTTTATTTACTATAATTTTAGCATACGATTGCATTTATTAACCATGCATATTATTTAGCATAGTATATAGATTATTCTGAGATGTAAGTACTTTGTTATGTGTATTTAAATACTTCCAGAAAAAAAGTATTATGAATACGTATCGTTTAATTTATTAAATCATACATTTTAACTAAAAAGTATTTAAATATAAATGTAAATATTTTTATAAATACCTATATAAAGTGATCATGATATACTTTCATTTTCATAAACAAAATGTGTACAATTTTTCAGTTGAATACGTTTTGATAGGTTTTATTATATGTAATACATAATACGAACAAATATTCTGAACAATACTAAATCCTATACTCTTAACAACACGTTTCTATATTATTTAACATTTTCTTCCGAATATTAACAATAATAAATACCTGAAATAATATTGAAAATCTGGGATAAGTTACTGAAAACATCAAGTAGAAGACTTAATCAAATGAAAATGTATTATTTATGATAATAAAAATAAATGCAGGTATATAGTAGGTATACAGTAGCCTGAAGGTAAATGACTGAATTTCTTCTTGATAATTTTGAATTTTCGAACATAAATTAAATAAAAGTTTCTATACTTATATAAAGTATTTAAAATACTTAAATATACTCAAATACTTAAGGAGACAGCTGTTTGATAAAAATATGTCCAGTAAACTCTTTTGACGTTGTCATTTTCAGTTTTTGTTGCTAATGGGATTTAGAAAAAAAATTTCAAATCTCCTTTGCAACTTTCATTCTGAAGATTTTAGTGATTACAATATAAGAATTTATTATTTATTCACTTCGTTTTACACAAATCTAAAACAATGTCTATTTGTAACGCACCTAAATTAGAAGTTCGTTCTTTGGATTAGTATATTACTAAATGTATAATCAAATATCTAATGTGTCATTATGACCCGTGGACGTGCATATGGATATATTTTAATATGATTTACAAATATATATTATATAGGTTAAAAAAATACGTACCTAAATATTTTAGTAGGTAGGTACATAAACCAATTTAAATAAACTTGGACCACATAACTCTTGTTTTTATTTTTATCGAACACAGGCGATCTTTGTTTTTTAACATTAAACACGTCTTATTCACTAGGTATCTAGGTACCAATACTTACTATAATTTATATGATAACATTTTGTTCATTTAATTTGCATGTTGAATTTATATAATATTCCTATACCTAATACTATCCTAACTATTCTCGAACACGATGAAAGTATTTATTTTCTAATTGTTGTAATGAACTAAACTATCATAATGTGTAAGTCATATTTTTAAATGTCTTGTTATGTTTGTATAATCATTTCGTTTAATAATGTTTGTAAGTGACTATATAATATTATTGTAATAATATGAATACCTATAATGTATACTATTTCATATATTTAAGACTTGATTTGTTTTCTGTAATTTTTATAATTTAAACTTTTATCCATGACTTAGTTTCTAATTTCTAAGTCGTTGATAAATCACAGCCAATTATCGGTCAAAAAAAAAAAAATTTGTTATTATCATTCTATTATATTAATTAGTATAGGTGCCTTATGTTGGTAGGTACCCTATGAAAACCATTATTTTTTAAATATTAAAATAAGTATGTAAAGTACATTAATTGATGATAATTCAAGTAACATATAGTATAATAATAATATTGAAAGTACAAAAATGTGCGATTTTAAATAATTATTTCTGCATTTCTGCAATATTTATTGACATTGACGGTGATCATTATTACGTATGACCACTGACCAGGTTCCCACTTTCTCTCAAAATTTAATAGGCTTATAAATTAACGGCCGACGACACGTAGTTGGTCATTCGATTATTCTCCTTCGATATCGTTCACGAGGAATAGCCATGTCGCTCCATAACGTGATAATCTGTGAGTAAATTACGAGTAACTTAATCGTACATTTAAATTCAATAAATTTATGTACCCATAATACACTCATGCGTATAACTCGTTAAATTTATATTTTTTTTTTTTTTTGTATTTTTAGTGGTTTCGTGTTTGTTAGCCTCAGCCACGGCTTTGCAAAAACTCACAGAGTTATACAAATGGTCTTCGTTAGATTACACATTTTCCAGTGAAGAACACAAAAATTACGCTTTAGAACGAGGAGAATTCGTGCCGGAAAACAATTTACCAGTGGGAATCGAAGTATGGAAAAATAAATTGTTCGTTACTGTTCCAAGATGGAGTAATGGTAATATGTTTAAATGTTTATTATAATTTAGAGCAGTTAAATTAAAAATACAATTCAAATAACTTAAGTACATTATTATTATTATACACGTATACTGTCGGTGGCATCGATTTATCGTATTACAATGATATCCTTTGAATTGTAGGAGTGTTCCAAAAATGTAATTAAGTTTAAAGTTTTATTTTTTCTTTATAACGTTTTAACTTACTTGATAGTTGATAATGAAGTTACACAATATGTAACTTTCAACTTTAATTTCATCTTCACGTATTATTATACAGCGTAAATTGTTATTGTATTTAAGTATGCATTTAAATGTCCTGTTTTACAGTCTTTATTTTAATAAATAGATACATTTTGTCAGATATTTCCAAAAAAACTCTAGTTACTCGAGTACTTTAAAGTACATCTACTTTATCAAGTTAATTGACATTTATTAGCTGTCAATTATACCGACAAATATTAGCTATGATTATAGTTAATAAATTCTTTAAATGTTTAAGCTACTTCTTTTAAAGAAATTATAATAAATTAAAAACATCGTTAATATCTTAAATACCTACAAATTATTCAACTAATATAATACACAGGAGTTGTTGATGATAAATAATCAATCATGTTGTCAGTACCTACCTTTCATGTACCTACCTACCGGTATTGTATAATTGAATATGAAACATAAACGGTGTCGTTCCTTATAAAACGATTAACATTTATCTACAAACATTAAATAATATAAATTAAAAATTTAATAAATCAAAGACCTCCGTTACTGGCTACTTCTATTATGTCTGTCATTCGATTTTTATAGTTTCATATACATCACTAACTGTAAATTTATTCTTACTTATTGTATGCTCGCATTAAAGTCGTGTATTTCAATAAGAAATAATTACATCTGCACTCTTAACTTTATTTAAAATGTTCTGCTTGTTCATTAAGAAAACTTAAAAGCTATTTCTAATTAAAATATGTATTTTAAATAAGATTTTTAAAAAAATGGAAAGAAATGGCACATTACAATATGGTTATTGTTTTGGGTTACAGAATCAACTATGACCAAGTGATATTTTCTGCTACGCGAATTACTAGTATTGTGTTACATTTTAAAAAAAATCTTTAAAATACCAATTTTATAAAGTTTAAGATATTTGATCATAATCCTAAAATTGTGTTTAATTACCTAATATTTTTATTTTATTTTTTAAAAAATATATGAATTAAAATATATTTTTTACATATTAAACAAAATTCTAAAATCTAAAATGTCTAAGAGTTGGTTTTAAAACACGTCTTCTTTATAGTTCAAAAAACGGTGAAAAATGTAATTCCAAGCAACCGTTTTGCGTAAAGGCAAAAAGAGTTGATCGGTGTGTGTATGCTTCGACTATTGTTATTTTATTACCGCCTGTGCGAATTTCCCAAGAGTAAAATGTAAATGTATACGCTAGAGGAAATGTCCTTTTACCCTACCTTATCCTTAAAACCGTACTACAGGTCTCCCTGGAGCCATTGGAATAAAAAGAGCGTTTAAAAATTTTGTTCTTGCACATCACTACCACACTTCTTGTGCAACTCTTCCCAATAAAATGTCGATGGTTTGAAACGGAATGCATAATGTGATAAAATAGGTACATAATATTATTATACAAATGTGTAAAGCATTATATTTATATTTCAAATCAGTAAAATATTTTTTTTTAAGAAAAAATGATGGCTCGTGTTTATCATTAAGTATAATCTAGATTTGGGCAATATTTAAAACTACAGAAATTGGAATTTTGTGTAGGTATTATTGCAATGATTTTGACAAAACTGACAATCGGTAACTGAATTACTCACATAATTTTTTAAAAAATATTATGGGTTATAATACAAGTATTAATTAGAAAAAACATTTAATTTACAATGATATTTATAATTTAATATTTATTAACAACCAAAAACAATTTAAATTTAAAACGCACAGCTATCTTATAATAAAAATAAAATATCTGAATTTATATTTGTCATCATTAATATATTTTTCTAACAATATTTTAGTTTTATAAAATCAATAGGAACAAGTAATAACAAAATAAATTAGTAGTCAATTTGTATGCCTATTTCTCATAATTTGCGTCATTACAATACTTGCCAATATTAATGTTAAAATGGAAATATGTTTGGAAATAATTTACTAAACTAAATTAATAAATTGCCTGAATTTCTTCATTTTTTACGTGTGATTTATATAATATTTATATTTTAAACTTTTAAACAATACATTATGCCATACAAAAATAGAATTTATTATAATTATTATTATTTTTTTTTTTTATGGTACTCTACCAATGTTGGCAAATGTATTCATTGGATAAATAAAAGATTAAGTTACACATAAAAACCATTAGGAATCAGTCAGGAATACGAGAAAAAAAATTAAAAAATATAATATATGAACCCCTATTATAGCTCTGTTACCGATTTTTCAGGACGTGTTAATGGTACAATCAATCGTGGGATATCCTATGGGTTTTAAATCGAGTTATCCATTATTTTACGAACTTTTTAGTTTTCACGTATTTTGAATTATTAAAAAAAAAAAAGTAATAGCACTACACAATTATTTCGTGTACCTATACATTTTAATTTTTGATATTAAGATAAATAATATAATGTTGATAACATTTTGTAATTATTGTCAAACAATGTTCAAAAAAAGATTTCAATTCTTAATTATTTGATTAAAAGCTGAAATAAAATTTTATATTTCTATAAATTATTAAAAACATTAACACACTTATAAGTAATTTGTTTACCATGATAATTTTTTTTTTATTATTATTATTTATTTATTTACAAAATACAAGCATATTTCATAAATAACATATTACATATAATATAGTGTACAATGTATAATGAACAAGCTCGTGTGGAGGCCGATAGTACATTTCGTGTTTATTTGAAGTCAACATTTTTTAACCTAATACGGTAAAAATTATTTTAAAATTCCCCTGGAAAAATACATAAATCTATTAAATTGCATAATTTTCTAATTCTAAATACCTAATTACCAATTTATATATTATTATATTTAGTGTTCAGTTCTACATTGTTGAAATATAATAAAATATCAATTGTGAGATTAATAATATAGACATAGAGAATGACATTGTATAAATGAGAAACTGTTTTAATGGATACTCGATTATCTTTTTTTTACCAAAGAACTTTACATCACATATTATTTACATTATACTATTGTATATTACTACTATAATAATACTCGTATAATGCCAAAAATTATACACATAGCCAAGACTCACTTAGTTGTATTATATGTTTTATGTTTTATACAATGAAATATTGAAATCAATGCAGTAAAAAAAAAAAAAAATATTTATAAGTCTATAATTAGTATGCTCGAGGCAAGTAAATATGTGTATCTATGGAAAAACAGGTACAATTCCACATACTACAAACAGACGACCAAAACCTAATTTTTACATCAGTAGGTAAACTATAATAATACAAACTATCTACGTGAAAAAAACATGAACTCAATGACCTCGTAGCCCTTAGATCAATTATTTTCTTAAACTGTAATTTTACAACCTTGGCTTTACTTTTGATATTATGATGAAAACGACGATGGATAATAATATTATTAAAAAAAATAAATCACGTACCTACCAAATGAAAGGGTCTAATCTTCGATGGCATAGAATTTATACCAATAAAAACCAAAATTCTGTAATTCCACTGTAGTAGGCACCTACATAATTTGTGGGTAATTTGAGTTCGGAGGTACAATGCCGTCATTGCCTCAGGCCGAGTAGTTTTAATTGACCTTCGACCACAAGTGGTTAATATGACGTGCCTATGTTGGAATTAGTTTTCGGGTAACTCGGTGTAAGATTACAAATTTCACATTTTATCATTGCATAAGCAATTTTGTACAAATTATGTACCACCTCAATCCTAATGAGGATGCCTTTAATGAAACGCATTTCCCCATAACAACTATCTAATAGGCAGAGTAATGGCTTATACAATTATAATTAAATAATTGGAAATAATCCAACATTATTATGTCGATGAGGTACATCGAATATAATAACACTTTACTTTTTTTTAAATATACCCAAGATTCGATTTTTGTAATTTGGTAATTTTATTGCGACATAAAAAAGAGTGATTATTTATCATTATAGTATAATATAGTGTAAGGTGTAACGAATCACAGCCTTTTACGAAATCGCTCAGAGATGACATATTAAGGATGGAATTTTGAATTTAGCTTAAATTAATTTTACTAAAAACGAATAAAATTTAGAAATATCAGATTTTTAATTATCGTATTTTAAGGATAATTGATAATAAATCAACATTTTCTGATTAGTCTTGTAATATTTTTATTAATTTAGTTTAAATTTAATGTGTTCTGTTGATAAAATTCTTATTCAACATTATTCATATATTCATTCATTAAAATTATTAATATCTTTCTCTTTTTATTAATGAGCACAAATTTTACTTCTAAGTTGAATGCATCAAGAGAAAAACATTTATCTGTAAAAAAACCTATTCGATTTACGATTATTGGTACATGCAAGTTGAATGCTCTGATAAATATTTTATAACTTTTAATGCAGTTGAATTTAGATGATTCGTAACCTAAAGAATAAAAAAGAGTTCAAACGATCTTTATTTTACTTTATAAAAGTGTTGTATTCAACCGTCACTAACCAATTGTTCTATAGATATCCATAAGATTTGTTATCCCTCCATGATGTAGTTATTGTCATTATTTTTACTTAGTATGGCCATGCAATTATTTGTGCATACTCTAATTACTTTTCTTTTTTTATATAATTAATAAAAATTCAAAAAGTGTTTGTGAAATTAAACATTTTTTTTTTTTTAATTTATTATTATCACGAATAGATATTCATCACGTATATTCAATGTATAATAAAATACTTAGGTATCTATCTACATATTATAAGAATCTAACTTGATTTTAGAGACGAAAGAAACCGGTTTATTTGTTTATTTATTATTGTTATTACTAGTATTATTATTAATTATTTATTTATTTGTTTGCACTTGCATTTTTCCGTTTGGAAGATATATTATTTATTGTTACATTTTTTTCTACCTTATCTCTATTCTATAATAAAAAGAATAAAATATACCACTCCGGTGGTTGAATTCAAAATGTAGGATATATCATTTTCAGAAATTAGCAATAGCAATAACTACAATAGGTATGTAATTATATTATAATATTATTTGTATAGCCAAAAAATAGTAATATGTTTTTAAATTAAATTATGAAAAAATAATATCTTTCGGGCAGCTAGTATAGTATAATATCATATATAATTATTGTGGATAATACCTATATGTATTTATGTGAGCTAATATTGTTTTTAAACTGATTTCTGTCAATTGATAAAAGTATAAAACGATAGGATATTAATGCGTAAAAAAATGTTTATAAAATTATTTTGCCAAGAAAATTCTATACTGATTATAACATTGTTATTGAATAAATAATAACCTTCTCCCAAGGGCATAATTATTTTTAATAAGTATTCAAGTCAGACTTTCGTTATGTAATATTATCATCAAAAATGCTGAAATTTCCAAAAATCTGACATTGTGTTATTTACGAGAAAGAGTTCATAGTTTTCAAAAGAATTCCAATTACAAAATATCAAAATTTGGTAACAGTGTCAAAACTATAGGAGAGGTGTGCGTGATGTTTTTGGCGTTTACGAAGAAACAATAATCTAAAAAGTAAAATAAGAAACGAGTGGAAACGTCGCCCAAGCTAAAAGCGCTGATAACTGTTTGATGCTCAGACGGAAAAAATAATACATTAATACACTGTGTTTATTAAAATAAATTACTTATGAAAAAAATCATTAATAATAATGGTAACACGTTTAAAATATTTTATTGGTATAACTTTTTTAAGTGAATAAATAATTCATTGACCAAAACATTTTCTAATATAGTTAATTAATAGAAACATGTTTAAAATATTTTATTGGTACAATTTTTTTAAAGTGAATAAATCATTTTTTGATCAAATCATTTTTGAATATAGTTAATTAACTGTTACAATCTAAAAGTGTTTGTTTGAATTTGACCGAGTCATTAATATTACTACCAATGAAATGTCTAAACGAAGGTATTACTGATATCGTTATATAGATTATCATATTACCTATGTCTTAAGTTTTTAATTGTAATTTAAAATCCTATTTCAATTCTTTCTAATTAGGTACTTCTGACTACGAAACACTCATATAATGCATTTGTAATTTTGTCATAAATAATTAAAAGGTGTAATTTATTTATTTATTTTTATTTGGTTGATTTTGTTTGAGGGCGTAATAGTTTGTAAGTTACATTTATTAACAGAATTACAATTGATACAAATTGATATTTAATTAATTTGTATGTTATATCCCAAACAAATTATTGGCAGAGACATTTTGTTTTATTGTTGTCAAGACTGTATAATTAACGTAACAAAGCGGCTGCCATTCTCGGCTTTCTCCCATTCAGAAACACCAAAACTTTTGGCAGAGGCGCTAAAAATTATGAGCTGTCATTGTTTGCCGTTCAAGTTTTTACTTCCGAGATAATTATTTTTGCATCCCATGCTTTTTACGCTAAACCAATACCCCTCCAGCAATTGAAAAACTTGCTTTTTGCAAACAATATTCTTATCCGCTTAAACTTAGGTATTTTTTTCGGTGACCTCTCATTTTTTCTCCTCATCGACTTTATAATATATGCATTCTTTTTTTTTCATTTTTATTACTTATAACTTTTAAGAGAGTAAAGTAAAATTTGACACATTTTTATTTACTCGTAGTGTGTATTACGCACCTACTTATTATTTACCTACGTAACCTTCATAACTAAACTACCAAAAATCATTTAACTAATTATATACCCATTACCATATTAAAATGTTTCGAAATCTCGTTAATAGTGTATTTCAGAGCGCACATTATTAGTTTTGTAATTTTTTTTTACCATTATTATTATTTTATTTAATTAGTAGGTAAGATTTCATAAAATAAATAACAAATAATCATCCATATTCTTCAATTTAATAATTAATACATTCATTATCATATGGATATTTTAAATGTTTGAAAAATTAGAAATTTAATCCTAAATCATAGACATTCCTAGTACATTTTTTCATCGGAGTAGAAATAATGAATCTGTTAGAATCATAAATTATTTTTAAATTAAAGTACAAGGTATTATGGGTTGAAATAGGTACATTTTAACTTCTTTATGCAATATATTTACCTATATAAATTATCAAATTATTTGATGAAAATTGATTAGAAAAAAATATTATATATATAGGCACCTAAAGGCTAAAATAGTAAAATAGAAGTAACATATTTTCAATACACGTAGATGATTCTGAAATGACAATATGGTATGCATGAGTTTTCCCCTTTTACAGTCAACATACGTGATTCCCAAAGTCGCAACATACCCAAAATCTACTAAAGCACATGATTTGAATACACAATTCCGATGAATATTTAAATGATTTATATTATTGTAAAATATAAATATATATATATAATATATATTTGTTTATGATAATTTTAACATTAGCCAATAAAAATAAATGTACCTGTGTGTTTATCAAAACAGATTAATTATAAAATATTAATAATAATATTTTCTTATAGGTATTGATTCAAAGAATATAATATTATATAAATAGGTACCAATCTAATAATTTAATGAATCTTGCATCAATAAATGTTTATCGATAGCTGTAGTTTTTTCATCAATGATTATTCTTAATTTATTAATTTATTCTTAATTTATTAATCCCGATTTTCTTAAAAAATAATTTTAGTGTAAAAATATTTTTATTATTATTACAAACATTTTTTTTTTGTTTTAAATTTTTGTTAGAGAATATACAATCTATACACAAGGGCATAACAAGAATATGTGCTACAATAAATTTAGAACATGAATAAATCATCCAATGATCACATTTCCTCGTTATTACAAAAATAATAATAATTATATTATTTTAAACTATTTAAATTCCTAATTTAACAAAAAACTAAAAATTTAAATGTATGGAATGTCCGCTTAATATTTGTGTTTATATTATTACTCAAACATGCATATACATTTATCAAAAAAACCAAAATGTGAACTATGTGTGAACCTATTATCTCAAAGCGCTCTCGAAATTCTTATTCAGTAAAACTATTTAAAAGCGGAAACAAATTAGACAGTAAACTCGATATTTAAGCAAATATATGATATGCTCATTTTTAATAAATATTCTCCGGAGTTTATCAAGCACATTTCATATAAATGTTTGGCCATTAAGTAATTGAAACATTTATTCATTATCTACAGATCAAACAAGATATTTCATATCCTATGAACAGATTTATTTTGTGTGCGAATAGATGGCGAGCTAACCGTGTATGAAAAGCACTTAGAGAAAAGCAAAATATTGAATAAATTACTAAAAGGTTGCACAGTATTGTTCTCTTCGGTATCGCCAACATATTACAGTACAACCCGTTTAGTTTAACATCTAATTGTTTCCTCGATAAACAATATTCTATTTTGTTCGTTGTCACTTCGTGGTGAATTGAAAACAAGGTTTGGTTCAATGAAACCTTTAAAACAGTTTAAAAACATTTTAACCTTTCCAAGGAATACAAACAATTCGATGCGTGGAAAAACACGTACATCCGTTTCCTGGTCACAGTAAAATATATTTGTTCACCGTATGAACGGGAGCCGGTTCAGAAAATACTATAGCTTGAATAGGTTTACAGTATTTACACGCGACCCGCACTAATTGGTCGATTTAGTGGGTCTATTTTCGATGGTTCCTAATTTGTTCAGAGACCGGACAACAGATCAAAATCTTCGTGACCAACGTGGTTGATGTTTATACCTACCACAAACCAAATAAACACTGATAATAATGTATTTGTATAATGTGTTTGATTTGATTAACTGCGAGGTTTTAAATTTAAATAAAATTACAACATACACATTTGATATTTCGAGCATTTTAGAAATATAAAAAAAAAAAAAAATACTAATTGGTCCAAATCAAATTAATGTTGGTAATTTGTCAAGGATACCTTAAGGTCTAAGGCGAATGAATTGTATTAACAAATATTTAATTAATCATATCGGTTGTTATAAGCTATAAACGCTCGCAAATATAAAATAACTTTTATTTCACATTATTCTTTTATAATTTTGTCTTTTATTGAAATTCCTCTTAATATAGGTTTGATATCATACATTAGCGTTTTCTGAAAAAAACAACTAAAAACATGAATTTCTATTTAAAAATTAAAAGCTTGTTGTGTTTAAAAATACAGTAAAAGAGAATTTCCATTTATAACATTGATAATTCATTTTAAAAATACGTATCACTAATTTTAATACAAATAAAAATCCAGATATGAGTATATAATATAATTACTAAAACATTAACATAAATATTATAATAATATAATATGTAGGTAGGTACATAATATATATTAATAATATTCTAACAATATAATTATTATGATTAAATAATTCCTTCAATATTAATTGGTTTTTTGCTCCACGGTTGAATAATATGTTTATAACGGAATCACCATTTTTAATAAACATTTATAACGCATTTTGCATATTTATTTTTGGTATGATACAAATTACAATCATACGATTATAACATAAAATTACCTAGGTTAAATGCAATAATGGTTTTAAAAGTAAGTATTTAGATCATAAGGTAATGTTTGAGGAAGAAGACGCAATTAATCATGAACATAATATACTTTCCGAGAAATAAAAATTACTATTTATTCATATAGTTAATTAATTTTTATTTATTTTAGTTTTATTATTTTAACTGAACAAGTAATTAATGTTATTTCTTATCGTGGTGATTTTTTTTTGTTTTAGGAGTTCCTTCTACGTTAAATTACATACCATTGGATGTGAGTTCGACTCAATCCCCAAAATTGACACCATACCCAAATTGGGCATACAACAGAGAGGGTAACTGTGATGGTTTAACAACTACATACAGAGTAAAAGCAGACAGCTGTAACAGACTTTGGGTTTTGGATTCTGGAACTGTTGGAATTGGTAAGTTTAATTTTAATAAATGTAACTCAACTAGAGGGAGAGTAATATTCATATTGATAAATCAACCAAAAGAATGTATTTTCTTAAATATATCGATATTGAAATATAATACATGTGTCATATTTAGAAAAATTAAGTATTTAAATGCCAATTAGTATAGACTATAAAGTATAAACTATACATTTAGTTATGAAAAATCCTATGTTATGCTATTCGAAAAAAAAAAAACTATCGTGACATTCTATTCAACAAACTCGTCTTTAATATTTTTTTTTAAAGAACTATATAACTTACAACAAGTGTTTACATTTTTAGTAGTTTTATTTCTTAAAGTGTCTACTTCAGAATTTGATTGCCCTTTTTGTTTAGTGTCAAACTATTTTTAACTTAAGTTTTAATCACTGTTTTTGCTCATATTTTCAAGCATTTGTTTTACATATTCATATTTTTTTTTTTGGCTTTTTTTTTGGACCTCATATAATTTGTATAATATTTCAATGTCAATTCACACTACTTTATTTAATCGATGTTAGTCAGCTGTTTTTCACATCGAGAAAGCAAGATATTATGGTTGCATCACCACTGCTGATCACATTCAGGCAGTTCTCCCTTATACACGTATCTCTTAGTTACATATGTGAAGAATTAATAGAAAGAAAACCGGGGGACTGTAAAGTAGTAGCCAAGTTACCATCCATGAACAATCATCCCTCATCTTGTTGGGAAACGAAATTGATGGCTGTTAATTAATCAGGAGGTTCGGTTTTACACCAAATAATTGGATTGTACAATTGCTTAACGGGTAGAAAATGTATTTTCTCACTACGAGGGAGTAAATTTTCGAATAAGTTTTTGCGATAGGGTCTGCATTCTGCCTGTATCTTTCATGAGCTACGTTTCATTGATAAAATCTATAACGGTTCAATATATGATAAACTTGGCATGAGATACTTAAATATGCTTTGTTTTTATCAAAATCTAATTAAATAATAGAATTATAAATTTATTAAAATGAACGTAAAGTAAATTGTTTACAATTGGTCAAGAAATTATATTTTTTACATAATGTATACCGCACGTGTATATTTTAAATAATATTTTGTAATGAATTATTTTTAAATAGGTAATACAACAAAGCAAGTATGTCCATACGCTATCCATGTGTTCGATTTGACCACAGACAAAGTTTTAAGGAAATACACTTTGAGACCAGAAGATACTAATGACCGAACATTTATTGCTAATATCGCCATTGATATTGGATCTAAAGGGTGCGAAGACACGTTTTTGTACGCGTCTGATGAGCTTGGCTATGGTTTAATATCTTACAGCTGGGAATCAAACAAATCGTGGAGACATACACATAGCTTTTTGATGCCCGACCCATTAGCTGGAGATTATAATATCGGAGGTAAATACTAAATATATTCTATCAAATGCCTTAAAATTGTAGTTTAAGTTAAACATGTATTGAATTAATTATTTTTTATATTCTTACATTCGAACAAATTTATATTGAAAGTTAATTTTTGATTTAAATTATTTATGTTTAACTTCACACACCGTACTTTATGATAAAATTTGTAAAATAAATACATAATAATATTAATAGCTTAGCCACTACTTAAAATCTAATATAAAATAACAGTTTATGATGCAATCAAAACATGTTAAAAGTCTTTTTGTCAAAATACTAAACATTTCAAAACAAAATGTGTAATCATTAATTTGTTAATTTCCAATTAGAATCTGTGACAAAAAAAAAATATATTCAATAAGTACATGTAACTATTTATAAAATGAAAATAATATTTTATTTGCGATTGATTTTCCATTTTCCATTTTTTTTTTTTTTTTTATTAATTCATATCAAAAGGTCTAAAACGTATTACTTTGGTATAAATATTAAAACATTAGATTTGGAAAATATTTTACTCATTTCCATAATTGAATACATTTGTTTTTATTTGCATATTTTAAATTTCTAGGTATCAACTTCCAATGGGGAGAGGAAGGAATATTTGGTATCACGTTGTCACCAATAACTGAAAGCGGTTTCCGATTATTGTTCTTCCACCCACTAGCCAGCAACCGTGAGTTTGCCGTTTCTACAGAAATTTTACGTAATCCCAAACTCACCTCAGAAGAAATATATCACGACTTCGTTGTATTGCCATCCAGAGGACCTGGTGGTCACGTTACAGCACATTACATGCATGACGATGGAATTCTTTTCTTCAATTTAATCGATCGAAACGCTGTAGGTTGTTGGAATTCTAGACTTCCTTATGAACCTAAAAATTTGGGAATTATAGACGTCGATGACGAGGCTTTGATCTTCCCCAGTGACGTCAAAGTAGATTCGTTAAACAACGTTTGGGTTATTTCTGATAGAATGCCCAATCATTTATTGTCTAAACTTAACTTCAACGATATCAACTTCCGTATTTTCTTCGCACCTCTTGATGCAGCTTTGGCTGGTACAGTTTGTGCAGGCAATATTCCTTATATTCCACAGGAACAATCAAATTATGTCACATCTAAGGTTTATTAAAAAAAAAAAATAATTGCAATATTTCAATATCTATTTTGTAGATCATAGCATTAATAGTTTAATTTTAAAAAGTTAGTAGACGATAACCTGCAAGAAATGATAAATAGGTATTTCTTTCAGTCAACTGTTAATATCAAATTTTAGAAAACCAAAAGCGTACTTTAGACATCTTATAATATTTGCTTTTATTTTTATCAAAACCTTATTAATAAATGCATCCAAAGCTAAGTTAAAACCTCAAAAATACTTAAGCCTAGTATTTCACAACATTTGAGTTATATTATTTTGTAAATATTATATTGCTATTATAGTATAATCACAAATTATATTTTTAATTTATTTAGCTGATAAGAACATTTTAAGTTGTACATGATATGAATTATAGCTAACAACTAACACAATCCTTTGTACAAACAATTTGTAATTTAATTATTTATTTTGAATAAAAAAATATACTGCTCTTATAAAATAATTGTTGTTTAATTTGTTTGGTAATAATAACAATAAACAAAGATTATTAATTATTAAGCACAAAAAATAATATCAACAAATCAACTTCATATTTAGAATCTACTTGAGCTTTGGTAATCTCGAAGAAAACCAGTAGGTATCCATATTATTATTTATTATCATTAATTTAAAATCGATAACAAACTGCAGAAATAAGTAAATAATTCTATTGGGAGATCGGTTGCTATAACTATAAATGTATTATACTATATTCAAGTTTTAAACATATTCTAAAACAAATATTTGATAAAATATATCTGTGTGATATTTCATATCGTAGGGTAGCTATATATGATTTGATTAAGATTGCATTGAAATACAAATATGATTTTCATAGGACATAGTTTAACAAAAGAATTTTTCATTTATTTTTTTTTAAAGGTATAACTCAAAGCGTTGACATTTGACCGGAATTCATTGTACCTTCTCGTCAAATAATACTCTCTATGTAGATCTCCATATTAGTCGTTTTGAAAATTCAAGAATTAGCGTCAAATTACCTTGGGGTCCATCATAACATAAAAAATGATCAAGTGGTTCGGCTCATGTTCTCTTCCACTTTCTAGTTAACCAGGAACTACTTCAAAATGTAACATAATAATATTTCAGTTGCTAAAATTAACTTTATTATGGGTTTCAAAATATTGTTCTACTATTTTGATACTAAACTAATTATCAATGAATAGTTTCAAGTGTGGTATAAAAATACTTCTATTTAAATTCAAAATGTATTATTATAAAATAAAATATAAGAAAAACGGTAAGAGAATATTTTCATATTTTATATGAATATTTAAAACAAAAAATAAAGTATGACATAAAAAATTACATTCCGTGGTAATTATACATGTTTTTAGTCTAAAATTAATTTTTTCCTATACGTTGTCAGTATATTTCTAGACATATTGTACAGCTTTCGAAAATTTAAGTATAAAAAAAATTAAATTAAATACATTTTACATAAATATATTACTGAATCAGTAGAAAACAAAACATAAATTAACATTTACTGGTTGCAATATTATATTATAGGGAAAAAATGAACAGTACACAGGGGCGGATTGGCCTATCGGGAAATCGGGAAACTTCCCGATGGGCCGGTTCTTGTGAGGGCCGGCAGGGCTGGTATAATTATTATAATATATTTACAAAAACAAATTATATTTTTATAATTTAAGCATAATATATATTAAGAAAATCAAATACCTACGAAGGTATTATGTTTAATATCTTAAACTATTGCAATTCATAGAAGGAATTTCGGTATTTACACTATTTTCCCTCCAATTCATGCTAATGTATTATTTAGAAATCTGTGGTATTGGTATTTTATTATTTATTTTTTATATTGTATGGTAGAATTCAGTTAGTTGCGTGATAATATTGATAACCTTATTTTATCATTATTTATGTGTATTTTGATTTTGAACTTTTTTACACAAACGAGTTACCGAGTTAGTTACAATACTTACAAACGTGTGTTTAGTGTAAAAAATTAATTGAACTGTGCAATTTAAATAATGTGTGAAGCTGGTAAAAACGAAAGAAGGGTGCTGAAAAGGTATACGAGAAAAAAATAAATAACTGTTGGGAAATATTTACGTGGAACATTGTTTTAGATTTTCAATCCTAAGCTATAAAAGTCGAACATTTTATAAATTTTGTCATAATTAAACTT
>NC_042496.1:34684519-34688617 GCF_005508785.2 Acyrthosiphon pisum
ATATTTTGTTTCTATGTGTACTTGTTTATACCATTTAATAATACGATGAAAATACATTCAATTTATTTTATGGTTATATCAAACCATCAATAGCAACCAACGCAATCCTCTGTAAAAGTGAACATCGTGTGAGCGAAACTCAAGATATTTAATACCTTCACAGTGGTACAAGTTAATTGATTTATTTTATAATATCAGGTTAAAAATTGCAAAAACCATCTGGCACAATCAATGATCAAAGTGATTCTGATACTAGCTAGTTCACTGTGCACATTACGAAAATAAAAGTCAGACAGCCAAAATGCGTTTACAAAAGAAGTCACTTAGTTACGTAATGAAAAAATAAACATCATCGTAAAACCAATACACTTATCGCTTTGCTTGGTATATGTACGAATAAGATAAAGATACTATATAGGCACCATTCTACCCTTCTCGCTTTGATTATTTTTATAACCGAAGTTGAGACACGAGAAATTGTAGAGAGATTATTGTATGTTTTTTATAAGAGAGGAGAGAAATCTATTCATCTTCAATAACGATGCATTTTTATTAGTTATTATTTTATCTTTTTCTATGAATATTTTGGAAACACTTCCATGATGAATAATAATACAATTAGTGATTGCCTATTTAAATAAACGGTTTTTACAATGTTAAGCCTTTATGATAACTAAAGATATATTTAATATGAATGTATACTATTGTAAGCTTAGGAATTTAATGTAATGGGTGATTCGCCAAGCACGCTCACCCCCATTTTTTCCTTTAAAGAATTTATTCAAATTCTGCTTTATCTATAGAATTTTTAAATAACATACTCAAAATAATTTCTATTTGTTGTCTTACAACAGTTATTATCAGTTTGGATCATTTGAAAATACAAAAATAGAATAATATCTTGTATTTACCTATTTTACCTCCATTGTACCATGTGTGATGGTGACATTTTGTTATTAATAAATGTTTTATTCTATGGATGTTATAAATTATAATACAAAATAACATGCAATACATGTTATTAACTTTTATCAATCATGTAATCATAAATGATAATCTAACTGCAACCCTAATACAGTTTTATCTGGATCCTCCCCCTCCGTGTCTGAAGTCCAATCTGAAATCATTTTACGCTAATTTTAAAATGACCATTCTATATTTCCTACTGTATTTATTTTTCAATTATTACATGAACCTTAAAAATGTAATGTATTGCACTTATTTAACAATAAAAATATATGAGCACGTCATTGTACAATCTAAGTTCACTTACTCCGATAAAAGTCGTTAAAATTATAAAAGTGAAAACCAAATATTCAACGCATATTAATATTATTATACTACTATCATCTTTAATATAGCAACGTGATTTAATTTTTTTTAATGTTAACATCGTGTAATATCATCTTTATGTTTATTTGGTATGATAATGCAAACAACTTTATTTTTTTACATACTCTATATAGGTAACTATGTTTTACATGCAATAAAATTATTGGTATATAATTATTAATAATGGTCTTTATTTTGTTTTAAAAAATACCATTCGTATAATACGTATATGTATTTATTTGTATTGCGTGCGTCAACTAATGTTGACAGGTTTTACATTCAAAAGTAACGATGTAATTTGTTTGAGGGGAGCAAATTAATTTTACTACCTCCCAAAAAAGGGATTCGTAATATTATAGGTATGCAATATTTCTATAACATGAACATAAATATTATTACAAAGCTTACTAAAAAGCCATACTAAAATACATCACATGACTCAAATCATTTAGGTACCTATTACTTACCAACGTTTCGTGTTTTTATGAAAGAACTTACTATTATCATCAAATACAATTCAAATTACGCGATCCACGGGTACGCATGAAATTCAATAATTTTGTATTTGTTAAATGTCGAAAAACTAAGTAAACAAACAAAGTAACTTAGTGACTGGTTGGAGAACCACGCTTAGATGTCACGCTAAACTCAAATAAAATGTGTTTTTCACTTAAAAACTATTTAAGTAACTTAAAAATACAATAAAATAACTATAATAATAATAATAACTTATCAGTTAATAATAATACATAAAATTGAAGTATTTTTTAATATTACCTACATTACTTATTTGTTGGTTTTAATGTTGTAAAATTCTTCCATGTGTGGATTTATTTTTTGAACACACTCGATACAACTCTCAAGTACCTAACGCAAAGTTTAAATAATTTAAAAATAGCCATGGGAAAGTCTTGTAAACACTTAAATAATATTACAATCATCTAGAATTACGATGTATAGAGATATTTATGAGGGATTAAAACTAAAAGGGCTAGTCAGGTTTTCCAAAACAAATTATAACGTCAGATCGAGTGAGCTTGGTATGATACATTTTAACAATAATTAAGACTTATCGTCCCTAACCTTTATGGAAGGGAAGTTATAGAAGCGGGGAGAAGCAAATTTGCAATTCAAAACTACCACCGGTGGCTCTGTGTGGAGAGGGACCCGAATATTTGAGACCACCTCATCGTCACAACAACACCATCAGCGCCTTCATCATCATAACCACCACAGCTATCCGTTATTATATAAGTTCAAGCGTGTGTGTGTGTGTGTGTGTGTGTGTGTGTGTGTGTGTGTGTGTATATTTAGGGTCCGGTTGAAATTGTCTTGTACCTCTACCCTTCCCGCCAACAAATCGACGACAGTCTAATTCCTAGGGAGCTTCTGTTTTTGCTTGACTGTCCTCGAACGCCGACCTTTCGTATTTCTCTGTCCTTTGTCCATAAGGATTACCGATGACACTTTCCAAATCCCATAATCGTTAGGTTAGGAAAAATCATTGGATAAACAGTATAGCGCTATAACTCAAGAGCACAGTTATATTTGTATGAATATTAATTTTTAAAGTTCAATAAATAACATTTATGTTTAAAATGTAGTGTAACGACGAATAGAACAAATCATATTGAAAATAATTGTATATTTTATAACGCACGTTTGACAAAAATATTATGTAATTTGTTATTAAATAATCAATATAGACTGGGTGTGATGCATGGGTACTATAAGTAAATTTATATTTAATTCAAAACAATATGTTTAGATTATTTTGAATTTATGTTAAAATAAATTAGTTTATTACAATATTGTGGAACAAGGGTACCCCGTAAAATGTTGGTCCACTATAGCACTACTCCACTCATCTAAACTTTAAATACTTATTATAACTAATAATTAACTACTCGTTTGAAATTCGATATTAATATATTCAAATTCTTAGGAAACTATCTTTGTAAAATTATATTAAAAATATATTCTGTCGTTCAAAAAATTAAAAATTATAACAACAATAAATAGTTTAATATAATTTATATTAAAAAATGTTTAAAAACATTTATGCGTTTCGAGTAAATGAAAAAATTTAAAATAATCACCTGGTATATAAATAAAATGCTATAAATCTCATTAAAACCAAAAAAGGCGAGTTAATGTAGAAGTGCCTATTGCTGGTAGTTAAATGTTATACCTATGCAATGCAGAGAATTCAAAAAAACTAGTGACGATGTAGTTATATTATGTCAATTATTATACTTTATAGTTTATAGTGGATTCATAACTATCAGGGGCGGATTGGCGAATTTTTTCGGCCCGGGAAATATGGATCAAACCGGGCCCTGCACCGCAAATATGCACCCCCCCCCCCCCCCACTAAAAAAAGGTCATAATTTTACTCAAATTTCAAAATTTGTTTAGTTTCACCACTAAATTAGTAAATTATATAATAGGTACCTATAATTTATTAAATGCTATAACAGTTTTGGGTTAGTCTGCAGATAAGATTAACCTGTTCAGACTGTTCTAACTTGAACTTGAAGCTTAATCTTATTATATTTTATATTCTGAGCGGAGCGATGAATTTATTGAATTTACAAATGTGTTTTTTTTTAAATTAAAATTTTTTATTTTTGTGTTTTTCATCACCTTTTAGGACAGTAAAAATACTTACATTTTCTTAAACTACAGTTTCACTTTTCTGATAGAAAAGTTAATCTAGTTGGTACTTTTGGGGGGCCAAAAATAAAATTTTCAGTAGTTTTAAAA
>NC_042496.1:34689713-34716326 GCF_005508785.2 Acyrthosiphon pisum
TTTCGTTTTTACCAGCTTCACACATTATTTAAATTGCACAGTTCAAATTAATTTTTTACACTAAACACACGTTTGTAAGTATTGTAACTAACTCGGTAACTCGTTTGTGTAAAAAAGTTCAAAATCAAAATACACATAAATAATGATAAAATAAGGTTATCAATATTATCACGCAACTAACTGAATTCTACCATACAATATAAAAAATAAATAATAAAATACCAATACCACAGATTTCTAAATAATACATTAGCATGAATTGGAGGGAAAATAGTGTAAATACCGAAATTCCTTCTATGAATTGCAATAGTTTAAGATATTAAACATAATACCTTCGTAGGTATTTGATTTTCTTAATATATATTATGCTTAAATTATAAAAATATAATTTGTTTTTGTAAATATATTATAATAATTATACCAGCCCTGCCGGCCCTCACAAGAACCGGCCCATCGGGAAGTTTCCCGATTTCCCGATAGGCCAATCCGCCCCTGATAACTATACATAATAGTACGCGCAGAATGTACCGAATTCAAATAGTTAAAGATTAGATAGTACGTAAAAAAGTGTAGATATACTTGGCCAATTTGGTACACTATAAATTATAATATACATACACTACGATCCATATATTTATATAATGTACTAATGTATCTTTACTCCGTTGTATAATAAAAAGTTTGATGCGGCCTGGTGTGCCGCGCTTCATTTTTATTTTCAATATTTTTCAACTTTTTCTCATACAACTGTCGCAAACTATAATAATGGTCTGATTACAAGTAGCATGCTCAAAGGCAACGCCATGCGCAAGTATCAGAACGGAAACCTCGTCATTTATTATGAGAGAATATGTCTAGAAAGAACAGTAGGTACCTAACTTATATCATTTCGCCTGTGTATCTTTATTGCGTGCATTGTAATAATAGGATTAAGTTAGCTGGAAATAATTTATTCTTTTGAATCAATGAGACATAGTACGTTTAAAGATGTGAAACTATATTTTAGCAACGGCGATATATGTGTTATACACTGACACCTTGTGTATAGTAGACCGTCACGAAAATAGATATTAGAGAAAATGTCACAAGGCAATGTATCTATCCATTAATTAAACCACAATGGATAGCATGAAAGAGACACATGGTGAACTACTAAAGGCAATCCGAATACAACAATAGCGCAATATTAAATGAGTATATATAGATATATGTGTGCGTGCGTGTGTCACTTACCATACATGTGAATATATATATATATATATAAATATATATACTACTATGGTACTATAATATATTATAATACGTACATGGTACCATAGTAATATATATTGTATGTGTATAATATTATCCATCTCCATGTACGCATTGCGATCGCTGTTAATAATCAACACAATATTATAGAACAACTGTAACAACAATTATATATATATATATATATATTATATCATAAATGCATACCATATTTATTGTTTTAGCAGTACTGCTGTGTTACATAAATTATTAATAGCGATCAATATTTCTAAAAACACAAATGAAAGAATTTGTATAATAAATTATGTGCAGGAAGCGATGAAAAAAAAAACGGTAGGTCGACCTAATAATTACCAAAATCCTTACATAGGTATATAATATTTTTATTTTATTGTTATTGATTTTTATAAGTCAATATTCCGACGTGTGGTATAATGGTATACGAATATATATTATGGAACAAATAGCTTAAAATCAGACTATATAATATTTTGAATAAGTGTAGAGAAAATAATAATACAGATAATGGCTAATAATGTAAAATAGGTAACTATCATTATTACAAGATATTGCATTATAGCCTACAGGTATAGATACAACGAAATAACCAAAAATCTTTCTGTTTAAATATTAAATTTCGTCGACAATTTAACTTCAAATAAGAACACATTATATGGTACGTTGTTTTGCATTTATAAGCTTCTTTGGTATAAAATAAATAATCAAATATATCTATTAATCAAGTTTAAATATCGATATCAGATAAAAAAAAATTGTATTCGTCAAAGAGTTTGGATATGCAAAATAGAATGTTGCGTGCATATTCCCGTTTCTCCGCTGTTATTGTTATTAGTTTTTCTCAATTATTAATAAATATACTGAGAATTTCTGGCTTTTTAACCCTCTAAAGTAGGTACTAACTAGATACAGTTTACTAACAGATACCATTCATAATAATGACAATCAAAGTATTTATACTACTTAGATAGATACTCCTAAACGTGATGACTGGCAAAAACACACATCATTGTAAAATTATAATAATTCATTCATCGCACAGCATTCACTAATTGAATCTACAACACAATTATTATACTAGTACCTACCTACATAAGAATATAGTAATTATTGTTGTTTAGACTGAACTGTGGGAAGTTAAATTAATTTCCCCGAGGATATTCCAATTAATTATTTTAACATTTTGATGAAGACCATAATAAATCATTATTTATTACCTAGTTAAGTATTAATTAAAATTAGGTCGATGAATAAACCAAAGTAAAAAAAAAATTAAAGTAGAACTTGTATAGGTTAAAACTCAAAGGTAAACTTCAAAAAAAATTTGATACAAGATTTAGCAGGGGTGTCTTTATAATAGGTATATGAAAGTGATGATAAACTATTATACATAAATTATTTTCTTTTTAGGTTTCTATTATGGTTTTGGTCGAGTAAAAGCTTAAAAATATTATACCTCCACCGATAATAGATTTAAATTTAAACATAGACGAAGCATTAAAGTTTAAACTGATTTTTTCATAATGATTGCACGTTTAAAAATTCCCTAAGTATCTTCCATAAAAATTGCTCTTCTGCCATACAATTGTTGTCCATACAAGTTTCTCCTTCAATGGTTGTACTAGTTCAACTTGACTGAAAACTGTTTGCATCTTATTTCAGATCTGTGTTTTCACCATTAACAAATTTTATTGATAATTCTACAATACATATACCTACGTTCATTGACGTATAATGTATTTTGGCTCTTTCTAGTGCGCTCAATTCCCTCCATAATTTGTCAACTGTTGGTCGGTGGTCCAGAGGGTGTACTCCAGGTGACTTTCCTTTCCTCGATGGTCTAACGTATCTATAACTATTATATTCCGGTCCATTATCACATATTAAAGTTGTCAAATCACTTGTGTTAAAGTGTATAAGTTAGACTACATTAGGTATTTAACCTAGTTTAACACTTATCTAAGAATTCAAAATTGTAAATGCTTATCTACATAATTATAGGTACCGTTTATTATTATTATTATTATTATTATTATTATTTATATTTATTATCTAAAAATGTGTATTTTTTCTTTATGAAAATTCAAAATTGTTTTTATTTTATCCTGATATTATAGGTACTCATTTAACGTATACTTACCAATGACGTTTTATACGAACACATTTGGTACGTGAGCAGAATTTCACTTATTAATAATCATTGTTTCTTTTTTTTTTTTGCATCCCAATCTGCTGGCGTTGTCCATATAAAGTGCATCAAAAACACGCCCACGTGTTTACTTGTGTAAATTAAACGTAAACAAAATATCTGCAGCGTTGCACATTACCTTAACACGTTTTAGAATTAGCCGACAAAGGATACACATTAAGGGTTGTATGTTTTTATTTTTGTTATAAACTATTCGCATAATTAAACTACCATAACCATGTTCATATGTACATGATTAAGTTGATAATACGAGTACGTATATGTAAATATAGTTTCATGTAAATGTGTAGGTAGATACTAAAATGGTAATAATTTATTTACCAACAGCACACATATATGCTATAATATAATATATACTATATAATATAATATTTCACTTTCATACAATAAATCAATATAGCTTAATTGTGCAATAAATAAAATACGATTTCGGTATTTTTATCTATTTTTGAATGATAGTCAAAAATAATATTTTATTGAATTATATTTTATTTTAATTATTTATACCACCTATATTATTCTGAACATGCGTAATTATCTCCTCTGTTATCGAGATAAATTGGTACCTACCAATCTATCCTTTTAAATATAATTTAAAATTCTGATACAGATAGATACGTTTGTCAAATATCGGTAAGTATTTGTAAATAAGATATACTAACAACCACTTTGTTTTATGTCTATATCTTTTACGTCTAGGCTACAAATTACAAGAATTGAAGAAGTACCTACAATTTAGTACCCATCGTAAGTACACAATTTGTATGAAATATCATTTCTTTCTCTGTACTTTTTGTGGGATTTAAAATATTTGTTTTGTTCATTAAAAGTTATAGGTAGATGAATTCTAAAATTAGATATGCATTTGTCAGCTTTAACTATTGCGTCAGAGTTTAAAATTAAATATAAAATACACAAAGGGTTACTCTGCCTAAAAGTAAAAATAATAATAAGAATAATATGATCGTTATTACATTTATTACTTCCGATATTCTAAATTTATTCTAAATGGATATTAAGTTATTTATTAAAAATGTTTGATAACGAAAATATATTATATAATATATAAATATACATTTTATTTTAGCTAATATGGATATAAACTTACGCAAAAATGTATATTCATAAAGTATTAAGAATAAATTATATTTAGGTTTATAGGTACATTAGTGATTACCTATGTAATATTACTAGTCAATAATTAGTCTTATAATAATTTTACATGAGTAGATTTTCTCTATTTTACTAATATTAATATCTAAAATCCTAACTATTGCAATTTACAACTAAATAAATCGATTATAGTTGACTTTTGGAACATTGTGTCGTCATAGGAGATGACTTGAAAATTACAACTGTTTATAAATATTTTTTAATTGTAATTTATCATTAAAACCATACAAACAGAACTTATGATACGTCCATATGTTAATTTTATACTAGTATAATATTATAGGTGTATATTATTTTGTGTGGATCTGTCGGCCATGAACAATATAGACGATACGAGACCAAAGATATTCTATACCTATTATCCATAACTAATCGTTAGTATACCTACAACTAAATTTAAAACAAAATATTTTAAAACAACATATGAAATTAAATTAAATACATATAAATATATAAAGGCAGATAAACTTTTTTTAATAGCATTTTTAAAAATGGGTCAACAATGATTGGTACGATAGAAAATATACAATCGACATTTTACGATTTATACCGTCTGTTGATATATTTGATCCATACTTAAAAACCTAATTTAGCACATATCTTAAAATGTATGACTTACTGATATTTAAGTTCTGAATTCTTTAATTCATCATTCAAGTTTAATAACGTTTTCAAATTGAAACTGGAAATGGATACCTAATTAAAACTCAAAAAAATAAATATTTTTTATGCAATTATAAGTTAGGCACCTACCTACTCGTTTCGTATTAGAACATCTACAGAATTATCACTTTTAAATGAAATTCTTACAAAAGTTATAAAATTAATCATTAGAAAAATGTATTTTATTATTAAAGTTATGCTTTTTTACATCGACGAATATCTATAAAATATAATTGTAATTAAAGCGAAAATATGAATATTATTTACATCGATTTAAAATGACTTAACGGTATTTATAATCGTATGCTTTCAAATGTAATTATTGTTTATTACGTATAAATATTCAAATATGACGCACAATACATGACTTAGTATAACATAATATTATACACAGCACACATACCTACTGGGACTCCTCGTACGAAACATTTCTTGTAGAATATCAATAACAGCGGTAGAGTGTTTCGACAGAGTGGTGTTAAATTATTAAAGAATGTAGCACTTGGTCGTCACGTCATTGGGTACAGTGAAATAGATAGCTGGTAATAAACAAAATTTAACACTTTTTAAAGCTTATCCGTACATTTTTAGTCTATAACAGTATATACTGTTATAATATATATTATTGTGTTTCAGTAGAAAATTGTAATAAATAATCATACGCTGTATAATAATGTGTAAATATATTATACATACCTACTGAGTAATCGAGTAGGTGACGGCAATGACCGATGTAGGTAGGTAGTTATTTTGTTTTCTAATATCAAACGTTTTGATACGTTTTGACGAAGATATGAAACGGTTAAATTCGATTTGATAATACAAGATATTATAGAACAACACATAATACTCAATCTCAATTAATATTCCACACGCGGTTACGATTAAGCGTTTCGCTATAGGCATAGCGCGTCATGGTTCTGAGAAACACAACAAACGTCCTACGCTTCCGACCCCATTCTAAAGCACCCACACTATTATACGTTCGGTGTAGATTAAACGTTCCGTTCAACCGATACACATCAAAAGTATAGGAGAATGGAGATACTGCTAATCAAAAACAACATTGTCTCATCATTTAGTCAATTAAAATTTAACCCGAAATCTTCAATGCTACCACTTTTTACTGTGTTAATGAGTGTTTTCTGCGCGTCCTTACACCAAATTCGCCAGGTTGTTCGAATATCGGGTAGGTACGGTTAAAATATTAACTATTTTAACTCTTAAATTTACTTGTTTCGTTGTTTCACTGTCAAACCCATTCTATCCATACTTGTAACTTATAAGCATTCATCAGTATCACATAATCTATATCTAATAGTCAGTATTTATTATATAGAATTATCATGGTTAATTAAGTGAATATTTGAATTACCTAAGTAGGATAATCTCCGTAGCGCTCGTAGATTAAGTTAAGTTATAACAGCATTAGCATTTATAATTATAAAGGAATAAGTTACATATTGTATACAAGCATTAACTCAGTATCTATAGATACTGAGTTAATAGTATACTATTAAGTAATATCAATAGGTATCTAAATGAATATCTGGATACTTTTAAATTTAAATTGGTCTTTATAAATTAGTCACGTGGTAATGTCTGCCACTGTGCCAAAATTCAGAAAATATTCTTAATACCTACTAAAGTGTTTTTGAATTTCATACAGCCCCTGTCGGGTTACCCGGTACTTCCGGTAGTGCCAGGGATACCTATTGAGTATTAGAAAATATAATTTAACAAGTAGCGTATGAATATAGGGTCACATTCGAATTTCAAGGTCCTGATTAAATCGGTTACGCGGTAGTGTCTAAAGTACCTACTGATATCTCAAGCATATTGTTAACTGTGGGGAAATTTCGAACTTCAATCATTCGCTAATGGGTTACGTGGTTGAGTCAAAGAATTGTATAGCTTAAATGTATAATTAAGCAACTATAATGTCCAAATGTCAGGATACTTTTGAATTTCAATCGGTCCCAAACAGTTTACGGGGTTGTGTCAGAGAAATTTGCTGTTATAATATATACGATTGAAATATATATAAAATAAGTATAATATTATATATTATATAATACAAGTTAAGTTTATTTCCCAATATTACAATTTAAGTCAACCTTACATAAAAATGAGTATTATATTAACATTGATTAACAACAGAATACTTAGGTACATAGAATAAATTTGGTTGATGGATTTTAAATATGTAAATTTTGATTGTAGATAGTTTGAAATTGAAGTCTGTGGGAAGGGCGTTTTTAACGAACCGGGGAGCAACATAATATATAGAGTACTAAAGGCCGTAGAATTTGTTTGTAAAGAAGTAGGGAACATTTTCCACTTAGAGGGGTTTGTCGATTAATTAAAGGATACAGAATTTTAAGTCGTTGATAGGCTTGTTGTAGTTTTTATGAAATTATATAATATTATATACCTACCATAGGTATACGTACATTATACAGATAATTATGAACAGCAGTTGAATAATTATACGCCCAGAATAAAGAAAAAGAAACCACAACGACCCCAAGCAATTAAACATACGTGCATACCGCATAGTACATTATACACCTACCTTGTCCTAAACCTACATTATAATATTATATTTCATCGATCAACACTCGCTATACAGTAGGTACACACCAGCTGCGGCACTCTACGACACCTTACAAAATGATCACAGCCTCAGTACATCTAAGTTATCGAACGCGTTGTCCTTTCATGCGTATGTGTGACATAGATCATTGACACTCCTGCACTCGCCGCGTTTTACGTAATTTTCTTGAAATTCCATCTTATCTACTCTAATTCTGTGTGATTGTATTCTGCTACAGACTACAGTAAGCCACAACAAACGCGGACCGGTAATGGGAGGTCAGTTAATCTGCATAATAATGATATTATTGATACTATAGGAACATTATTTATATATATTTTATCGTGTTTTGTGCGCACAATAAAATTCTATTAAGAAGAAAAGGTGGACTAGTATTTTTTTTCTAGTAGTTCCATTCGTCAGTAATTTATACAAAGCATTGTCGAAGTTACTGCTTACTAACCTTTCCATGTGCATATTATTTCGTTTGCTGAAATGAAAACGAATATGTTTTATGTATTTCGTGTTTAACCTCCAGAAGAAATCGCGATTTATTCAAATATACATGCGAATGTTAAGTTGGTGTACATTTGATTGCAAACTTCTAATGAAAGCGAAAATTGAGAAGACGTTAAATAACTTTTCACATAATGTATGCTTTTCTTATGTGCCTCAATTCACCCTTTTAATTTACTCACTTAATGTAGTCTAAAGTTTTAACATAGTATTTATACACTTAAATTTACTTTTTCTGTCTCTTTCATTTGTATGCATTTGAGACTATAATTTTATTATTAAGCTTAAGAAACCTCTTGTTAAATGATCAAAACTATGTTCGTTTAAATAATTTTAATGCTCATTTTTTTTTGCAACTTTTCAAAATTAAGGTATCAACATACAATTACGGCCTCATTATAATGAATCAAAATTAAAATCTGCTTAATTTTAGTCCAACATAGTATTATTATAATCAATTCATTATTTGCTTATTTGAAAACTATGTTCTCTCGATCTCCCCCTGTCACTATTCAGACAAATATACAAGTATGCTTTTCCAACTTGCTCAATAGAATATAAACAGCCCTAACTTAGTTCCTGTTGTAATAATATTATCTTTATGTGTTAAACGCAATCATATATTTAAGTACACATATTTCATTTTGTATAATTTTATTATATTTTTCTAAATCTTTGTAACCTACCTATAATTTCTATGAAGAGTTTATGGCAATATATCAAATTAAAATCAAAAAACAATATTTCTGACAATTGCTCGATTAATTGATTAAAAAATAAAATATGCCATTTAAATTTGATTGTAATAATAGTTTTAGAAACTGTATTTATTAATTTAGAATTAAATAATATGATCATAATACATTTTACACAACTTATATTCGTCATATTAAATAATAGAATTTATGATTTGTATATTATTGTAGGTATACTCTTTTATGTACTAACAATAATTCAAAAACACATTGTTACTACAAATGGAAATAGAGTTTTATTTTTTACAATAAAATTTTTATTTTCTAAGAAATCTGACTCCAGAATAGTTTTAGCATTATTAAATGTCAAATGCTCAATTTATAGCAACTACTGCTATTATAATATCTGTACTACTATAATATTAACCAGCTTATTTTGTGTTCAAATTAATACATCCCCTAAGTTTATTTAACTTATCAAATTATAATCAACATAGGAAAATAATTGATAATATATTGTTTTAATTAATTCAACGTCAAAACCTTCTCTGGATTAAAATTAAAAAGTATATATATTATGTATAGAATGTGTATAGTACCTATTATTTAATTATTTTTTTTTTTTTTTTATTGATAATTAATATTCATTGATTTTTATGTTAGGTAGGTAAAATATTTTTGTGTTTATTTTTTTGATGGTACTGTGTACATAATATATCTTTATAACTAATTTAAATGAATTATAATATATATACACGATCCTATGTATATTATGTTTAATAATACAAAGGATCCCGTGAGACAACATTCTACACCATCGGTTTACTTTACAAACATATCATTAAGCAAAATTAAAATTACAAATTAAAAGTCAATAAAATACGACAATTATGTGATGTAGGTAGGTAGTCACGTTTCACATCGCTCACCTTTCTATAGAATAGTCAATAGTGTTGTATAAATCATTGCGATTGAAAACCTATTCTCTAAGATTCGGATTACATTAGTATTTATATTTATCAAAATATGTTCAATGAATAGGTACCTAAAAAAAAGGTATAAGTACGAATAGATTTTCAAACCTTAATATCAAATATTAATGAAATAAAATAGGTGGTACTTATTGCATAATATTGTTATAATACCGATTGTGATATTAACACAGATCTAGTAGGTATGTAACTTCTGTACAACTAGATTTCAGCTATAATAAAATACCTACTACAGTATTCATAATATAAACATTACATTTTAATGTTTTTTCACAAATATTTGATACAACACTTGAAATATTTGATTTTTAGTATTCAGTTGGTTTTAATAAAACGTTCAATTATACCATGATAAACCTACAATATAAAATTAAAATACATAGGTATCTAAAATACTTGAAATAAAGAAAACAATTGATATAAAATATATAAAAAATTTATAATTTATTTCATCTTTATGAAAAATTATATACCTATAGTTATCATTTTTTTGAAAAAATTCAAAATAAAATTTCAGAACGTTAATTGATTTAAAATATAAAAGAGACACGTTTGGAAATATTTCTTTTATTATTACTTTTTCTTAACTGGTTTCTCATTAGTTGTACTGTAAGATGAATGAAAACTGAAATTATTATTTTGTTTTGAATCAAAACTTTTGATCGGTGTATTGCCTAATAATTGTTGTGGTTAAAGTATTGGGTTTTCTCAACTCAAGTATTACATTTTATTTTTAAACTATTTAACTATTACGTATATATATTAGAGTAATAGAATAAAATAGTTTTAGTATTAAACAATTATAAAAAACAAATTAATATTGAATAGGTAAATAAATTCTTATAATTTATAATAAAAAAAAAACCTGTGTACATTAAAGTTATTTCATTTATCATTTATCATACTACTAAGCATTGATAATTTATTTTGAATTGCATGTTTAAATGTTTTTCATAAAATTCTGTATGCTTTGTACATTATAATAGACATGTCAATTTTAATTATGTACCCAATAATTAGTGATTACATCGAATTCGACAAAACTAAATGCCTATATATATTTATATAATTATGCCTACTAGTATACAACTAGTAAATTGGTATTTAAATTATTATTGATTTGATTTACTGTCTATTAAACATTAATTGTATTTTCAAAATATTCGATGATTTTTATTACCTGGATGTAAAATGTATGCAATATATAATTTAATATAAATGCATATGTATACGTAAAAGATAAATCCATTGGTACAATAAATTATTAGTTGAAACCCAATTTCCAAAACTCAAAACCTGTAGGTAGGTACTGATTATGATGTTATGACTTTACGAGTATTAATTGGAACAATAAATGAAGACCTTTAAAAAATAAAAATTTTGTAGGACCTATCACGAATCAAATTATGAAGACGTTATTTATACGGCCTATCCTTTACGCTCCTAGCCACATAGGTTATTTTATATTTAGTTAAACAACAGTTAATTAGTTACAAATTAATAATAAACTAATAATAATTACGTAGTTATTTTAAAGTAAACTTAGATATTTTATTTATTTTTGTCATATTATTATAATATTAACATACTATGTTATTTGTTTTTTTACTGTATCGATTAAAAATATATTATGCGTTTACTTTGATGCATAATCGTAGTATATTACCATAAATTACTGATCATATAATTTATATCTCTAAATGACACCCAGTGATCGTCTGTATATTTTTAAAAATTATACTAGGTATAATAATAACAACCCGACTCACATTCCGGTTGCTATAGATAAAACGCGATTTAAAAAAAAAAAAAAGTGGCCACCGATTCAGCTGTAAACCCAACCAAGTAATAAATTGTCCGTTAGCGTTTTATTTATTCACGTACAAAAATATAAACTAATGGTATGGGTTTTCAATGTTTTCATTATTGAACAGCCCCACGGCAAAAACGGTTATGAATTTTGTTTTTCATCACGTCCGGCCGTGTCTTATCGAAGTGGCCTTCCTAGGTGATAGACGACGACCCCAGCCGTAAATAATTAATCATACAGGATAGGTCAAAAACCATTCAGTTTCCCATACCTCTATCCTTGTTACAGACCATTATATCCACGAATGGCTAAGGGGAGGAAGTAGCAGCCGGGGCCATTTGTGCCATACGCAATCGAGTCCTTTCAAAAACCTTGGACTGGGTGAGGGTTTTCTCATCGGTAACGGAGTCAGTACAAATATAAGTGTGTATAATAAAAATAAATCGGTACCAGCAGCTTGTTCCGGTTAACCGGATTCTCTTCATCCGGTCTCCCCGCATCTCTCACCTTGTTTCACCGGCATATCCTGTAGTTATTTTCTCACATGTTATGTTTCTCAAGAGGACATTGTTATCTTATCAGCTAAACATGTTTGTAGTTTTTCATTTTCTGTCAGGGCCAGACTAATAGTAGATTTTTCCTTTTTTAACTGTGTGACATCGGCATTATTGAATGACTTCATAAGCTTTTACTGCAATTCGTCTAAACACAATTTGTTATGTCTGCACTCCTTGAAAACTACGTTTATTCGCATCTAGTATTATTTTTAATTAAATTAATAATCATTAAATTTTTTGTATGGAAATTAAAAAAATATTTTCGATTTTAAAGATGCTTGAAATTAAAATTAATTAATAAGTTTTGGTATTAATAATTATTACAAATCGAGTGCTACTGAGTATTTCTGAGAATATTTTTTGATGTTTAAAAATTATGGACGAAATAAAAATATTAAAATTTTATTTTTAAATATCGAGATAGATTTAATTATTATTAATATATACTTTTTACAAGTTAATTTCCATTAGTCTTTTACTTGTGCGAATAGTAATATAACAACAACGTGAATAGGCACTATTAGATTGAAAAATTACCGCAAGTATTATCAAATATATAAATGATTATCGTGTTTCTGAATTGTAATAAATCTATTGTAATATTTAAAAATTACATATTACCTACTTCATTTTGTAACTTATAATTTTTTCACACAATCAAAAAAGTGTAATGTAGTGAAAAGTTGAAAAGAAGAGAAAATAAAAAAAAACCAATTTATTACCTTTTTAGTTTTACTATTATTTTTTTCTCAATCATAAAGAAAAAAATTCCTACAGACCAAACATATATTACGGAAGGATAATATAGCTTTGCCCATCGTCATAACAAATGTAAATTAATTCCGGTTTAGCAGTGATTGAAGATCGGTCTGCATGGTGTTCTAGCTGGTACTGTGCAGTCCCCAAGGAGCCATATGGACGGTCCATCTTGTTTGCAGGTAAAAACTCGCACATCGTGGTTACTGCTCGTATATATTCTGCTTTAATGCCAAAGCTCATTATTTTTCCCAGTCAGTTATTATCATCACGCGTATTGTTTTTGAAGCACATATAGTAGTTAACTAGTGTAGTAAGGGGGTGTATATTATTGTAAGACGAAGAAAGAAATATACGAAATAAATATATATATATATATTATTTATACAATACACCACCCATCACTAGGTATATATTATATGAAACGACTAAGGCTTGATCTTGGTAATGAGATAGGTCAGTTTTGTATTATTATTATTATATTCAATGGTTTTCCTATGTATGTTTCTGATCTGGTGAACAAATTTTATACCATATATTATTGTTTGTTATTATATTATAAAAGTTTCATGTACCACGCACTGCAGTTATATAGCTTACAACTTAACCAGTAAGTAATAATTATGATTTATGACTAACATTGAGTAAAAAAAAAAATTCTAAATTACATTTACTATTTGTGGTTCGTCAGTGTGCTACGAAATGAATGAAACTATTTAGAAATGCTTACTACGCAAAATAAAAATACCACATTTTGTAAAGCATATATAGGTAGCTATTTTTTATAAACCTAAAAATTACACACAGGATTGGGTGTTATTCGCACTCCTTAACTCACACAAACCATAGTTGCAGTATAT
Organism: Acyrthosiphon pisum; assembly: GCF_005508785.2. NCBI lineage: Eukaryota > Metazoa > Arthropoda > Insecta > Hemiptera > Aphididae > Acyrthosiphon > Acyrthosiphon pisum. Next base: position 34,703,810 of record NC_042496.1, read on the forward strand.
TATAATTTATAACTATTTATTCGACTATTGGAGTAACGAGTATCTTAATGGATATCAAAATTTCTAAAATATATTGTATATTTTTTCATTATAGTTACTAGAGGAAAGAATATGATAAAATTACAATAACCCCGGAACATTTGGATTAATATATTAAGTTAAAATTGCTCAAGCTACGATTAATTTAGCATTGAATATAAGTACCCAATTATAAATAATTATTAATTTAGAATACATTTTTATGACACACAAAACGACTTGAGTTAATATAATAATTCACCAAAAGGATTTTTTATTATGAACAGTTATTTTGTTATATTATGTTTGGAGAGTAGGTACTAGGTATAAACATTGTATAATACTATTGTTTGTAAATTAGGTGTTATAAAAGGTTGCACTTTTTATCGTGTAAAACAATAATGTTTTATAAATCCGTTTGTACCTATTAAGTACCTATTACAAAGTAAACTATACATTTTTCTGAAATTTAAAGAGCACACTTTGAATGGTGTCTGCAGGTTACGTTACTATAATGAATCTCTAAACGTAGTTTTTATACCATAGCAAAAAAAAAACGAAAAAACTACATTCATTAATTTATAACGATGGACAATAATTGACAATACTACCTACGTGGCTACGTATTGGTCGAATAATAGAGTAATTATTTTTGATCATGTTTGTGCACTTTTAGCATTAGTTAATAAAAAAAAAACATTCAACGCAAATATATAATAGGTAATATAGGTTCCTATTACAAAAGAAATATACAAAGTAACATTAAAGTGAAATAATCATTATTGCTCAAAAAATTATTGTTAAATGAAGAATACATTTTTATTAAAATTCATATGATTGCATCTCAAATTACGCTGAAATGCCATGTGCCAAAAGTACTCCATCACCCAAAGGACATAATATTATATCTATGATTTTCATATTTTTTATCTATCTGTACATAATATTATTAAATTATATTATGAAATTTAAATTTAAATATATTTATATATTATTTCAGATCAGTGGCGTAATTAAGAATATTTTATGGGGCAGGGGAGGGATATAAAATTAGATGTTCATAGCAAACTCATGGGGAGCTTTGTCCCCGCACTCCCATACATATATTTTTTTAACTATGAACTTATCATATACCAATTAATATAGATCTTTATTACAATATAAAAGTTAACTAAATTTAATATTAAGAACAGTACCGTTGTGTGGTCAAGTCTAGACAGTGTGATAGTTTGTACACGAAGTTACAAAAAACAAAAGACTGTGCAACGGTGTGCTTTCGTAGTATCCTACGATGTAAAAACTAAATATTATTATACAACATAATATAAAAATAAATAATAGTCTCCAAGTTAAATTTTTATTATAACATTATATTTTATGTTTTTTTTTATATTTTAGCCCTCCCACCCGGCGTTTCCCGTTCCAGAGATTTGATTTTTTTATAAATATATTTGTAAAAAAATGTATGTACCATATATCTGCTAATTATAAATATTTATAATAGTGATATTATATCACTATTATAAATATATATTATATCACTGATATATGTAACCAAATAATGTTAACTCTTATATTTGTAAAAAAATGTATATTACATATTTGAGACGATTCAGTTATAATACCTATTACCTAGTAAAAACAATGGCAAATCTATAATTAGACAAAAAACCATAAATAATATAGATAAAAAAATTCATACGTGACCTAACTTTTATCTAGGTAAATACCTGGGTAAAGATTTAAAAATAATAACTTTAAATAGAGAGTGTTAAGGCTTAAGGAATCTATTGGTATAACTTTTATTGAAAATGGGCTTAGTAGTTTTTGAGTCTATAAACTACAGATAAACCACTGCGGTCACGCGGTTAGTACTAAATATCAAAATTATAAGTTTAAATTATTATATCCGATCAGTTATATTATGCAACTAATGGCAACCATTTATACATATTATACAAAAATTACATCGAAAAAGGTCTTTCAGTTTATTTTCAAATTCATCTTACGAAAAATAGACCTATTGCTAGTGTAGATCTCGATTGTATAGAGTTTAACTGTATTTTATAGCATAGTATAATAATGTCATGAAATAACAAGACATTTTATTACTTCAAAAAAATATTTATTTTTATGATTTTATGTTTGAAATCAAATAATTTAGTTTAATTACAAATTATTTGAGAGAATTAAAATATACAATTTGCGTATCTTAACATTATTCAATACCTATACAAAATATTACAAGACCTAACACCTAAGGCAACTAAATAATATCATTAAGCTATTTAATTTTAAATGCAACATAATTCGTTACATTTTATTATTATTTTAATATTATAACTAGGTATAAGTCTTAATTATTTGGGCAAATACAATAGTCTCTATACGGTATCACACTTTCATAATATACAGTGGTTCATACTATATTGATAGACAACAGCTAATGAATATTATATATTATATGGCGTATAATAACATCCAGCCATAAAACTTTCTATTATTTTTTTTATATTTAAAAAAAAACATGAAAAATAAAATACTTTAAAATTGTATCTAAACAAATAATTATTTAAATCGTAATGGTTCTCAAAGAGTCATATTTTAACAAAATAATTGCAACATATCCAAACTATTTAACATTATGGATGCCATATCCACAGATAGCGATTGATAATATCCTATAGCCTAGGTATAGGTATATATGTTTATGACCCTTTAAACGAGAGGCAGAAATACATCAGGAGCACAAATACGGTTAGTATTACGCTGGTTGTTTACACGGAAAGCGAACTTTTGGAAATATACCAACGTGACCTTCCCTGGACCAAAATTAAACATAATAATACGAATAACCTATGTGACCCGATTGGCGATTACTTGCATCGTTATTTTATAATTATGTAAAATAATTCTGATTATTTTAGTGAAATAGTTTACTCCGCACTTAGTGGACAAGTGTTCTATCAGCACTATGTCATACACAGCTGGTACCCTTACTATTTTCAATGATTTATATTAATATTATATGAATTAATTTAGATTCAATTATTATTATTGTAATACATTATATTATATGAAACGTAAATAAAACTAGTAAGATGGGTATTCGTAAAATACTATAAATACAATAAAAAAATACTCGTGGTTTGTGTTATTATAGTTGTTACTGGTGCTTCTTGTTTTTTTACTAATGCAGTACTGTCAGTACTGTGCAAAATTTTTTTAAGTCATGACTGTCGACAAGCTCACAAATTACACAAGAATCGTTATTATTCATAAATTATCTCCAAAACTAACCCTCAAATAAAAAAAAATGTGGTTTCCTTCTATATCCCCGACAACGCACCATGCCAACTCGAACGCAAATGGGAAACCGTGATTTACTAAAAATTGACTTGCCAATGAGTGATTTCCTCTTCACGTCAAACATGTCATGTAATAAAAAAAATTAGATATCCAAATTATTACTTATTGCACCAGAACTGTGTTATGTGGGTGGGTAGACCTTTTATATTTTAATAAAAAAAAAGTGTAATCGATTACCTTTAGTATTATACATATTATTATTACATAATATAATATATTCGACGTTTAACAAAACTGTTATGCGATGCGAGCCAATAAGGACAGCCGATTCATGCGAACAACAAGATAAATGGTTTGCACGTGATATGGTTATTACTACATTTTGGATTTAACCGTTGACGCATTCGCATGGTATTCGGCAACACAAACTGCTTCCGTCATTAATTCGATCCACCTTTTATACACATGCACACATATTTATTTTTTTGTGATTTAAATCTGTGCCTCCGCCATTCCGGATTTGGAGCCTGTAATCGTTTCCGTCAACGTTTCCTCTATTTCAGGACCTCGTTGTTTCATTTCCGAAATCGATTGGGATTTGGGGTCACGCTACAGTCGCAAATATATTAAAATGGATTTATGAATAACACAGTGGCGCTTACATAAACGTCCACGAGCACTACGCGGTGCTCAACCATATTTTACGTATTTATTATTGTTATTTATTATAATATATAGACATTATGCGCAAATGGATGTTGGAGAGTGAGTTTAAATAAAACAATATTTATATAATCGCTAATCTTTTAACTGATGGTGAAAAATTTAATTTTCAAAATACCTCCACATTGTTTATTTGTATTGAATGAGTATTGTTGACGTTCTAAATTGAGTTGATAGTAGATTCGTGGCAATAGGTACATTGCGTTATATAATATATTATATTGTATGCGATAATAACATTATAACATAATATGGATGGTTATAAAATATACATTAAATAGGCAAATAGCTGTCCACGTCTTAACTGACATAAACATAATTAGTAATTCAGTCATTTACGATCAATCTGTGAAATGAAAACTGTGTGGAATACGCTTCGATCAATATAGGTACAAGGGGATAAACCACAATTAAACACGTTGTCGTGGAATGTCCTTTTTCACCGCAAATCTATTATAATACGCGAATAGAATTCTTAAGCCCTTAAAAAACAATAACTTGTATATTGACTTTCTTCAATACTATGTTTCGTTTGTACTTCGATTAGATGATAGTTCTTAAAATATTATATCATACGTTGATGTTATTAATTTATAAGTCAACAACTGCAATAACGTAAGTACCATAGAACGATGTGAATAGGTTTTGTGGTATAAATAGTTTGAAAGCAATCTTAATATTTTGAACATTTTATTGGGTATACCAAATAATAAAATATGTAATGGACAAGAGTTTATCTGGTCAATACTTTTTTTAAAATTAAAACAAAATAACTATATCTGTTACTGAACAATTGTTATTTTTCGTTTAAATATTATCAACATTTTAACTTCAAACGCTAAAAATAAAATTAAGAATAATTTATTTTTAATTTATGTAGTTATATTATGTAAAAGTGTCTATTACAATTTTCTAATATTTTATTATATCGGTGCTTCATAGTATACAAAGTAAATTTGATTTGTAAAATGTGTATAATTAAGATTTTTTACATCAGGACTCAGGAGATAGACCTTCTTGCAATAGAAACAAGTGGTTCTTATTTTATTTTAACATGTCTGGACAACATATTTTATAAATGATGGTATAATTATGATACCTAGTTGACGTCTTACAGGTAGGTACGTGATACGTTTCATAAAATAACAATAAGATATTTCAATTCAGTGCTGGAAACTTTTCATAAATACCATCGGATAATAACTACATACCACATAACATAACCTAGTAAAAAATTACGTTTCCTGTCATTGACCGATGACTAATAATAAATTATAGGTACTATCAACTATCAACATAATGTCTATCGAGTACCTATAGAACGATAATGAAATTGTTAACAAATTGTTAATATATTTTAAAAACCGGTCTCCCCTGCTTATTATCTGTCAACAAATTTATGCTAAATAATGATATTTACATTTGTATTAGTCGCGGTTCTCTCGTTATTATAACGGACGAAAATATGTACCTAGGTAGTACTATAGTACTATAGTAGGTACTAAGTAGATATAATTATGATATACTATGTTAATAAATAAATAAACAATCTGCACGTATTTTCATGATTAGTTATTATTATATAGGTAATATATTATTAGAGAAAATATCATATTTCCTCAATTCTAAACAGTATCTATTTACATTGACAGCTCTGTAAAGATGACTTGTACTTGAAAACTTCTATATTCTTAGCTTGTAATACTATCTTATATTAATTTGTTATTACATTATATTTGTACACTTAAAATAAATGTAATATACACCCACACAATTAAATATATATATATAATTCATTTTTATTACCAATATCACAAAAAAAAAAAAACATTTAAAATTTATTTTTAGTGAATACAAATGTGTCTAACAGTGTATTGGGAGTGTTGGGAACCATGAATAAATGGCTATAAGAAAGCTTTACTGATGATTAAAAATATATACCTACGCATAAACACATAAAGGTATACCAACGAACATATTAATATACGGTCTTTATACTTAAAATTATTGATTAACCACTCTGTTCGAATAAAATATAGGTATATACCTAGATGACTCATGATTGAGTTAAGAATAAAATTAAAATTAAAATTTTTTGTAATAATAATACAATTGAACAAATGTATAAAATTTTCCAATACCCACATTAAAATATACATTTTCAATATTGTACAACTAAAATATGACGACTCGTTTCCATTCTCTGATTTAATTATTATAGTACCTACCTACCTACATTGAAACTACAGCTGCATTGTGAAAACTGTCATTTTTTTTTTATCAATATTGTTGTTTTATTAGAAGAATATATATTTTTTTCAATCAGTATGAAATCATAGAGAATAAGAAATATTTAAATTCAGTATAATGAACATCTATAACTCACATAAAAAGTAGAAGTAATATATTCATCTCATAAAAGGGTGCATGTAAATTACATGTAAATAAAAACTGTTTGAATTTTTCTCTTGCCCTCGCATTTCACCATTACTGCGTATATATGCCCTAATGACTGGCAGTCGTATTCAATATATAATCAACACTCATTATTAAGAGGCAACTCGTATATGACACACTTAACGCGGCTATGATACGTCATCCGACGCGCTATAATGACGTTACAAAGAAAATGTTATAAAACAATTTTTTTACCACATCGGCCTACGAAATCGATAAATGTAATACAAGTCACTAAGCATTTTGTTAAGTACCGTGTGTATACAATATTATATAGGTATACAACATAATAATCGTATAGAACCTGACCGGATAGCAGCCACTGAATAATCGTATCGTCCCTATGTTCGCTTTCCGGTTTTTGTTATAATCATTCTCTCGATCTCTCATTAGTTCCAACTTCCAACCAATACTATTGAAAAACCATATCCCCATCCTGATACCAACGCAAGGTGAACCGTCAACCCAGCAGTACAAACTATTAAAACAATCGTATTTCGAATATTATTCAATGAACTTAATTAGGTAAACTTAATAACTTAATAATAATAATAATAAACGAAACAAATAACTTAGGTATCGATTTTAAATTAAGCTACACCCGAAATAGAATGATAATGGACCATAAGGGCATAATAGATTATTTACCACTTATACTGTGTGCCTATAATCGATTAAAATGTATTAGTACTAACAAATTGTAACGATAATATTTATTGTTATTGGTATAATTAAATCTATATACTATACTAACATATTCTGCAGTATACAATATATCCCAGCTTATAGATAATAAGTAATTCAAAAGTAGCCACAATACAAGACACACCTGTCATTAATTTAAATAATTTATTACAATAAATAAAGTTATAATATTTATATGTAACAAATAATGTATAATGTAACTTTACTTCAACTATAATAATTGTCTAGGGCTGTAGATATATAATGCAATATAAAACATTTTTTAAATTAATTAAAAATGACGAAAAATATTTATAAGAAAATTTAAAAATTTAAAAATAACAATTCTAAAAAATAGGATCACGAAAGTTATAATTTTAATCAAATTTTGATAGTTGTTTATATTAGTGTACAACTGTATTAAATATATTGTAATCAATAATTATCAACATCAATTTTTTTTAGTACACAGAATAAAACTGTATGAAGAAAAAGAAAAACTTAAGTTTACTATAAATTATAATACATTAAACAAGTTATGTAATATATAAAATGTTAAAATATTTAAAAATAAAAGTTATAAGTTTGAATATTTCAAATTTCGGTAGGTACTTATGTTTTTAAATCATCACTCAAAAATCTACATCTTACAACAAGGGAGGACAAAATAAATTGCACCAAACCAACAGCTCTAGACAGCAAATAGTATGTGTACAATAAATGTATTAATATATTTGAAGCGCTATCTAGTTTTATATATATTAGTTGTGCTCAATTCAGAGTGGTACCGCAGATGTTAATCGTCAAAAATAAAATAAATATTATTTCTGACAGTAAATTTAGCCAATGCCAGTGCTGTATGGCTTTAATGTATAGCTGTTGCATAATATCGGATTTTTAGTAAGTTGAAGATTCATTTATAAATATTAATAATAGCATATTATGGTTAATATGAAATAAAATAATATAAACGCTGGGAAGCTTAATCAGAAATATTTATAACTCATTGTTGTAACTTGTATTCTAATTTAAATTATTTATACACTGTATTCAGAAGTATCAATAACGTTTATAGTTCATATTTATTATCTAAAAAAATTATAATTGTACTGAATTCTGTTAGAGCTATAACTTACATAAGACTATCCACCAATACTATTATATATCTATATAATATATAAGAATCTAACTTGATTTTGGAGACGAAGGAAACCGGTTTGTTTGTTTATTTATTATTGTTATTATTATTATTAATTATTTATTTATTTGTTTGCACTTGCATTTTTCCATTCGGAATATATATTAATTATTATTCATTGAACAAATAATTTATTGTTACATATTTTTCTACCTTATCTCTATTCTATAATAAAAAGAATAAAATTTACCACTACAGTGGTTGAATTCAAAATGTAGGATACTCGTATATCATTTTCAGAAATTAGCAATAACAATAACTACAATATGTAATTATATTATATTATTTGTATAGCTAAAAAATAGTCTTATGTTTTTAAATTAAATCATAAAAAAATAATTTCTTCCGGAGGAAGGTCGGGCAGCTAGTAATTTATAAACGACATTATGGAAGAATAAAAAATGTATCATATTGTACTGGACTTTTATATGCAAGCATAAAATATTAATATAAGACGAACGAATATTAAAGGTAATTAATAACCGGTTAATTATGGCGATTAATAATTATCACAGTTATTCTGTGTTTATTTGTGAAAGTGTGAAAGTGTGAAATAGTTGTATAGATACAAGCTTGAAGCTACCTTCTGCCCATCATGAAATTTAATACGTAAGACCCAAGACCTAATACATGCTTTGGACAGAGTTGCTTACCTATCAACCAATTGAAGACTATTATAATAGTTAAGTTTTATAACACTGGAACGATTCACAGTTATTTTATTTAATGACTAATAAAAATGTATGGATATTGGATACCATTGTTATGTTGTAGTAAAATAATGATTTAATATTTAATTTTAACTTAAAATTATAAAGTAACAACCCATATTATAAGAAGAAAAAACTTATGAAAATAGACGTATTCATTTTTTGTATTCCCTGGAACGATCCCGTAACCGTGACCCTCTAGAAATTACCAGGAATTTCTAGGAACTATATAGTGACTACTCCAATCACAGTTAAACAGAGGAGAAATAGATGTAACGTAAATTTTCTTCAATCATTCTCAATTGTCAATGGTATTTACTGAAAGGATAGATTATTATGGTGGTTGAGTGGTTCTATAGATGCATGTTGTTGATGTTAAGGTTTTTACAGTGACTTTGCCCGTAAGTTGATGTTATATAGTCAATATTCAGTTGAACTACATTGAGTAATGTTATCTATATATAAGTACACAATTTTACATTAGGTCGGGAAGATAAAAAAAAATATGTCATAGTAGAAGGTAAAAAAACATCAGAGTTTGACTTGCAGTAACAAGTTTTAGCACTTATATAGTTACATACTTACGCATGTGAACACGATCCATTAAAGTTTCTTTATGGTTACTATTGGCTCTTATTTTTCCAGTAACTTAAAATAATATGGTTTGAGAAAGTATAACTAGTGTTGATAAAATTATAAAGTTTCTAAAACTAATAAGTGTGAAAACATAATATACAAATAAACAAATGAATTCACTTTTCTTAGTAATGACTTATGTAGGTAATTAAAAAATGTTACATAACACTTTTTTTTAATTTTAAGCAAAATTGATTATTATACAATTAAATATTCAGTGTATAAGTTGAACTTTAAAAAATAGGCTTAAATTTAATTTTCTTTCAATTAAATCAATAATATTAGGTGGGTATAGGTACCTACTATTAAATAGAGGACATATTTTTAAAGTGTGTACCTACTATTGAAATAATTATAATATTAATTTATATCGTTTAATGTTTATTATACATGTTTTTTTATTATTTTACTACCAATTACCATTTATAACAATTTACGTTTCTTAAGTACTTATAGATTTCAATTATTTCATTACATGTTGTTATCAGGAACAACAAAGGTCAACAAAATTACGAATGATGATAAATAATGTTAATAAGGACCAAAGAGCCATCTCCGTCGTGACTTTTAATTTGGACACGTGAACTGCTCATACAATCTCGCCTAGCAAACAGACTTGCACGCAGCACTACTATACTGCGTGTCAATTCTTGGCACTCATTACTAGTAAAAAATATGAAAACCTTTTTTTTTTGTACGTAAGCTATTCATATTTTCTTTTACCTATTGTAATTAATAATTATTATAGGTATTATTTTACTTAAATTTACCTTATACGTATAAAGTACATACGTTTTCACTTACCGTGGCGCGATGCTAAATTTACATAGCTACGATTGCGTTCGTGTACTTTGTTTCATTGCCCAACGACTAGCCGACAAGCTAATTTATTGTAATTTACATTTTCAACGAACATAGTATCCAGCGTCGTCAGTTTTTGTTCGAATCATGTGCGCAGGTGAAGCGATCCGGTACAGTTACGATTGGGCATTTTTACCTGTTTTACCTGTTCATTATTCAAAATCCACACAAGGTTTGGGGCACTCAATATCTCTAAAAATATATCAAGTTCGGGCATTAAAATTAAAGAAGTATATAAATAAATGTTTGTTACGGTACCGGTATATTACCTACTTTGGCCGCCTTTTACGTTTTACCTATAATATATTATTATATACGGTATTAAACTATCATTGTAATAGGTATCTGCTGTTACGTCCCAACTCATCGATAAATGCATCAACTCAGGAAATGAAGACGTGATGTATATTAGATATACTGTGTATTTATTCACCATACATTTTAATACAAAAATACAATAGTAAGCTATAAGCTTATAAGCTTATATATTATATAATAGAGTGGTGACCGGTGATATCCCTACCGCCTGACGAGCCGTTGTAACGATCTCCCTTATGTAATATTATCTCATCATTAAGAGTGGTGGTAGTGGTGGTGAATTTACTGTACAAGGCGGATTTTGAGTCTCGTAAAATGGGTAATTTGGTATTCTGTCCTTGACCTAAACGGATTGCTTTTGTGATTATCCGTTGAACATGACTAATAACGCGATAGAGTTTTTTGGAAAATTATCGCTCTGGCGTACCTCCTAGCGGCCTACGTGCTTGTAACAGAAACATAAAAGTACCTACCACCTATGATTATTTTTACGGACATAAACGTAGCAGATAATACAATTACATTTCACAAAACGAACACACACGACACACATTAAAACATAATCCAGTTACCTCGACAATAATGTAAAGATTTCGTACCCTGGAGTAAGTAATTCAATCCAATTCAATGTCACACAGCACACTAGCACGCCTGACTGTTGTATCATCTAGGTTTAGGAAACTTGTACACCAAACGATTCTTTTATGAACGTTCACGACTAAAAATAAATTGTTTAAAATGTCAATCCAAAATGGCAAAATATTATATTTTATGCGTATGTTATGAATACCACAACAGAAAAATGATAATAATAAAAGATTCTTGATCGCCAGTATGTATGTAATATATGATTAACAAAATAATATAACTTATAGGTACTCACTACTCATTATACACTTATTATATATATAATATACATATATATATAACAAATATATTTATTTAATAAAAACGAACGTGAGTCCTAAAACATAATATTACCAACATTGTGTGTGGAAAATTACAATAAATTATAATTTGTACTTAATTATAGATTGCATATAATAAAGAGACTTAGAAGTAATATAGAAATATAGAATACAAATCAAATATAATTAAAAAATGTTCAAGATATAATTTTTAGCTGAAAAAAGCGGACAAAAAGGTCTAGGATCTCTAGTATTAAGGCTATTAATTTAAAAACTGATTAAAGAAAGAAATTCAGGACAAACAATTGAACTTAATATCAGTTTTTGCAAAAATTTAGTGAGTATAGTTAGTGAGATAAGAGTACAACGGTCAGAGAGTAAAGAAACATTAAGAAAATTATTATATGTGCCATGGAGAGGTCTGTTGAAGTTGAATTTAAAAAAAAAACGAAACGCAGAAAGTTATATTATATTAAAAATACATAGGCAAACATTTTTTTATAAGCATTTAAAGTCTACATTTCGACAAAATTTACAAAATATTTTGCAGTTAAAAATGTATAAAATGTTCAATTTTTATAGTGAAGGATTTAAAAATTTAAAACAAGATTCTAATACTTCACGTAGATAAGTAGTTCATAATGTAAACAAAAACTCTAAAACATATATAAATATATATATTTTTTATAAGTAGT